>NC_133666.1:547223748-547537088 GCF_037893015.1 Macrotis lagotis | reverse complement strand
TGCTGTGAGCATAGTGGCATCTGACCTCTCTCTTTTAATTCCACTAAATCCCTTATATCCTTTTCCCAAACCTCCATTCATAATCAGCACCTGCTTTCACTTGGTAGAATTTCCTTTCTACTTTGGTTGCACTGGCATTTAATACAGCATCTCCTTTTTTTTTAATGCAATATCTTAAGCACTTGAACATTCTTCAGGGACACTTAGAGGAGACCCTCTAGGAGTTGCCAAATGACACCATGTTTTGCCAAATGCAGCTGCCTGTTCCCCTCCTCTACATTATGTCTGATTAAAGTAGATTATTCTAGTTCTGTCTAGAATGGTCTGTCTGATCTGCTGAACTTCATCTGTCTCTGTGCCAAGTTGGAAGAACCCTAGTCTATCTCTGACCTTTGCCTCACTTATACAGCATAATCAATAAATCAGCGTGCCTCCTTTTCTCCACTATGAGCATCCTAAATAGACTTTATCAAAATGGCAGAATCAGGTTAGCAAAGAACAATGTCTCCCCACAAATGATCTTTTCCTCTACACTGCATCAGTTATCTTTTCTAGCTTGCCAAGAGGGCACTAAGGAAATAAATTATCTTCTTTAAGAGTTTCATGTTTTGGGGGTGGCTAGGTGGTGCAGTGGATAGAGCACTGGCCCTGGAGTCAGGAGTACCTGAGTTCAAATCTGGTCTCAGACACTTAATAATCACCTAGCTGTGTGGCCTTGGGCAAGCCACTTAACCCCATTGCCTTGCAAAAACCTAAAAAAAAAAAAAGTTTCGTGTTTCGTTTTTTTATACACAGATACAAGGTATTGACCAGTCACTAAGTAGCATGGGTGTAGGGATAAGACTGGTTGACTTGACTTCAGGAGACATGGATTTGAGTCCTGCTTCCTTCATTCACCTACTATTAGTTTGATCTGCTGCAACTCAGTTTCACTCTACATAAATGGACTTATTTTCTTTGTAATATCAAGAAAATAGAGTAATACTATTTGTGCTATTTCCCCTTGGGAGGATTAAGGGATATATGCTAAGGTGTTTTATGCTCATAAAGCACCATCATAATAACAATAATTGACATGTATATACATGAACATGATACTAAAGTGGTAGGCATTAGCTGAGCTAGGATATTAAGCAGACCCTCTGTCTTGGTTGTATGATTTGGTGGTGGTGGTGGGATAGATGCCAAGTAGGACTGTATGCAGGAGTTACACAAAGGAAGGGAGAAATTTGCTTTTTAAAAATGAAGCCCATTCAATCAAAAATGATATTCGGTAAAGAACTTAGGAGTTATTTGTCTTTTTTTTCCTATGTAGGTATATGAAGCATTCCATATATTTGACCTGGTTTATTATTCACCATAGTTATATAGTCAATCTGTTTTCCAGTTTACCCTTCTTGCCCTTAGAGAATCATAGTTTTTAATTTTTTAAATTAAATTATATTTTAAAAATGAAGGTCTGCCTTCTCTCCTTCCCATTCTCCCCTCTTCCCCCCAATCTCAACTAAGAATTTAAGAAAAACAAAACTCTGGTAATAAACATGAATAGCTTTGTGAAATAAATTTCTGCATTGATCATGTCAAAAATAGATCTCAGGTGTTTTCTATCACTTCTTTATTAGAAAGTGAGTAACTTGTGTCATCTTCAAGTGCTTTGGAATCATGGTTGGTCATTGTGATAATTAGAGTTTCTAAGTCTTTCAAAGCTGATTATTTTTATAATATTGTTATTATTGCATAAATTGTTCTTTTGATTCTGTTCAATTCACTCTTTGTCAGTATGTACAAGTCAGCTAACACTTTAAGATTTCCAGTCACTTTCATAAATGCTAGGAATACAAAGAAAGGTAAAACTATTTACAAACAAGTTATATACAGGATAAATCTGAAATAATCAATAGAGAGAAGACACTAGAACTAAGGGAGAATTGGGAAAGACTTCCTCTCAAATCATCTCTTTCATAATTTCTTACAGTAAATTCCCTATCATAAATTATTCATTATCATTCAGTTGATGAACATCTCATCAATTTCTAATATTTTAGTTTGGGCAGTTAGGAGGCACAGTTGATAGAGCACTGGCCTTGGAGTCACGGGGACAGGAGTTCAAATCTGGCCTCAGATATTTAACATTTTTTAGCTGTGTGACCTTGGTCAAGTTACTTAAATTTGACTGCCTTACTTCAGGATCATCTCCAGTAGACCTGATTTCTATCTGGCCACTGGACACAGATGACTCCAGAGGAAAAAAATGAGACTGGTGACTTAGTACAGCATCCCCTCAGTCAAATCGAATTCATATGCATGTCATGGCATCACTTCCCTGAAATCACGGGCTTCTTCAAGAATGAAGGACAAAAAAAAAAACCAGTCTTTTAGTTCCGACATTTCAGTAGTTTTTGGTTTTGTGATAGCATTTGTGGTTTTCTTGGCAAATGTACTGAAATGGTTTGCCATTTCTTTCCCCAACTTGTTTTATAGATGAGAAAATTGAGGCAAACAGAATTAATTGACTTACCCAGGGTCACACAAGTCAAAAGTTTCTGAGACTGAGTTTGAATAATGACTTCAGGTCTGGCATTCTATTCCTTGTGCCATAAAGAGATGCTATAAATACTTTTATACATTGGGTCTTTTCCCTCTTTTTTGGGGGGGTGTAGACCTAGTAGTAGTATCATTGGATCAAAAAGTTATGCATAATTTCATCACTTTTGAGCTTACTTCCAGATTGCTTTCTAGAACAGTAGACTAGTTCATCAATGCACATGTTTTCGCTAAGTTCCATCAGCAATTGTCATTTTCCTTTTTATTATCTTAGCCAAATTGATAGGTATGAGTTGGTACCTCAGAGCTGTTTTAATTGGCATTTCTCTAATCATTAATTGTTTAGAACATTTTTAAAAATGATTGTTGATAGCTTGACTTTTTTCTTTTGAGAACTGCCTATTCATAATCTCTAATTATTTGTCTATAGAGAATGACTCTTATTCTCATATACTTAAATCAATTCTCCTTACATCTTAGAAATAAAACCTTATGTGACATTAACTACAAAGATTTTTTCCTCCCTCATTTGCCTGCTTCTCTTCTCATTTTAGTTGCATTGCATTTATTTGTGCAAAACCGCTTTTTATTGTTGTTGGTTAGTTATTTTGCAGTCATGTCCAACTCTCTATGACCCCAATTTGGGTTTTCTTGGTGATGATACTAGAGTAGTTTGCCATTTCCTTTTTCAGGGTAATCTACAGATGAGAAAACTGAGGCAAATAGGGTTAGATGATTTGTTCAGGGTCACTCAGTGAATATCCCAAACTGGATTTGAACTCAGGTCTTTCTGCCCCAAGCCAGGAGCTCTCTTCTATGTGCCACCTAGCTGCCCCAAACATCTCTTTTTTTAATGTAATTAATATCATCCATTCTACCCTTACCTGTCTCATTTGTCTATGAACTCTATCCATATATCCAACAGGTAATTATTTTATTCCTCTAATTTGTTTATGATGTCATCTTGCTGTCATGCACCCATTTGGAGAGAAGGATGGCATTTTAAAAAGGGACATATTTCTGACCTTTTCTCTCAGTGTTTCAAGGGAGAATGTTATAAGCAGAATGAATCATAATGACTCCTAAGTCTTTTCTTTTCTTCATTCTTTAGATGATGTGTGATTAAACAATTAAAAGATTGAAAGGGACAAGGCTTTGGTGTAAAGAGAAAACTCATCTTCTAACCCTGATGTTGCCTTTAACTTGATACTAGAGCTCAGGTAGATTTTTTCCTCTGAATTTCGCCTTCCTGATCTGTGAACTGAGAGGGGATTGGATTAGATAATCTTAAAGATACCTTCCAGATTCAACTTTCTATACCTCTGAGATACCCAGGAAAGCAGAGGGAAGCCCACCTAAAACGTAGCAGGTTCATCCCCTGATGACTATGGAGGATAAGCCATTTAATCTTTGTAGAAGATTGGAAATTTCTATCATAAGCATAAAGTTGTGTAGCACTGTAACTTTATCTGAATTGTCTCATTTGATTCTCAAAACAAGCCTGTTTGTTATTATAACTCCACTTTACCAATGAGAAAACTGAGCTTTAGAACTATTAAGAGATTTATTATAGGTCACACAGTGAGTAAATACCTAAGGCAGGATTTCAAAGTCAAGTTTTCTAGACTCCAAGTCTGGAAGTGCTCTATGCATTATACTGTAGTGCCTCTATCAGAGTTTTTGATTTTGTTTTCTTTTAATGTGACTGTCAAAAATTCAACGCAAGAAATTTTTTTCTGTCACTTTGCAAAATTAAGAAAAATGCAGAGATTTTGGCTGTGTGAATATCTGGAGTCAAATTTTCAAGCTGTTTCCTCTTTTTTTTTGGTGATGGGGGCAGCTATTAATGATGACAATGAATGAGAATTAAAGGAAATAACCTCAAGTGTGGCATTCCATTTCAAATTCTTGTTTTTTGCTCTACATATCAGGGGGAACACAGGCAGGAAATGTGTCCCTACTGTGTCACTCACTGCAGTATTAAAAGTATCTGAGTGCTGTTCTTGCTGAGAGCTGTTTTCCAACATCTAATGCCAACCATCTGATGTTTACAATAAGTGGGATTACTGAAATAAACATCAGTGGGAGCAATGCCCCAAGTGACAGATTGGCGAGAATGCTGCCTGGTGTAAATTGAAGTCTAGATCCTCCAGAAGCTTTCCAAAAAGGGAGGTGATTTGCTTCAATAATACCTGGTTCCTGGCTACTTTAGGGTGTCTCTTTCAGATGAAACCTCCAAAAATTTGCTTTTAGTCAGAGTTCTGGAGCAGCAGGCAAGCATTGAGGATTATGATTTTAGAGGTTGAGGGGATTGTAGAGGTCATATATTCCAACCCCGTTGTTTTACAGAGGAAGAAAATGAGGCCAAGGAGGGGAAAGTGAAATGTCCAAGGTTATTCAGGTCCTCAGTAGCAGAGCTAGGAATCAAACTCATTTTATTGTTATTCAGTTATGTCCAACTCTGTCTGACCTCATTTGGAGTTTTCTTGGCATTTCCTTCTCTAGTTCATTTTTACAGATGAGGAAATTGTGATCAAAAGAGGGTTAAGTGGCATGTCCAGGATCACACAGATAATGAAGTATCTGAGACCAGATTTGAACTCATGAAGATTAGTTTTTCTAACCTCAGGCCTATGCACTGAACCACCTCCCTGCCACCAAACTCATGCGCTCTGACTCCAAATCCAGTGTTTTCACCCATTGCACTTTGTATTTTGCTGACTGATATTACATACATTCATTGTTTATAGTAAGCTGAGAACCATCCACTATTTAAAAAAATAAATGTATACATCAAATGAATTATATAAATGTGACATACATACACTCATAGATTCATGGAATGTCAGAATTGGAAGGAACTTTGGAAGCATTTAGCAAGCCTTTCCTATGTGTACAGCAGCTGTACTAATGAAGCCAAACAAGCAGTCCCTCCTTGGATTCCACTAGGGGATAATATTTGCATCACCTGACTAACTCCCAGATCTGTAGTGAGAATCAAAGTGGATAACAGAAACATGATTTGTAACCATAAAGTTCTTTATAATTGAAAGCTCTTCTTATTATGACTCTGTGCACATAGGACCACAGATTTAGAATTAGAGGGGAGCTTTGATATTTCTGGTTCATTTCCCCTTCTTTACTGTTGAGGAAATTGAGACACTGAAAGGTTAAATGGTTTATTCAGTCAATGACTGATTCAGTACTGGAATCCTGACCCCAAATCCAACACTCTTTTCATAGCATCAGTCTTCAATGTATACTGACTGATGTATTGGGGAGGTGTTTTTGTTTGTTTTAAAACATAAGCCATGGCAATGCTTTTTTGACTTCAAGGGCTATCAATTTCGACTTTGAACCATCTCTCATTTATGCCCCCTTCTCTTCTAACACTGTTACCTGACTGGGACAGGACCTCATCACTTCACACCCAGACCACAGCAATAGCCTTTTAGGTGGGTGTGCTGCCTCAGGTTATCTTTCCCCATTCCAATATATTTTCCATCCACCTCCATTCAATCGTCCTCCAGTCAAAGTGATTTTCCTAAAATGAAGGTCCAACATGTTACCTCTAATAGGATAGTTTATCTCTTGATTATAGGTACTTTTTCCAGCTATCCTCCATGCCTGGAATGTTCTCTGTTCTCATTCCCCTCTTCTTTCTTCCATGGCTTCCTTTTTAAAAATACAGTCTTCTACTGGTAGCCTTTCCCATCCTCCTTGATTTTAGTGCCTTCACTCTGTTGATTATTTTCTATCTATCCTGTATATCCTGAACACCTTGACAATGGGGATTAAATTTTTTTTTTTTACCTTTGTTTGAATCCTTAAGCCTTAAGCCTTGACTGCTATATAATGGTGCTTGGTAAATGTTTATTGACTGGACTCTGGTTATGGTTCTTATCTTAATAGGACTTTTCCAGGGCCCAGTATTATAACCTCTGTTTTAAATGGAAATGATAGTAATTGCCAAAACCACAATAGCTAAATTGTTTGTGAAGTCTAGATGTGTGGTAAGGAACAAGTCTGGGAAAATGAAGGAAGAAAATGTCTGGAAAACCCACAGACCAGAATGATGCCAGATCCTTTGTTTCTCCCCTCCTCCCCCAAAAGGAGATTGAAACTTAATTTAGCTCACTACCTACCCAGACTGTCTCCTTTAAAATTATCATCTGAATTTCAGGAATGTTGAGAAATGGGGCACTGTACTAAATATACTGTACTACTAATTATTCCCAGGGGAATGTAAACTCTTTAAAGACAAGGGTTATTACATTTTTGTCTTTGTAGCCTTAAAATTTAGTTCAGTAAAAATCTACACAGTAGGTACTTAACTAATATCTATTTAATTAAAATTATGAAAAGCAGAGCTTTAGGAAGTAATAGAAAAAATAAAATTCTAGATAAATATAAACTTCAGAAGGGACATTAAGAAATTAGAATGTGTCTTATGGAGGATGTAAAGAGTGGGGGGGAAATTTGAATTTAAACTGGGAAAAGATTGGTTAATCAATCGCTCTATTAACTAACAAGGAAGAAACTAGGAATATTTAGAAAGGAGTTTTTCAAATATTTTCAAATGTTTTCAAATATTTGAAGGATTGGCATGGGGCAAAGCAACAAGCATTTATTCAGTGGTCATTATGCTCCAGATACTAGAGATAAAAATTTAAGCAAAAAAGAATCAGTCTCTGCCCTCAAAAATCTTGCAATATAGTGCAAGAAGACAATACATAGAAAGGAACTGAAAAATGGGAACCATTGGGAGAGACATGGGGGCAATAGGGAGGAGAGTCATGGTTTTGAAATCTGGAGAGTCCTAAGAACAAGTGAGTGGTTAATGAGGGTTGTTTGGCTGAACCCTCCCCTACACAGAGGTTCTGGGAGGAACTCCTCAATGGTAGAAGAGGATGGGTGAGGTAGAGGGACATCCCAGGGGCAAGAAGTCTCAGGTACTGAGCAGGTTGTCACTGAGGCATGGTGTTGAACTCAGAAAAGTCAGAAGCATAGCTGGGAAGGGAATATGGAGAAGTATTGAATTTTTCTTCTTGGGCCTCAGAAAGCTGAACTCAGAGTAAGGGAAGATAGTTGCAAAGGTATGTATTTAGGTTTTATTATAAGAAAACTTCCTAAGTTTTTCCCAAGTAGAATGAGATGCCTTAGGAGGAGATGAAACATCACTAGAGGTTGATTGATCACTTGTCTGTTTTGTAGAGATGATTCCTCTTGACCATCCTTCATGGAGTAGATGACCTCGGAGGACTTTTCTGTTGGAAAGATTCTATGATTCTTGAAATTCTCAAATTCTGGATTTAACCACTACTGGAATCTAAATTAGATGTAAAAAAATTAAGTAGCAAAATAAATGCCTTATTACTTTTGTCTGCAACCTTGTTGAGAGGGTGTTCAATCAGCAACTAGAACCTACAACAAAATGATGGATGGATGGATGATGAGAGATCTGAATCCAGGCTACTTGAGAATTTGCTTACTGGAAGAACTGGGAACCTAACCTGGCAAAGTATTAAAGTATCTGAATGGTGGTTATATGTAAGACATTTAGATTTGCTTAGTCCTGGAGGAAGGAGGACCACTGAATGGTGGTGCCAAACAGGTAGGATTCTGCTTAATACAAAGGAAAGACTCCCTGGTGTTTATAATTGTCCAACTTTGGAATGAGCTGCCTGGAAGTATGGTTTTTCTGCCATTGGAGATCATCAAGAGGGAAAGGATGACTGCTCATCTCATGGATAGGATTTTTGGTCTAAATTCCCCCTGCACTTCTCTGCACCTTCCCCCCCCCCGCCCCCATTCCAATCCTAAAAGAAATAGAGACAGGAAATATGACATTGCTACAAGGTTCCATCCTTCAACCCCTGCCCCCCCACCCAAAATCCCACAACTAAAGGGAATCGAAAGACAGGAAACATGACATTGCTGACACACTTGATTTATTTCCTGCCTTGCTTTCTTTTAGTTTCTGGGAATATGGTAACATACATGCTATGAAGGCTATCCTATGTCATTTATTCTAACAGCTACAGGGTAACTTTATGAGCTCTTTCTGAACAAAGCCTGTGTAATTGGAATCACAAAATTATAGAATGCTAGAACCGAAAGGAACTTTAGATTTCATCTAATCCAATCTATTCACTAAAAAAATATTATATTCCGGTTTACATAATTGTCCCTGTATAGCTTATTTCTATTTGCTTATGATCTCTGAGTGTGGGGGGAGGGAGGAAGAGAGGGACAGAATTTGGAACTCAAAATTTTAAATAAAAATGATAAAAAATTGCATACATTTATAATTTGTCCCTTCCAATAACCTCTAGTGAACCCCTCTCTTCAAAAAACTCCCACACAACCCCTCCCTACAAAGCAATACTCTGATCATAAACATATATAGTATAGCAAAACGAATTCCCACATTGGTCATGCCTGAAAAATGTGGCTCTCTCGAAGTTCAACTCCTCTTTTTCAGAAGATGGGTGGAATGTTTCACCTTCAGAGTAATGGATTCATGTTCTATCATTGCATGGATCAGAGTTCTGAAGTTTTTTGAAATTGCTTTTCTACAAAGTGGTTGTCAAGTAAAATTGCTCTCCTCCTTTTTCCTTCCCTCTGCATCATCTCACAGAAGTCTTTCCAGTTTCCTCTGAAACTCTTCATTTCATCATTTCTTACACACAAAAAATATTCCATTCCATTCATTAGTCATAATTTGCTTAGCCATTTGTTAATAGAACATGCCTTCAATTCCAATTTTTGGATCCCACAAAAAAGAGGGGCTATTAATATTTTTATACATATGGGTCATCTTTTTTCTTTGATTTCTTTGGACTAGAGACTCTATAATGGTCTAGATGGGTCAAGGAATATGAATGGACTAATTTGGAATACACTTCTAAATTTCAAATCTTTAATGATGAGGAGACTGAAGCCCTGAAGACTAATATGACTGATTCTAGGTTATGCAACTGATTTTTCGCAGAAAGGACACAAGGAGATAAAACCACAGGATCATGGATCTAGGGCTGGAAGGAATGTTTTAAAATTATCCACTCAACTCTTTCATTTTGAAATTGAAGAAACCCAGACCTAAGGGCACAGAGGTAGTAAGTGGCATAGTCAGGACCTGAATCCAAGTCTCCTGACACCAAAGTGGCACCACTTCCTCTAGTCCTTTCCACTTCAGATTTGAAAGGGATCAAGGTTTCTTGCCTTCCACTCCAGTGGGCTTCTGGGTCTGGTGTGCTTATTAGAAATCAGTTTAGAACCTAGGACTAGCCCATTTTTCAAAGGACTGAAACATTTTCTACTGACCTCCAGTACCTCTCTGTTTGCTTCCCAAACTTCAGAAGTATCAAGGTAGGGATGGAGAACTAGAAGAGGTTGATTGCAGACATAAAAGTGACTATGTATAAGGAATGAATCTCAGGGTGAGGACAATTAAGACAGGAACTGCCCCCAAAAACTGCAGCACCCAACTGCAGCAGCACCCAAACCCATTGTTACTTCAAAAGTCTTGTTCTATGAATATTGACAAATAGGTGGTAAGGATTTGTGGGGCTTTCAGCCTTCTGACCACTCTTATTAAATGGGTGGGAGGGGGCTCTGAAGAGCCAGAGGAATGCAATTTCAAACCTTTGATCAGACTGTGAGCCAAATCCTATTCTACTTTGTGTGACAGAGCTGGCTCTAGAATCCAATAGTCTTCCTTCTGCAGCCTGTGCTGAGATCACAGGGCCATGCTGCCCTTCATCAATATTGCTCTGAAGGATTGATCATCTTTCCTCTTTAGCTGAAGCTTTTACTCTTTTGGAGCAGTTCCAGGTTTTCTCTTCTTTCTCTTTTCTTTCCTTTTTCCCCCCTTAAAGGTCAGTGACAGGTGAAGATTAGTTAGGGGGTGAATTCAGTGAGCAACACTTCTCAGAAACACTCCTGGCCCCAGCAAGCAGTACTGGCTATAACTAGATTTTGTGTGAGCCCTGAGCCCCTGTGACGCAGATGCCAGAGTTGCCACTCCAGGCTGGGTGGCAGCTTGGGAGTAACAACAGAGGGAGTATGACTGTAGAAGTTTGTTTGTTCTCTGGTCAGAGCCTGTTGCAGGCCATGCCTGGATTTAATCAACTGCCAGGCAGCTCTTAAATGTCCAAATGCCCACAAAAATGTCTTTAGTTCGCCAGCGAAGAGTAAGTTAGAGATGCATGTATTGCACCACCCAGGGACTGGCACTGGAAAACAGAGGGGACTGATTTTTTATAGTTGTTGCTGTTAGATTTGATTAGTAGTTGTCTCTCCAGGAGGAAAAAGGTATTGTTTTTAATTTAGAACCTACTGGTTAATTTAAATCAAGGACCTCCAAGTGTCCAATATTTCTCCTTTTTGTTACTAGGTCAGGTCCCTGACTAGGTCACTTGCTCTGTGAGTGGTGGGAGATGGGGGGGGGCAGGTGGGATTGGGAATCATCATTACTGTACTCTTTGGTTGGTCTCACTAGTAGCCATCAAGCTACATTTTCCCTACTCATTTGTGCCTTTGTCATTTTCTTTCCAGACAGGTTTCTCTTGGGAAGTTGACCAACACCCAAGCCATCCCACTGTTAACTACCTTATCCCATTAAGACAAGTCCTCTCTGAGAAAGAACCATAGGCTAGAACATTGGGCCCAATCTAGTAAAATAAATTGGGGTAAATGTAAAATCTGACATGGGCTAAAATAATCCAACTTCACGGGGTGGGGATTAGACTAAATAGCTTATTAAACTAAACAGTTTGTTAGTTAAAAAGATCTGGGGATTTTAGTGAACTATATGCTTGACATGAGTCAACTGTATGAGACTGATAAAATATCTAGTAAGTTCATGAGTAGGGAAGGCATAAGACTGTTGTATTCTCCTATGGTCAGATCACATCTACAGTATTGTGTTCAGTTCTTAGAGACACATTGCAGGAAGAATGTTAATCTGTAGGAAATCCAGAGGAAGGCAAACCAAGATTGTGAGTGGTTTTAAGATCAAACTATATGAAGATCAGCTGAGATAACTGGGGATAATAGACTGGAGAAGAGAAGCTTGTTAGGGGCATGGAATGGATGGTGGGACATAATTTGCTTTCTTTAAGGCCTTTTTTCCCCCAATATGTCACATGAAAGAGGAATTACTCTTGTTCTTTTTGCCCCTGGAGGCAGAACTAGGAACAATTTGTGGAAGCTGCAAAGAGGCAACTTTCTGTTCAAAAGGAATGAAAAACTTTGAAACAACTAGAGCATACAAAAGCAGAATGAGCAGTCTTATTGGGGTCTTTAAGTGGGTGTGACCATTTGATAAGCATGTTGTAAAATGAACTTGTCATTAAATTAGTTGTTTGAAACCTAGGATCTATTTTCCCATAGAAACCATGTTATTCACAAAGATTCAGTTCCTAGGACAAAGTCTTATTTAACTAATTATATACATGGTATATATTACAGTGTTAAGAGCATTATATATTCAAATGAAGTAATATTTCCGTGGAAAATGTCAGTGGAAATTTCAGTATACCAAGAACAATGTCTTTTACTATAGTCTTGGAGACAGGATCAGAGATTTCTTTTTCTCATTCTCACCTAAATTCTGGGTAATGGAACATGGGATTGAAGTGAAAATTCTCCTTGTTGCAAGTCATGTATGATAGCTTCCATGGCAGGGAGACTAATTTGAAGAGGGCTGGAAGGGATTGAGAATCAGGAGCGAGAACCTACTGTGTCTCACCTGCTTTGGTCCACTGAGGACCATAACATAGTCTTATACATCTATATCTCCCCCTTTAGAATTTTTCTAAGGGTTTAATATTTTATTTTTGGTTCCAACAATTGAAATATGTTTCTTCTCCCACATTAACTTCCCTCACAGCTTCCCTTATCTCTTATTTGATTCATATTCATTAGGGAAAAACCAAGTCCTATCTATATAAAAGTGACAATGGTGAGCTTTTGGATTCTCAAAAGGTAAAGAAAGACTTCTCACTTATATTTTAGGTACTCAGTGAGTCTTGGGATGTTGAAATGTAAACATCACTGAGGTAATAGTAATAAAAGAAGAGTATCCCCAAGTTTAATCCTCCTTTTTTCTTGTCTTCCTTTCTTTCCTACTGTGGTCAGTATTGCTATTGTAAACCTGGCCCCAGGCTCAGGGGGTGGTCAGAAGAAGAGGACATCCTTAAGAGGGGAAGGGAAGACAGGATCTAGATCTCAAGTCACGGGAACTGGGGAAGTAGAACTCCTTTAGCTACTCAGATGGGGCTTAGGCAGCCATTCATATATAATGAATAACAAATAGCCATCCATATGTAATAGGTATATGTAAGTTGAACAGGTATAGAGCAAGGCATTCTAGTATAAGGCACCATAATTTCCCTCTATGGGTTTGCAGTCTAGTTGGGGAGCTATGACATGAATGAATACATGAAAAGTTAAGCCATTAAAAAGTTAAAAGACGTTATATCCTGGTGCATGGCCAGTTGCCAAATGAACGGATTCCACAGTAAATGACATGAATTCACAGGAGGATGAAGTTCCCAAATGCTGGAATTGACTAGGAGAGCTTCACGGAAACAGGGAGGTAGGTCCTGGATGGTCAGGATTTGGATGGGTGGGAGTTGTTACCAGCTTTAATATTAGAAGTAGAGGGTCCAGGTTGAGGGAGGTAATAAGCCTTTTACTGTGATTGACTGATCAAACCAGATTTTTAACATGTAATATTTAATTTTACACCAAGTAGTCCTGATGGAACCCTGACAAATGGAAATATGTCCAGACATATTGGCGGTATGCAATTAGGAACCATGACTGAGGGATTAAGTGGATGATTAAGTATTTATTAGGTACTTCTTTATCCTTTCTTTATCCAGTCACTGTCCTGAATGATGGGGATTCAAAAATAAAAACAAAGCAGCTCCCTGCCTTCAAGGATCTTATATTCTTAATGTGAGAAAATAATTCACAATAGCTAAGTGGTACATTGGAGAGAACTCTGATAGGTAAGAAGACCTGAGTTCAGCTCTCACCTCAGACATCTTCATGTCTGATCACACTTAACATGATCCTGAGCAAGTTCCAACTTCTCTGGGTTTCAGGTTCTTCATTTGTAAAGTGGGGCTAATAATAGCAGTGGAGTCTCACGATTATTGTGAAGCTCAAATGAGATAATGTTAGGATCAATGGATAGAATTATAGAGAGGAAGATTTCAGCTCATCATGTGGAAAAATATTTTAACAATTAGAGCTGTCATTATGGAATGGACTGGTCTGTGAGATGACTTCCCTAAAACAAGAGGGATTTTAATATATACTGGAGGAGAATTTTATAGAGGGAATGTCATTTTTGTAGGGGTTGGATTAGAAGACCTGTGAAGTCTCTTCCAAATCTAAGCTGCTGTATTTCTATCAATGGTAATGTAATCTTCAGGCTAAAATTATGGTTCTTGGTTACAAAGATTGTCTTCAGTCTTGAGGACTTTACAACAGATATCTCTTTTTATTTTATTTTGGTTTATGTCTTTACTGTGGATTTCCTCTGAGAACATCAAAATTAGGTTCATATGTTTTTTTATAGAAAAGTTAAAGGAACCTCATGCAAGCATTCAAGTTAGCAAACAATAGAATATAGGTCAGGCTTTATTTAACCTAACAAGAACAAAATGGAAAACATAAAGGACTTATAACAACTGAATCCATTAAAAAAGTCAATCCAAATTTCTATTCTTCTCTAATAGGTCTCCATCGCCCCCTTGGACTTTCATTATCCTTTACTCTTCTAGTGTAAAGGACCTGGAGTTAAATTGAAAGATGAAAGCACTGTGTTTCGTTAAAGAATCAAATTCCCTTGACCATTCAGTCCATATAATTCATGGTACAAATGAAGGGTTGGGTCTGAGTTTACTACATTTGGCTCTGGGCCATCTTACCAATTTTGTCTCCCATTTAGGCTAGGAGCCCTTCTTAAAGGGTTGAAAACATAGTATTTTTCAAGAATTCCTCCTTTGGAATGAGCAATTTCTAGCTTACTAGGGTTATATGTTTCCCTAAAGGGATCACATGAAAGCATATCCTCTTCTCTTTGGAACTAAGACTGCCCTTTAGAAATGACTCCTTCCCTATTCGAATTTTTCTAACTTTAGTTCTTTCCTGCACTACCAGGCCAGGTTGAGGTATCTGCTCAACTGGGTTTCTTTCTTTCTTTCTTTCTTCCTTTCTTTCTTTCTTTCTTTCTTTCTTTCTTTCTTTCTTTCTTTCTTTCTTTCTTTCTTTCTTTCTTTCTTTCTTTCTTTCTTTCTTTCTTTCTTTTCCTTCCTTCCTTCCTTCCTTCCTTCCTTCCTTCCTTCCTTCCTTCCTTCCTTCCTTCCTTCCTTCCTTCCTTCCTTCCTTCCTCCTTCCTTTCTTTTTCTTTCTTTCTTCCTTTCCTTTCTCTCTCTCCTTTTCTTTCTTTCTTTTCATTCATATTCACATGCATATTTTTAAGTTACAAAATTTCCTTCCACCCTCCCCCTTCCCACCCCCACTCCCCTCAGTGGTGAACAGTCAGGTTAGCATTGTATATACATATTTTGATAAACATGTTTACAGATTAGTTGTTTTCAGTATGAGGAATTAAGATTAAGGGAAAGAGATACATGAGAGATAATCTTTATAAAGTGTTCATCAGATTCTGAATGGTCATTTTTTTTGTGTGTGTGTTTTGTTTTGTTTTGTTTTTTCTTCCTCTGGATGGGGATAACATAGTCCATAGATGGTCTAATAGTTGTCCCAGTCCTCTGAATTGCTGAGAGGAGTTGTTCCATCAGGATTGTTCATCTCACAATGTTGTGGTTAACGTGTACATTGTTTCTTGGTTCCATTCTCTTAGCTCAGCATCTGATCCCATAAGTCATTCCATACTTTTCTAGAGTCTGACCATTTATGATTTCTTTTAGAACAATAGTATTCCATAGTATTCATGTACCATAATTTGTTTAGCTATTCCCCAAATTGATGAGTATCCCCTCAATTTCTAATTCTTTACTACTATAAAAAGAGTTGCTATGAATATTTTGGAATATGTAGGACTTTTCCCTTTTTAAAATAATTTCTTCTGGGTATAATCCTAGAATTGGAATTGCTGACTCAAAGGGTATGAATAGTTTAATTGCTCTTTGGACATGCTTCCATATTGCTCTCCCTGTTCACAACTCTACTAATAATGCATCAATGTCCCAGTTCTCTCACAACCTCTCCAACATTGATCATTTCCCCTTTTTCTCATCTTGGTCAATCTGATAGGTGTTGTTTTAAGTTGCATTTCTCTAACCAATAATGATTTGGAGCATTTTTTTCATATGATTTTATATATAGCTTTAATTTCTTCATTTGAAAACTGTTCATATCCCTTGACCATTTGTCAATAGGGGAATGACTTATGACTTTATAAATTTGATACAATTCTTTATATATTTTTAGAAATGAGGCCTTTGTCAGAACTCCTAGTTGTGAAGATTGTTTCCCAACTTTCTGCTTTCCTTCTAATTTTGGCAGCATTGATTTTATTATTGTCAGCTGGGTTTTGGTAACTGGCATGAAAGCATGCTGGAACCTCTCAGGTACATCCATTTGTCATGCTGGTTTGAGGATTCAGTCAGAATTGCTGGGTTTGGATGTAGCATTTCAGATTCACCAGGCACTTAGAACTGTGCCAATAGTAGGTGTTTCATAATGCTTATTGATTTACTGACTTATATTCCCTCTTTTTCTTCTTTCTTATTCCAAACACAAGCCTGACTATGTTCTCTTTACTCCTATTCTGCAACATGATCCCTCATTAAACTGTCCCAACACTCAGATTCCTAGACTTAAGATGTTACTATTCCATGCTCAGATATATAGCATCCTAGGAAATGGAGATTAGGAGATATCCTTCAATGAGATATCTTGTATAAATCCTAAGTTTCAGGAAAATTGAAGACTTGAAGCCTTTTCTCCTTGGTCATGCCCACTGTAGTAAACTTTGAAAGCAAAAATAATATTGGATTGGACTAAGTCATGAATTGTCTCCCTTTAGTTTATGTACTGATCACAAGGTAAAGGCAGACCTAGAGATCAGCTAGGTGTCAGAATGTCTTACTCATTATTTGGGGGTTTTCTTTTCTTTCTTTTTTTTGCAAGGCCATGGAGTTAAGTCAAGGTCACACAGCTAGATAATTATCAAGTGTCTGTCTGAGGTCAAATTTGAACTCAGGTCGTCCTGATTTCAGGACTTCGCTCTGTCCGCTGCACCACCTGGCTGCCTCAGGGGAGTTTTCTTATAGTAAGTACTTGCAAATGAGATAAATCCTGGAAGCTGATTGAAGACAAAACCTGTCTATGTGTAACATTATAAGGTAAGGAGGTATTCATTCTCAAACTGGGATTAGGAGTCCTTGGACCCTAACTGACTTATGACAGGGGTCATGAAATTAACAGCCTGGGTCATATGATAACAACTTGGGAAAAATTGCCTTAGATGTAGGAAATTTAGAATGATCCAGTTACTGACTAGGAAGATAATATTCAGTAGTTTGATTTTTCTTATACCTCATGCACATATCACAAATTACCCATAGGTAGAGCAGGTAGCTGGCACAGTGGTTAGTATACTAGAATCAAGAAGACCTGTGTGGAAATATAGACTCAGACACTTATTAGCTGAGTGTCCTGGAAAAATACCTTAACCTGTGATGGAGTGTTTTGTCATCATCATCATCATCATCAATCATTTTTATTGTCTACTAAGCAGTGAACTTAGTTCTTTATTCTGGGTAAGAACAATGTGGCTTCCAGGATGCTTTTAATGGGCAGGTCTCATCATGTCACTCCCCTAATCAAAACTCTTGAATCAATCTATTGCCTACTGAATAAAATGAAAATTTCACGTAATGCCAGGCCTCCTAAAATCTGTTAGTTTCCCTTTCTAGACTTATTTCATACTCCTTTCCTTCACATACTTTATGTTCCAATCCAACTCTAATTTTCACTCAATCTCATTCCCTCATTTCTTCCTGTCTTCTATTGAGTTTGTGCTGGTCATCTCAGTCATGGAATGGACTTGTTTATTTCTCTGACTATTGAAATCTTTTTCCTTCAAGTCTTATTTTGGATGCCATCACTTATATAGAAATTTTCCTTTATGTTCCTTGCCTCCCCCCACCCCCACCCCCTGCCAATATGCCTTGCTACTTTCTTTTGATCTGGAGGCAGTTAGGTGGCACAGTGGATAGTGCTGGGTTTGGAGTCAGAAAGATTCCTTTTTCTGATAGCTTCAGACACGTCCTAGATTTGTGACCTTCTGCAAGTTGCTCAATCCTTTTTTTTTTTTTTTTTTTTTGGTAAGGCAAATGGGGTTAAGTGGCTTGCCCAAGGCCACACGGCTAGGTAATTATTAAGTGTCTGAGACTGGATTTGAACCCAGGTACTCCTGACTCCAAGGCTGGTGCTTTATCCACTACGCCACCTAGCCGCCCCTGCTCAATCCTTTTTGCCTCTGCTTCTTCATCTGTAAAATAAACTGGAGAAGGAAATGATAAACCACTCCAGTATCTTTGCCAAAAAACCCTCAAATGAGATTACAAAAAGTCTGATATGCCTGAAAACTACTAAACAACAACAACAACAATGGTGGTTAGTGGAGTCCAAATCTTGATCAGAAGTACCTTCAAACTTGTAGCCTTTCCTCTGAATATCTCCTCTTAGAACCTCCATTTAAAAAGGGCGCCTAGGTCAGTCCTCTTCATTTCTCATCAGGCTTCAATCCAAACTCCTCCAACATGCCCTGGGGATAATGGTATCTTTTCCCCTTCTCTTCTTTCATTTTCAGTTTTCTTTTATGTGTTATCGTCCTTCATTGGAAGGTAAGCTCCTAAAGGACAGGGACCATCATTATTTTTTATGTATTTGTAATCCCTGTCAGCAGGGAGAATGGCACACAAGCTTACTAAATGTTTATTAACTGACTAAATTAATAATGAAACATCTGTTCTGTGATTTCAAGCAGAAAACCATTTACGTGTCCAGGGTTTACTTCTACATATACATCCCCTTATGTGGACATCAGTTTACTTGCCTTTAAAATGAAGTTATTGGATTAGATGATTTCTAGGTTTCCTGCCAGTTCTGATATTTTATGACTGATTGTATTAAAAAAAAGTCCCAAACCTGTTATATAGCTCTTGTGATTGAGCTCCCCCCTTTCTTTACATTTGATTAGTTTTGACACTGATCTTAGTTCTGACTTTTTTCTTCTTGACTTCAATGATGAATAATTTCTTCTATTGTATATGAGAACTATCCATATCTGTCTGGGTTTCCTCCTTAGTCCAGGTACAGATTTACCCAGGCACAGATGGGAGGAGAGTCCTTCTTTTGCAGAAGAGTGGCCTCAGGTCACCAAATGGTAGGCATAAAAGTGCATTCCATTAGATGTGATAGTTCCTGCTTCCAAATTCTCAATTGTTGCCGATTTCTCTTTGGCTTTAGTTCTCCCATATTGATTCCTGGATCTCCCTTGTTGGAAACCCTATATTATGTCATTTCCCTCTGGATACATATCCTTGGTGTGACTTGGCCTTCATCATTACACTTCTCTCATGTGAATGGTGGGTGCTTGCCAAGCTGCCCTTTAGTGGCCAGCAAATAGGCCTGGCCTCACATGTTGAAGTCCTCCTAATGTCTGCTGCTAAACTACTTATAATAAAAGACATGGGATTGATTGCCTTCTCAGGGCTCTCTAGCTATGAGATGTAGGACTTCAGTCCCAGTTGTACCAACTCCTAATGGAAGCCACTTGGTTCCAGGCTCAGTTGGTCCAGGCTCAGGTCCAAAGAGAAAAGGATTGGCTCTAGATGAAAATAGGATGCACTTTGTGGCATCAAGCCAGACACTTCCAACTACCAGAAAGATTTCCTGGCCAAATAGATGAGCTGTCTGCTTTCCTAGCCCAGATCAAATTATGCCTCAATTCCGCCCCTAACAAATTACTCAGTGAACAAACCAATATTGCTTTGGTAGTTTCCTATTTACCTAGGTTCATCCTCAAGTGACCTGTTGATGATGGAAGAGAGTTCTATGTTGGTTGATTTTGCAATTTTTGCTTTTGACTCAGAGGAATCTTTGGAAACCCAGGTCAGACCATGGATGTTAACAGATAGATCCAGTATCTTAGGTAGGGGATAGGGCTTGGCTTTTGATGACTTCTGTGCTTTCTAGATAGTAAGTTGATGATTACCTTATATGGAACTTCTTTAATGAACTAATTCCTTGAGCTTCTTATGGACTCAATTAAGGATGAACTTAAGAGAAGATATTATTATGTATCTACCCCTCCTGATTAAGTGGAATTTCTCCATGAACTTTTAAGTCCTACTCACTCCTTATCTCCCAATTCTTATTTAGATCCAGAGAAGCTCCTACAACTAGGTGAAATCTGGTTCTACTCTATCCTTTTTAAATGGGACAGGTGACTGTCCCCAAAATGACAGGTGTTCCATAGGTGGACATGTCACAACTACATTAGTTCCTTCGTATGAAGATTGGGGAAATCTTAAGAAAAGAGCTACATAGGGCTAATGATAATAGCTCATTCTCTGTTCCATTATTCTCTTCTAGAGATTTGATCATTTGATTTATTTTGGTCAATAGCTCTTAAGTTTCTATATCTCTGAACCCTTTTGATAAATAATGGACTTGAGGAAAACAAGGAAACATTTAGATCTTGATTAGATCCTACAGTAGTCCAATTATAGAACATATGACACAGTGGATAGAGTTCTGGATCTGGAATCAGAGAGCCTCATCCTCCTATGTTCAAAACCAACCTCAGACACCTATTAGCTTTGTGACCTTGGGCAAGTCATTTAACATTGTTTGCCATAGTTTCCTCATCTGTAAAAATGAACCAGGGAAGAAAATGTCAAGAAAGCATCAAATGGGACCATCAAATGGAAAATGAATGTACAAAAAGACGAAATGTAAAATGGGGGAGATAGGGCCAGATTTCATTGAATAAAGATTTTGAGGATTGAGTTGGTGCATCAACCACAAAAACTAGCATCATCTTAGCCTACATGATTAGAAATGCAGTATCTAAAATGAGGAAAGTCCTATTTCTGTTTGAAATTCTGCCTTGAGAGACCACGTCCTTAGCAAAGGGACCATTTCCAAATGGCACATTTTGTAGGTATATATCCTAATGTGAGTCCAGAGAAAGGTGACTAGAACAGTAAGTGACCTTGAAAGTGTTCAGATGGAAGAAATCAGGATGATTCTATTCAGAAGAGTAGAATAAAGGGCAACATGATTGCAGATCTCAAATACTTAAAGAGTCATGTAGACAAAGATAGAACTTGTTTTGCTTAGCCTTTGAAGACAAAACTAGATCCCTGGGAGGAAGTTATAATGAGGAAATTTTAGTTTGCACATAAGGAAATATTTTCAAGGGTTAGAGAGATCCAAAAATAAAAGAATTAGATCCTCAATTTTTGATCAATTTGTATGAAAGCATTTGTAACCATGCATTACTATACAATGGAAAGTACATTGACCCTGGAGTCAGAGACCTTGGGTTTGAATCTTACCTCTTGCACATCATCTGGGTGACCTCAAGTAAATTTCATAACCAGCTCTGTGTCTTGGTTTTTTTCATCCATAAAATGAAGAGTTTGAATTAGAATGAAATTCATTGTCCCTTCCAGTCATAGGTCTGTGATTCTAGGATGCTAAGTTAAGCCCTAATGTTAGCCTTAAAAATTTCCTTCTGGTTCTTATATCTTCTTTTCAAAGTTTATTCTATCTCATCTCCTCAGATATTATCATTAAACCACTTGACAGATGATAGAAATGAATCAGAGTGAAATTAAATGATTTACCCAATTCCACAAAGCAGGTCAATGAGTCATGAGTAGAAGCTTAGGTTTCTTAACTTGAAGCCCTGGTCCTTGCATGGTGAATAGCTGAATTTGGTAGGGATAACCATCTGTCCCCTATAATTTCAATTAAATTATACTTGAAAATAGAAAAATAGATTTCTTCTTCTTTTTTTATGCAAAGCAATGGGGTTAAGTGGCTTGCTAGGTAATTATTAAGTGTCTGAGGCTGGATTTGAACTGAGGTAATTCTGACTCCAGGGCCAATGCTCTATCCACTGAACCACCTAGGTGCCCCAGAAAAATAGATTTCAAAAGGATATCTTTACTCTAGAGATCATACCTATGAGTTCCCATTTGAATGACTATTGGCTCTGACTAGGTGCCATTTCAACAACTTTGGCAACATTTTAAAAAGCTAAGCAGGAGAATTAGTTCTAAAATAGTGTCTCCCTTAAACAACTGAGAGAGTGGACATATTGCTGTTGAATGATCTTTTTTTTTTTTTGCAGAGTGACATGTAAAGTTTAGGGGAGGTAGGCATATAGGTATCATTATCTTTATTTTATGGAGGAGGAAACAGATACAGAGAAGTGAGGTGACCTTTCTCACCTTTCTCATGGCTCTTTGGAGGGTCCTGTAGCATGGGTCTGGTCATCTCTAAGGTTCCTTTCTTTTTTTTAATTAAAAATTGTATTTGAGTTTTACAATTCTCCCCCAATCTTACCCCCCCCCCCAAGAAAGCAATTTGTCAGTGCTTACTTTGTTTCCATGTTGTACATTGATCCAAATTGAGTGTGATGAGAGAGAAATCATATCCTTAAGGAAGAAACAAAAAAGTATAAGAGATAACAAAATCAGACAATAAGATATCAGCTTTTTTTTTTTCTAAATTAAAGGGAATAGTCCTTGAACTTTGTTCAAACTCCATGGCTCTTTATCTGGATACAGATGATATTCTCCATTGCAGACAACCCAAAATTGTCCCTTGTTGCACTGATGGAATGAGCAAGTCCATCAAGGTTGAACATCAACTCCATGTTGCTGTTAGGGTGTACAGTGTTTTTCGGGTTCTGCTCGTTTCACTCAGCGTCAGTTCATGCAAATCCCTCCAGGCTTCCCTGAATTCCCATTCCTCCTGGTTTCTAATGAAACAATAGTGTTCCATGACATACATATACCACAGTTTGTTAAGCCATTCCCCAACTGAAGGACATTTACTTGATTTACAATTCTTTGCCACCACAAACAGGTCTGCTATGAATATTTTTGTACAAGTGATGTTTTTAACCCCTTTTCATCTGAATGATCTTATGGAAGTGAATAAGAGTCTTTGAAAGCTAGGCCTTGACCTCCAGTCTTGAGAATATTTAAGCAATCAAATCAAAAATGAGATTTTTTAAAAAAATCTCACAATCATCATAAAAAAGCATCTTTTTTTCATAATTGTTAGATGACCTTGGGGTCATTTTAGGATTTTGCAGCTATTCCTTGTTAGTGATTGCTGTTTTCACAGAAGAGGTTATTCATGGTGTTGTAGACAGAGAGCTGGCCTTGGAACCAGGATGGCATCATTCTCTGATACATGTTGGTTTGTGACCCTGGGCAAGTCACTTAACTTCTCTGCTATGTTCCTCCATTAAGACTATGAATTGCAAAAAAAAAAAAAAGGTGTGGACTTGCCTTGATGAAGGGAGTTCCTTCACTTGCGATATATCCTTATACCAAAATATCACATATCTACTATCTATATTAATTTTCATAGAATCAAAAACACAGAATTTGTGGATTAGATGAAGAATTAGGGGTTTTCCTTCAATTATTCCACAGATAAGAATTCTCCTTCAGCATAATCCAATAGATGATCATCTTTTTTTGCCTGAATACCTCTAGTGGGGAAGAAAACCTGAATCAACCTCCTGACACTGTCTAATTTTAGGGCATTTTCACCCTCCATAGGCCTTAATCTACTTCTTTACAGTTTCTATCCAGTGCTTCTAGTTCTACCTACTACTATCATCTAGAACACAAAGCATTTCTCTGCCATGGGATAATTCTTCATAAACTTGAAGATAGATGTTGTGTATGTCCTTTGTTCCAGAGTAAACATCCCTGATCTCTTTTCATGTTTTCATATAGCCTGAACTCAAGGCTCTCCATCATCTTGGTTTCTCTGGATACTTCCCAGCTCATCCTTCCTATAAGATCCCCTAGAACTGAATACAGAATTCTAGACATATTCTGCTCAGAGCCAGTTCAGAGATTCTATCTTTCCCCAGTCTAGGACACTATATTCTTAATTCAATCTGAAAGTGCCTTAACTTTTTGGGCTACTTTATCGTGTTGTTGACTCATATTGAATCTGTATTCCATTCGATTTCCAGATCTTCTTCAGACATGTTGCTGCCTGTCCATGCTTCTTGCATCTTGTACATGTGAAGATGATTTCTTGAATCTAAACATACAATTTTACATTTATTAAAGTAAGTTCATTTTATTTGATTTTGCCCTGTAATCTAGCCTAGGAATTGGAGAACTATGACTCGGATGCAAAATCTGGTCCTTTCCTTATCTTTGAATAGCCAACAAACTATAAAAATTTTTTATTTTTTAAATATAATAAAACTTTACTTTAAATTATAAAAACTGTTCTTTAAATACAATTACATTTTATTTAAACATATTAAAACATTCTTATCTTGGGCCTCTCCAAAAAACAGGCAGCAGATTTTTTTCCCATAGTCCATAATTTGCTCACTCCTAGTCAAGATCTTTTTTGAACTCTGTCTTTTTCAATCAGTGTGGTAATTGTCTTGCCCTTCTTACATCATTTACAAATTCAGCAAGCATGCTTTTATTCAAGTCATTGACAAAAATGCTGATCAGCACAGAGGCAATCACATGGAGCTATTCCACTATATAGACTTCCTTCTAGGTTGATTTTGAATCATTAATGTAGATACCGAACTATCTGAATCCAAGTAATTATCATTTTGAGCCAACAGTTATGTATAGTGAATAAAGTGCTGGGTAGTCAGAAAAGACCTGAGTTCAAATTCTTGTTTCTAATATTTACTAGTTGTATGACCATGGCCTAGTTGTTTAATCTTTCTGAGTCTCAGTTTTCTCATCTATCAAACAAAAGTGAGCCTCAAATGAAGTAATATAGATAAAGCATTTTGCAATCTTTAAAATGCTACATAAAATCACTTAGGGTCATGTAAGAAACAAGATGGAAAATGATATTTTTCCTGTTCCCTGCAAACTCTCAAGTTTTCCAAAATAGAAAATGTATGCCAAAGATAAAGCAACTTCACTTGCCTCTGTGGTCTAGGACCAGATTCTAAAAGAAGATAAAAAAACAATGCCCCAAACCTATGAAATGATGCTAATTGACCATGAATTCACTTGATATCCCTCCTCCACTTCCCCATTAGTGAAATGAGACTGCACTAGCAGACCAAAGGACCCAATATATACATTAATTAATTATAGACTAATTACTATAGAACATAATTAATAGACCTATTAATTAGGTCTATTTTGTGCCAGACATTATGTGAAGTTTTGGGTATATAAAAAGAGTCAACATACCCTGCCCTCATGGAGTTTATAATGTAATGGAATAGCAAATCCCATCTCCATAGACTGTTCCCTGCTTCATCTTTCCAGAGCAGTGAAGATCCTGGTTCCAAAAAGCATGGGTTGGATAGCATTCCATTAAACCTAAAAGAAAAAACTCAGGATTCAACTGGGGCTAGTTTTGACTACCCAAGAATCATTTGGAGTAGAGATCTAAGCTGATTAACTGTAAATTGCTCAATGTGAGATGAATCTCACTGTGAGATTCAGTTCCTAAGGAAACCATCATCAGAGGGGATATAGTCAGAAATAAATAGGAGAAAATCAGGAGAAAAAAATGTCTCAAATTACCAAAGACCTGAGAAAGAAGAAAACTCAAAAATCCTGAACATAAACAGATTAAAAACAATAGAGAAATTTTAATAACAGAAGGAAATGTGGCCTCCCTATCTAGTTAACAATTTCAAGTATCTATGAATAAATACTGCAAAATAAAGGGCAATAATCCAGTACTTGATGAGACAGAGGACCCTGGGGAATGAGAAGAATATAAAACCACAACATGCTGTTCCTGATTGGTTCAAAATGAAATGAGAATTATGGGAGCAGATTTTTTTTTTTTTGCACAGCTGAAGAAATGATTTCCTTTTGGAACACCCCAAGCAATAAAAATGCAAGAAGAATGAATAATGACATACAGGGGCAAATTGACAGCAAAGAGACCAGAAAGAGATTTCTTTCTAAATGTACACAAGGAGACAGAGATGAAGGTTAAAATATGGTGGAGGTGACAATAAAAGGGCAGATCTGGTACATCATGAGCAGAAGTTGGTGACACCCTGTCTATAGGTGAATCAATGTTTTATTTATTTTTTTTTGGGAGACTACATTGTAATAAAAAAAAAAAGGTGCAGGAAGGGGAACCAGCAGGAGAATAGAGAAAAGTGTGTGATGTTCTGGGAAATCAAGGAAAAACAATGAAAGGTGATCCCTGTGTTCCCAGAAAGAGAAGAGCATATAGGAGAGATTGATTTATGCAACAGATTAGACAGAACAGAAGCAATAGAACTCAATAGAACTCAATATCTCAGTGTATGATAAAGTGGGAAATATGAATAACTTAGGAAAAATTAATATAAACAGCTAGAAAAACTGGAAAGCAGTTTGGCAGAAATTAGGTTTCGAGCAACAGTATATGCCACACTCCACAATGCATACCTTTAATATTAGAGATGATATTTCAAAATAATGGAAAAGAAACAAATAATTTACCTCTCTCAGTAATATGTAGGAGATGAATTCTTAACTAAACAAGAAGAAGCATTTACAAAAGATAAAATAGATAACTGATTATTTGAAACTGAAAAGTTTCTGCACAGACAACATTAATGCACTTAGGATAAGAAACTTTGATAAGGGTTTGGTTTCCATGAGATATAAACAATGAATAAACAAACAAATAAACAAATTTTCTATCATCTATCTATCTATCTATCTATCTATTTATCTATCTATCATCTATCTATACATATATTTTTATATATAAATAGCCATTTGCCAAAAGATGAATGGTCAAAGGATATGAATAAACAGTTCTCAAAAAAAAATCACAAAGTGTTCACAGTCATGTGAAAAAATACTACAATTTACTAATAATAAAAAATGCAAATCAAAACAATTCTGTGATTTCCTCTCAAACCCTGAAAATTGGTAAAAATGACCAAAAAAAAAAAAGAACAGTAGTCAATACTGGTGGAGTTGTGGAATGATGAGTACACTAATACATTGTTGGTGGAGCTATGAAATGGTACAATAATTTTTGGAAATCAGTTTGGAATGATCCAAATAAATGGCTAAAATATCTATATCTTTTGCATCAGTGACTCCATTACTGGGCTTACACCCCAAAGAAATGATTAAGTATCTATATATTCTAAAATACTTGAAGCAACACTTCTTGTGATATCTAGGAATTGAAAACAAAATAGATGCCCATTGACTGAAGAATAGCTAAATAAATTATGGTAATTAATATAATGTGTTGTAAAGAATGATGGATGTGATTAATACAGAGAAGCATGGAAAAATCTATATGAACTGAGGCAGAATGAAGTTAGCATAGTCAAGTAAAGAAAGATTCAGTAACTATGATGTAAATGAAAAGAACAATTATGCCCCCCCAAAAAATCAAAAGTAAACAGCAAAATTATATAGATCAAGCAGGACTCAAAGAAAAAGATATGAGAAGTCACCCATTAGTACTGAGTGTTATACACTGCACGTTTTCAGACTTTTTCAAAGTATTGATCAGTTGAACTGATTTTTTTTTCCTCTTTAAAAATATTATTTGTTATATGGAATGGATATCTGGAAGGGTAGTAGGGAAATTTAGGATAATAATGGTGATGTAAGAAATAGAATATTTTAATAAAAAACTTGCTTAACAATATAATCAGATAATATTTTATTGCTCACAAAATAGTAGGAGCTTTTTTATCAAAGGCTTTGCTAAAAATCTAGGTTAACTACAGGTATAGTTATGCCCTTGATCTGCATGTCTAGAAACTTTCTGAAAAACAAATGTTAGGTTAGTTTGACATGACCTATTCCTTTTTGTGAAAGATTTTATTTATTTTGAATTTTACAATTTCCCCCCCCTAATCTTGCTTCCCTCCCCTCCCCATTCCCCCTGCAGAAGGCACTTTGTTAGTCTTTACAGACCTGTTCTTGATGAAGCTATATTTTATCACTATTCTTTTCCAAGCTTTTAATAATACATTCCAAATTTTGCCAGGAGTTTAGAAGTCAAGTTTACTGGCTTATTGAGAACCTGGACATTTGACCTTTTGTAATGTTTTGATAATTGTTTCTTTTCTCACAGTCTTTCACATTTTATTGATTATGACTTATTTATTCCATATGCCAATTTTTCTATATTCTTTGCTGTTCAGTCATATCTTACTCTTCTTGACCTTGGGGTGTTCTTGGCATAGATCCTGGGGTAGCTTGTCATTTACTTCTCCAATGGATTAGACAAATAGTGTCTAACTAATTTGCCCAAGTTTCCACAACTAATAAGTGTTTGAGTCTGAATTTGAACTCAGATCTTCCTGAATCCAGGTCCAAAACTCTCTCCATTGTGCCATCTAACTGCCTCCTTTCTGAATCCTAGTTTTTCTGGGCCAAATGTCTTGTTTTTAATCAGGGCAACTATGTTCTCTATTTATCTTTACCATTTTCCTCATTTAAAAATATTATAATGAAACATTTATAGAGCATTTTAAGTTTTCAAGAATACTTATCATATATTAACTCATTTGATCCTGAAAATAACCCTATGAAAATAAATGCTATTATTATTCCCATGTTACAGATGAGAAAATTGAGATACTGAGAAATTAAGTGACTTGCTTAGAGTCACACGACTGCTAATGATTGAAAGCAGGGCTATGTTACTTAGCTGGTCGTTTTTTTTTTAATTTTTAAAATTTATTTATGGCAATGGGATTAAGTGACTTGTCCAAGGTCACACAACTAGGCAATTATTAAGTGTCTGAGGCTGGATTTGAACTCAGATCCTCCTGACTTCAGGCCTGGTGCTCTATCCACTGTGCCACCTAGCTGCCCCTTAGCTGGTTATTTTAATCAAACCTGTGATTTTATTTTTATAAGGAACGCCTTGTGAGAAATTCCTCTACCAATGCAGATTGGCATTTATTTTGTTACTTCTACTAATAGAGAATTGTTCAAGGTCCTCTAGTCAGTATATACCAAATGCACTAGGTTTCCCAACTCTTGAACCTCTAAACCATGATGCTTGTCATTATTTCAAGATAATTTCTATTATCTTAGTTATTAACTATCATCCATTTTTCTATTCTTTTCTTTCTTAAGATATTTCTTCTTAGCAAAGAGAATGAACCAAACTAAAACAGTTGGTTGGGTAGTTCACCTTTCCTCCTCTTGTTGGTTATCATTGGCCAATTCACACTGAACAACTGAAGGAAGAGACCTTTTGCTCAATATATCTAAAAAAACTTTCTCCCCCTGCCCCTTTAGTTTTTTCATTATCCTCAGTTCATTTGGAGCTTTTATACTTCTTACACTATATTTATAGGACTGTGCTCCATTTTGTATTCATGTCCTATTTTTATTCTTTATACTTTCCCGTAGTTGTTCCTTCTTATACAATAGCAACAGTTGACTCATTATTAAAAGGATTGATTATGTACCAAGTGCAATGGGTATACAAAGAAGTAGAAGAGATGTATGCTTTACTCCTTGAGGTGTTTATAGTTTGGGGACAAGGGGGAGTCAAGGCATCCAAGCCCAATTATGCCTGGACTCCTAAATTCTTGGTCAAGGGACCAGGAACTTATCTTAATTACATTGTATTTGTCCCCATTAAAAGTCATTTATGCATCCACTGATCAGCAAACATTTATTAAGTTTGTGATGAAAATAATTTAAGGGGCAAAGGATATTCTCCTTCTAATGGAGGATACAGCAAACAAACAAATATGGACTACCTATATACTGGATAAATAAGACATAATAACAAAAAGAAGACTAGAAATAAGAGGGTTTGGGAAAGACTCTGTAGAAGACGGGATTCTACTTGGGACTTAAAGGAAACCGAAGAAGCCAATAGGCAAAGATGAGGAGGGAGAGCATTCCAGGTATGGGGGACAGATAGAAAAAATAACCTGAAGTGAGGGAGTGTCTTGTTCATGGAAAAACAAGTAGGCCAATGTCAATGAACCAAAGAAAGAGTACATATAAGAACACTAGAAAGGTAGGAGGGGGGGATAGTGTCTCATCTATAGCATGGGAATAACGATAACATCTACTTCATAGGGCTATTTTCAGGATCAAATGAGTTAATATCTGTAAAGTATTCCTAAAACCTTAAAATGCTCTATAAATGCTATTATTATTATAATTTTTTAAATGAGGGAAATGGTAAAGATAAATAGAGAATCCAGAGAACCTATGAAGGGCTTTGAATATTAACTAAGACCCTTGAACATGAAGTAGAGAATTTTGTTTCCTATCATGGAGGTGATAGGAAGCCCTGGAGCTTTTTAATTAGGAGAGTGACATGGTGAGACCTTAGAATAAGAAAAATCATTTTATTGGTTGAATGGAGGATGGATTGGAATAGGGTAGAGATGAATGGGGAAGACCCACCAGGTTGCTATAAGACCAGATGGGAAGGGGTAGCAGTATCAGAAGACAGAAGGGGATGTATGAAAGAGATAATGCCAAGGGTGAAACTGGCAGGCCTTGGCAGCAGATTGGATATAAGGGAAGGTATGAGAAATAATGAGTAGTTGAGGATGACAGCTAGTTTGAGAGTCTTAGGAATTGGGAGGTTAGTAATGCCCTCTACAGTAATATGGAAAGTGGAGATGAAGAGAGAGGGTTTAGGGAGAAAGACAATGAGTTATATTTTGGATATTTGGAATTCAAGATGTTTACCAGTCATTCAGTTTGAGATGTCTGAAAGGCAGTCAGAGATGAGAGATTGGGAGTTAGCAGAGAAATTGGGGCAGGATAGGAGAAGTTGAGTATCATCAGCATAGAAATGATAATTAAATCCATGGGAATTCATCAGATGAAGTAGTATAGAGGAAGAAGAGAAAAAGGGTCCAGGATAGAACCCTAAGCCACACAGCAGTTAGAGGATGAATTAGATGAGGACACAATAAAGGAGATGGAGAAGTACTGGTCAGATAGTTAAGAGAACCAGGAGTGAGTGGCATAATGAAAACCCAGAGAAAAGAGATTATCAAGGAGGAGAGGTTGATCAACAGTGTCAAAGGCTGCAGAGAGGTCAAAGACAATGAGAACTGAGAAAAGGACATTGTATTAGGCCAGAGATCATTGATAATTTTGAAGAGAGCCCATTTGAGCATAAACTAGAAAGCTGGATTGTGAAAGGTTAGAAAGAGAGTAAGAAAAATGAGTGGAAGCATCTGTATTAGAAGGCCGCAAATAATAGAAAAGATTTCATGTAGTAACTGAATTTGGTTCATTTCTAGTTATCTCCCAAGGGCATTCATTTTACCTTTAAGAAGCCATGATTTCTGATAACATTTAAACATAGAACATAATTATTACAAATCTAGTACAAACACAAACAGGTCTGCCTCAGAGCTCAATTAGCTAGGGATTTTTTTTCCTAGCCAGCTCTTTTCAGTGCTCTCCTTGTCTTTGGTAAATCTTCTTTTCTTGCTAGAAGTTAGATAAGAAATGCTCAAGGACAAGAGGCCCCAGTTGAGTTGAACTTTATGCCTTGGTTAAGCAAGGGAATAATTTGAATGACAGGATTTAATGTTGCTTTTAAGCTTTTTTCCCTTGTTATTATCAGCCAACACCCTATAGATCTAAGTGAAAAGCATTAGACATTCCAGATGTCTTAGAAAGCTAAGGGGACTGAGCTCAAAACTTCTAGGCACTTCTTTCAGTTTAAAATATTGCCTCACACATAATACTTCTTTTAAGACTGAAATATATTTCTTTAATGTCAAAACAACCTTCTTTATTTTCCTTCTTATTCTTGGGATATGGTAGATGGGGAGCCAAATTGGTATTTATTTATTTTTTAAACAGTTAAGCAAACTGGGCTTTTTTTTTTTTTTTTTGGTCAGATGGAGTCTCTCATCACATATCTAATGCATATCTAATGCAGTAGTAACCCACAATGAAATTAGAGTCATATTATTTTTCTTCCAGTTTGAGTATTCTTTTGAATGAAAAGAACCCAACAAATATATTTTTATTGATATGTTTTATGTCATTTAAATTTTTCCCTCTTTCCCTTCCTTCCATATAATTCCATTCTTATAATAAAGATTTGAAAAAGAAAAGAGAAAAAAAATCAGTACCAATTAATATATTTGAAAAAACTCTGACATTAATAGGTAATTATTTCATACTCATACACTTCTTGCCTCTCTACAAAGGATGTGAGTAAGGTCTCTTCTTTGGTACCAACTTTGTTCATGATAATTTTGCAACATTTGTTTTTGGTTGTTTTATGGTTGTTACTCCCATTTATATAGTCTAATTTACTGGATACAATGTTTTATTGACTCTTCTTCATTTTGCATCAGTTAATATGTCTTTTAAAATTTTTTAAAATTTTAATAGACTTCATTGATATTTTTCATGTTTTAGTATATCAAAATTTCTTTTGGTAGATATTTATAAACATTTGACTATGAAGTATTCAAAGAATCCCCTTATCATATAACAAATAAATTTAATGAAAAAAAGGAAAAACCCCAGAAGAATCAGTACATTGAAGAAGTCTAAAAATACCTGCATTGTTCCATATGCATGGACCTCCTATCAAGGCTGAATTTTCAAATTTTTTTTTTTGTTATCTTATTTGATCCTCACAATAACCTGTGGAAAACCAATCCCCTTTTTACAAATGAGGAAACACACTGAAACAAGGCTAAGTGACTTACCTAAGGTTCATTCATTCATTCATTCATTCATTAAACATTTATTAATCATCTACTAAGTGTTGGGCACTGTGCCAAGCACTGGGCATACAAAAAAGGAAAAATATAGTCCCTGCCTTCAAAGTACTTGCAATCTAATTGGGGGCAGGGGAACAACATGTAAACAAATATATGCAAAGGAAGCTATATACAGGATAAACAGGAAATAATTAAAAAGAGGGAAAGCATTGGAATTAAGAGATATTAGATTAAATGTCCGAGTCAGGATTTGAACTCAGGTCTTCTTGACTCCAGGTCTGACACTCTAACCATTTACCCTACCTAGTTACCTATAATTATATACTTATGACTTCACATATATTGTCCTTGTACAGTTATTTTTCAATAATGTCCAACTCCTTATGACCCCATTTGGAATTTTCTTGGTAGCAATACTGGAATGGTTTGTCATTTCTTTTTCCACCTCATTTTTTTTTTTTTTTTAGGTTTTTGCAAGGCAAATGGGGTTAAGTGGCTTGCCCAAGGCCACACAGCTATGTAATTGTTAAGTGTCTGAGACCGGATTTGAACCCAGGGTACTCCTGACTCCAAGGCTGGTGCTTTATCCACGCCCACCTAGCCGCCCCTCTCCACCTCATTTTACAGATGAGGAAACTGAGGCAAGTAGAGTTAAGTGACTTCCCCAGATCACACAGCTGCTATGTGTCTGAGGTCAGATTTCAATTCAGGAAGATTGAGTCATCCTGACTCAGACCTGGTACTCTATCCACTGCAACATCTGCCTTACTTCCTAAGGATATAGTTTTTATTTATTTATCTTTTTACAAGTTAAATTTCCAAATTAGACTAATCTCCCTTGAAGGCTAGGATCAGTTTTGTTTTTGTGTTTGTATTTCCAGTATTGAGTACAGTGCCTTATACATTGTAGGTGCTCAATAAGTCTTTACCTCCAACACTTCATCATGGTCCAGAAGTGATCCAAGGTTTATCCATTTTATCTTAAGTTCTAGCAGGTCCTGCCAAGTCAGAAAGAAAAGCTCGTGCAGCAACAGTCTATGTGTATTCTGGGTTGTCTGCAGTATTCAGGGAAGACTAACATCTCTGGTGTGAGGACTTGCTGGACTATTCATCCACCTCTGATGTCCACCTGATTCACCCAACTTTCACCTGTGGCTCCAAGAAGCTATAGGGTGTAGGGTGTAGTGACTACACCCTGGTAAACTGTCTTGGCAGACAGGCTAAACCAGGTTGAGGGTAACAAATGGACCTCTGATTTGTTTGTAAGCTAGTGGGCTGTTGACATTTCTCTTGAAGTCCCAGGTCAAAGAATCAGGTCCATGGAAAGAGGTCATGAATATAATAATATAGATATAAAGCAACAATGGGATAGCTAAGGGTCATAGTGGATAGACTCCACCAGACCTGGAGTCCAGAAGAATTGAGTTCAAATTTGACCATAGATGCTTACTAGCTTCTCTGAAGTCAGGGGGACCTATGTACAAATCTGGCCTCAGACACTTATTAGCTGTGTGATCTCGGATCAGGAGAAGGAAATGATAAACCACTCCATTATCTTTGCCAAGAAAACTCCAAATGGAATCATGAAATCAGACAAGAGTGAACAATATCAACAGAGCCCCTAAAGATGTCATTCAGAAGGATTGCAAGGGGATTAGGGAAATCATTTTTTCTCTAGAACACTTTTCTAAAGTCCTTTCCTAGAATTCATAGTAAAACCTTGGGGAGAGAGTAGATAGTAGAGAAATAGAGGCTTTGAATATAGCCAATTTCTAAAAGGAGTTTGAAGGCAAGAAAGATTGCAGTGGATCCTTTGAGGACTGGAAATGAGGAGACATGAGAGAATTTGTTGACAAATGGGCAGGAACCTGTGGGGGGGGGGGGAAGAGAGAGAGAGAGAGAGAGAGAGAGAGAGAGAAGAGAGAGAGAGAGAGAGAAGAGAAGAGAGAGAAGAGAAGAGAAGAGAATGAGAAAGAGAAGAGAAGAGAAGAGAGAAGAGAAGAGAAGAGAAGAGAAGAGAAGAGAAGAGAAGAGAAGAGAAGAGAAGAGAAGAGGAGAAGAGAAGGAGAAGAGAAGAGAAAGAGAAAGAGAGAGAGAGAGAGAGAGAGAGAGAGAGAGAGAAGATAAGATAGAAGGGAATAATGGATGGAGTGAATTTGTTTTCTTCTGTGAGGAAGAAAATTCACAAAATGCTGGAAGTCCCTATAAGTAAGGAGGCTATATGACTACTGACTATACATACCTTTCCAGTCAGAAGTGAAGCAAAAACCAAGTCTGTAACTAGGAGATCAAAATATTTAGCATCCTTAGACTAATGGTCTGTCTTTTTTTAATATCCCTATTGGTTCACAGTGATACATTTGTTCCTTTCTCTTTATTCTTATGTGGTAGGCTTCACCATAATTTATGAGAAACCAGCTGAATTGTAGCATTTAACAGTAATTAGGTCATATTTCTACAGCACATGGAATGAAGAGTGGGGTAGATACTTACACACTGTCTGTCTTTAATTGTTTAAATAGGCAGGTTACGAATGGAATTGTGTGAGGGTTTGGAGAAACTGAATGATGAAATAAAATCCCTTAGTCACTAAGAAGCTATGTTGAAGTATTGTGCTGGAATATGATTTTTTTGGTTGTTATTGTTTAATTTCCATTTTCAAATCCATCTTTATTTTTTGAATTATTCAATAGAACTTTTAGAATTAGAAGTTTCAGGGGGACTAAGACTTTGGTAGACTCTGTGAACCCCAAGAAGACATTAAGTCAAGTCAAGTCAACAAGTATTTATTAAGTGAAGTGCTGGGAATATAAATACAAACAGAACAACAGTCCCTGCCATCAGGAGTTATATTCTAAAGGGGAAGCACAGTTATTTAAAAAGCAACCGAAAAGGGGGATGGGAAGAGAGGAGGAACTAGGCTGACCTGGGCAATGTCCTTAAAATGGAAGTTCTAATAAGAAGTAGCCAATCAGAGGGAGAGGCTACAGAGGTGGCATGAACTTCCAGGGGGAGAGTTTTTGAAGCATAGAAGAGAAATCCAGAATCAGGAGCTCAACCTGGCAAAGAATGTACTATTATTATGCTCACTAATAAGAATAAAATTAGATAAAGAAAGCATTTTAAGTTCTTTTCTGTGCTAGACCTGTACCAATGCTATGGATATAAATACAGGTAAGCAAGACAGTCCCTCCCCTTAAAACGCTTATTTTCTAACGGAAAAGACAATAAATATGGGATTGCTGGAACGTGGAAGACAAGGAAGAGAGGGAGGGTACTAAGGAGAAGATAGTAGAATCTGGAGAGAAGTAAGATAAGAATAAGGTGAAATGTGATTGGGGTCCTCCTCAAAATGGTGGTCCTAGGGAGAGAATCACTGAAGAAGAGGGTCTGGCCCCGAGCATTTCCAAGATGGCAATATAGAAGGTAAGAAGTAAGACGTGGAAGCCCAGAGAGAGAATCAAGGCATGAAGAACTAAACTGTATTTCACATGGTGGATTATCAGTTCAGGACACCATCACTGTCTGGGGTCATTATGGTTTGGACAAGTCAGGGTCAAAAGAAAGAAACATCCCACTCCCTTAAAAAATGCTGTCTTGTTTCAAGAACCTGAGTGAAACAAGATACTATTTTAGGTGTACACTTTCTGACTTTATGTGGCTAGTCAGCAATGGATCTGAAAAAAAAGATCTGGGAAGTTTTGTGGACTATACTTCAATATGAGTTATCAAAGTGATATTGTAACCAAGAAAACTAGAAATCTTAGGCTAAATTGAGAGAAGTTTCAATAATTGGGCCATAGGATGGATTTATTCTATTAAGGTCAACTCAACTAATTACAGGTAGATTATTCCCAACATCTTAGGCAGGTAGTTGGTTCAGTGCATAGAGCATGATATCAGATTCATCTTCTTGCTTTCAAATCTGGCCTCAGACACTTGTTAGCTGGGTGACCTTGGATATGTCACTTAATCCTCTTTGCCTCAGTTTCCTCATCTGTTAAATGAACTGGAGAAAGAAATGGGAAATCACTCTAGTGTCTCTATTAAGAAAAACCCAAATTGGGGGGCTCTTCAGTCATGACTGAAAAAAATGACAACAACAACAATATCTGGGTTATTGAGTTCAGTTCTGAGTACCATATAATAGAAGTGACACTGACAGCCTGGAGAATGTCTAGAAGAGATCATTGGGAAGTTAAGATCTTGAATCCAGAACATGTGAAAATCCATTGAAGAATCTAGGGATACACTTGGGGTGGCTGGGTGGCACAGTGGATAAAGCACCGGCCCTGGATTCAGGAGTACCTGGGTTCAAATCTGGTCTCAGACACTTAATAATTACCTAGCTGTGTGGCCTTGGGCAAGCCACTTAACCCCATTGGATTAGATTGGTTCTGTAGAGCCACAGAGAGCAGAACTACAAGGAATCTACCTTAAGCTGCAGAAAGATAAAGTTGGACATCGGAAACAATTTTCCTAACAATCAGTTACTAAAATGTGTGAAGAATTTCCTCAAGAAGTAGTGAATAGGAGTGGCTAGGTGGTGCAGTGGATAGAGCACTGGCCCTGGAGTCAGGAGTATCTGAGTTCACATCTGACTTCAGACACTTAATAATTACTTAGCTGTGTGGCCTTGGGCAAGTCACTTAACCCCATTGCCTTGCAAAAACCAAAAAAAAAGAAAAAAGGAAAAAAAGAAAAAAAAGTAGTGAATATCTTTTCATTAGAAGTCACTGAGTGAAGACTGGGAGAGCACTTGCTAACTAATAGTAGAGGGTTTTCCTATTTAGGTCTAGGTGGTTCTGATTGACCTCTGAAGTTTTCTCCAACTTTGATATTCCATGTGTCTATGAGTACTCAAAGGTACTTAATATAAAATCGGGGGTAAGCGGAACATCTGCTGGTCTTTAATAAATGTTTGTTGTTGTTTGTCCTTTGCTCTTGAAGAAGACCATATCATGGTCACATGAATTGGATTTGAGTGAGGTGGTGCTATGCTGAATCACCAGCTTCACTTTTCTTCTTCAGAGCTATCTGGGTCCATTGACCAGATTTGTATCAGGATGACTGATATGGTGGTTAAATGACTTGCCCGGGGTCACACAGCTAGTAAGTGCTTAATGTCTGAGGTCAAATGTGAACTCAGGACCTCCTGACATAGGACTTGTGCTCTAATCACTGTACCATCCATATGCCCTAAATAATAGTAGTAAATAATAATCATAAATGTTTATTGAATAAATGAAGGAAAAGATGTCATATGACAGCTTTGTATTTGCAAAAACAAGGTTTGGAAGTGACTTTGTAAATTTGAGAATTCTACAAGTCTTGGTTCCCATTGGGTCACAGCTGACTGGCACCAGGCACAAATTCCTGGAAACTACTCCAGAGTTTTTGGAGAAGATGGTACACCTAAGAAGATTACTGAGAAGTCAGGGATAGTACTGAGCTGAGGTGCAATGTAAAAAGTCTAACAGTCCTGAAAACCTCTTTATGTTCTGATTAGGCTTTAAGTACCAGTCTCCGAAGAATATAATAGCAGTTGTCAGTTAAGTTACTAAATCTTGTTTTACGTTATTCTTTCAGTGGGCAGCTAGGTAGTGCAGTGGCCCTGGTGTCAAGAGGACCTGAGTTCAAATTCGACCTCAGACACTTAATTGCCTAGCTGTGTGAGCTTGCGCAAGTCACTTAACCACACTGCCTTGTAAAAACTAAAAAAAAAAAAAAAGCTGCTTTAAGTTATTCTTTAAGAATGACCTGTGAGGGGCGGCTAGGTGGTGTAGTGGATAAAGCACTGGCCTTGGAGTCAAGAGTACTTGGGTTCAAATCCAGTCTCAGACACTTAATAATTACCTAGCTGTGTGGCCTTGGGCACACTTAACCCCATTTGCCTTGCAAAAACCTAAAAAAAAAAAGTGACCTGTGATTGTAAGTCCTTTAGAATTTCTTCTGTGGGTAGAACATGAACATCTATTCCATAATTAATTAGCATTTTACAATGGTACCTTTCAACTCTTTCATTGTGGTGGTCTCCATACAAACCAATCCTCTGTTTTAAATAATTTGTCTCCAGAGTGCTATCCAAAGAACATGCCAATGGGTTGGAACTAAAGAGTGTGAGGAAGAGAAACTCAACCTCTCTTCTCAGAGACCAGGCACCTGTAAGACTGAACTTAATATGAGCCCTCTGCTCTGGACTCATCCAGAAGTAAGATAAGATGAAGGAGGAATGTGCCTGGGGTCCTCCTCAAAATGGTGGTCCTAGGGAGAGAATCACTGAAGAAGAGGGTGGGTTCCTGAGCATTTCCAAGGTGCAATATAGAAGGTAAGAAGAAAGAGGTGGAAGCCCAGAGAGAATCAAGGCATGAAGAACTAACTGTATTTGGCAAGATGGATTATCAGTTCAGGGACAGCATCACTGGCTGGGGTCTGACTGACACTTTAAAAACTATCTTCTATTACCTAAAGGAAAAGAAACAAAAAGTAGAAAAAGTAGGCAGGGGTCCAGGAGCAAACACACATGGTTGAATTTATGTTCAATTCAGTTAATGGGGCATTTCATTCTCCGAAAGAACAAACTTTTCAAACTTGAACTGCTTATGACTAGAAAGAGATCCCATTTGGTATCCAGGAACCAAGAAGATCAATTCTAATTATACTTGCTGTTACAATTATAATACACAACCAAGGTTCAATAATATCGATCAGATATCCTTGTATTAAAATCTCTGGTTTCCCTTACTTATTAACTATGATTTGTGTTTTGTGTTTAGATATCTATCTGTACAGATGTCTTGAGCAGCTAGAGACCTAGGATAACTAAGTGGTTATAATGGATAGAGTGTCAATCATGGGCACTCAAGATTCATCTTCTTGAGTTCAAATCTGACCTCAGACATTTACCTGACCCTGGCAAGTCACTTAATGCTATTTGCCTCAGTTTCCTCATCTGTAAAATAGGCTCCAGTTTCTCTGTCAAAGGGATCATGAAGAATTGGATATAATTGAAAACAACAATCTGAGATTAAGTATTTTATTCCTGGTTTCTTTATTATAAATTCTATCTTTGAAATATGAACACCTTGAGGCCAGGGACTATTTTACTTTTCCGGCACATAGTAAGAGCTTAATAAATGACTGTTTGCTGTATTCTTCTTATATTGTGTCTGCTATTTTCCATGGTCTAGAGTGTCAGATACATACAATCAGTTTTCAATCAATTTAAAGCCCTTTGGATTTAGAAGATCAAACAAATCTATTTGTACTGGTCTTTGTTGGGTATTCTCTACCCTGGGTCAAAAGCTTATTAAATCCCATCCTTGGATATCATCTTCTTAACCAGCTGTTTATTTTTCATGTGCTTCTTCTCTCTGCCAAAGCTCCAAACCTTAGAAGACAACAGTGATGAAAAACGGGACCTTTGGTTCTTCTTTTATGTACAAATCTTCAGAATCCCTAACTCAGCTTTCTGTTGGGAGTTGCAACATTTGTTGATTAGTTGATCATGATTGTTGGATTTGACAATTATGGGGAGCTCTCCATCATCTTTTTGACATATATATATATATATATATATATATATACATACACATATACACACACACACATACACACATACACACACACACATATATATACATACATATATATATATTTCATGGCCTCCTGGTCAGCAGGGAATCAACAACTGCCAGGACTGGGATCTGTCTTTGACTGTTTCTGGATAACTTTTCTCCTGGTGACACTTGCATTATTCCATGAAACAGAGGAAGCTGCTTCATCTTCTGAAGGTTTAGCAGCTGGGAAGTCTTATACTTATTGTAAGTAGGTCCCAATGAGTGTGAAAAACAGATTCTATGAAGTGGCTGCATGTATTTAAATTCTTCCTATTCAGGTATAATTATGTAAAATATGATCATCAGTTCCAACCCAACAAAAATGTGTAGTGCCAATTTGAGTAATGCAATTACTTGTTGCAGTGATTAGAATTCCAGCCCTTGAGTCAGGAAGATCTGAGTTCGTATATGACCTCAGACACTCTCTATGTTACCTGGGCAAGCCACTTAATGCGGTTTGCCTCAGTTTCCTCATCTGTAAAATGAATTGAAGAAGGATACTCTAGTATCTCTGCCAAGAAAATTCCAAATGTAGTCACAAAGAATGGGGCAGAATTGAAAAGTAGCTAAACAAAACAACAAAATTATTTCATGATAATCTTTCTTGCATTAATTGGGACCTAGCTCCAAATACAAATCACATATCTTTATATAGTCTTCCTCATCTTTGTTTAAATGTTCCGTCCTCCATTCTCCTGACAAAATTCATGGAGTTTTCAGATCCCTTTTCTTCTTTACTTCCTTTCTGGAATATATCTTTCATTCATTCAAGGACTCCTCCTTTATTCTCCACATAATACACATGTGCAGAAGAAGGAGACATCCTTTCAACCCTTTCATCTTATCACATAGCGGCGAAATCAAATTGTAATTTGTGGGTAGATGGTTAATTCTTCTCATTGTTAGAAATACAACATTCCCCTTATCTTCTATAAAGAAAGAGATAGGAACTAGACCTAAGATGGCACCAATTTGGAAACTTTCTTGATCAGCACTACAGAACTGCCTAGAGCACCATAGGTTAAGTCACTTGCCCTGGATCATCAGACAACTAGGATGTGTCAGAGATGGGGCTGGAACTCTGGTCTTCCTGATTTCTAGAATAGTGCACAATCCACCCAACTCTATGCAACATTTCATTATCTTCCATATTTTCTGGAAAGAAGATGATCTGTTTTCTGTCATGATCTTATGTTGATATGTATCTATATATCTATTACTATGTTCTATATCTTAGAGACTCAGTTGTTGAGACCTCCATATTGAGGGATTCATTTATTTATCATAGATTACTTGCTTTTTCTCAGGACAGTAACATAGTTTAGTTGACTTCAGTCACCAAATTCCTATTAAAAGTTCCAATGCAAATAGAATTTTCTTTCAGCTTTTGTCTGGCAGAGACTCTCCAGTAGAAATACAGTTTGTTGAGTCTTTTCAGACTGTTTGTGACTCCATTTAGGATTTTCTTTTTTCTTTTTAATTTTATTTATTTAGGGCAATGGGAATAAGTGACTTGCCCAGGGTCACACAGCTAGGCAATTATTAAGGGTCTGAGGCTGGATCCTGACTCCACAGCTGGTGCTCTATCCACTGCACTACCTAATTGCCCCCATTTAGGATTTTCTTGGTAAAGATATTGGCATGGTTTGTTCTTTCCTTCTCCTGCTCATTTTACAGATGAGGAAACTGAGGTAAGTAGTGCTCAGGGTCACTCAGGGAGTATATTAGGTCAGATTTAAATTCAGGAGGAGTCTTCCTGACACCAGGCCATGTGCTCCCCACTATGCTCCCTAGCTTCCCTGGCAATACAGTGACCAGCTTCTTAACATCATTCCTACTACTTTTGTCCTATTCACTGAAATCCATAACTCAATTCAAGACCAAGCTCAAGTTCTACCAACTACACATGAAGTCTTTCTTGTTAGCAAACTTCTCCCAAATTATGTTGCGTTTATTTTGTATAATTTTTGCCTTTACATATCTGGATGAATTTGTCCCTAACCCTTCTCCCTCCTTCCCCATCCCCTCACCAGTCACATGTAAGCTTCCTCTGTTTTGTCTTTATATTTCCAGCACCCAGCTTAGGGCCTGGTACACAGTATGTGCTTATGCTCACTGAAATGAATCAAATTTAATTCATCTCTTTAAAGTCTGCAAACTGGACTATATATAGTATATAAATAGTACTGCTCCCATTTTACAGATGAGGAAAATGAGACTTCAAGGGGTGAAATATTTTGCTTGTACACACAAGGCTCTGTGGACCTCTGAAACAGGCTTCTAGACTCCTATTTCAGTGTTCCATCCACTATCTATGTTTCTGTCTTCTGAGGACCTTCCTAGCTGAACTTGGAGAGATTTAGAACTGGGATACTGGCCACCAGGTAATAACATTAATTTTTTTCCTTTTGCAAGCCATGAAGAATGTCAGGCATAGGGGATGGAGAAAGCAATTACATTGATGGAGTGACCACATTGATAAAATCAATTTTGATAAAATTGATAAAATTGCTATACATATCATTATTGTTAGTGTGCTCTTTCGATTTTAGTTTATTCTTTTGAATTTGAATTTTTCTGGCATAAAAACTCTGTTTCAGCATGCAAGCATTTGAAAGGTAGAGACCATCTTGAATTAATTAGATTCCAATGGCAGCTACCCCAAACTCATGTGTCTAAGGGCACTAGGCATGTGTTGATCAAATGGTGATTCTTATAATGGAACTTGCCAAATGATATTATGAGCACATGGTCAGTAAAGTACTTTAAGTTCCTGGATGAAGAGCCTTTATATTAGTACTATGTACCATTTTTGTGATTATTACTGGTCTCATTGTTAATTTATACAGTCAAAAAACTGCTATTAAATCTTTTAACCCATATCTACAAATAGAATTATGCCTAACAAATGCTTTTTGTTGCTGATGTTGATGCTGCTGTAGCTGATCTTTTACAGGGGGCATATATGTATATATTATACATAAACATATATACATACACATATATGTAAATATATGCAAATATATCTATATATGTATAAATGTTTTCATGATATTTCAAAATTATTTACTTCCTGATACCACCCTTCAAGATATTTACCCTTTTAGCAAAGAGTATATTTTCTTAAAAAAATGGAACCTGTGATTTCAATTGTATGTCTTTACTCAATCTGTCAAAAATGTCAGTATTTCTCTGACACATAATCTTTTTAAAAAATTTTTATTGTAAGACTTGCCCAAGGTCACACAGCTAGGTGATTTTTTTGAGTCTGAGGCCGAATTTGAAGCCAGGTCCTCCTGACTCAAGGGATGGTGCTCTTTTCACTGTGCCACCTGGATGCCCCTCATTTATAACCTTTAAGAATGTAATGAGAATGTCTATTGTCTTGACATCACTGACCCCATTTTGTAACAGGCAACCATTTTATGATAAATTGTTTTGATTTATTTTTAGGTTTTTTGCAAGGCAAATGGGGTTGTGGAGTCTGTGTGGCTTGGGGCCACACAGCTAGGTAATCATTGTCCGAGGCAGGATCTGAACTCAGGTACTTCTGACTCTAGGGCTGATGCTCTATCCACTGTACTACCTAGCCTCCCCAGTTTTGATTTTTTTAAAAATTATTTTTTAGTTTTTTTTAAAATTTTATTTTTTATTCTCATTTTGTACAAATTTTTTTTACATTAATAAAATATTTTTAAGAGTAAATGAAATACCCCCTCCCCCCATAAATATAGACTTGCTTGAGTGATAAAGTAAAGGGGAGAGAAAAAAATTAAAATAAAAAAATAGTAATAATTGTAGGTATGGCCAGGTGGCGCAATGTACAAAGCACCAGCCCTGGAGCTATGAGTACCCGAGCCCACATCCAGCCCCGTAGACCCAACAATCACCCAGCCATGTGACATGCAAGCTACCTGATCCCCACTGCCCTGCAAAATCCAAAAAGAAGGAAAAAAAAAGACCCAAAATAAAATAAAATAGTAATCATAGTAGGGGTGGCTGGGTGGTGGACAGAGCACTGGCCCTTGAGCCAGGAGCACCCGGGTCCAAATCTGGCCTCAGACACCCAAAAGATCACCCTGTTATGTGGCCCCAGGCAGGCCACCCAGCCCCATTTGCCCTGCACCCTCCCCCAAATAATAATAATAAAAAATGTGCTTCAGTCTTTGTTCCAACACCAACAACTTTGTCATGGGTGGATCACATTCTTTATGATAAGTCCATCGCGAAAGTTACTTCCATATTTTTCCAACTTTGCCAGTGCTGATGGCAATTCCCTCCTTTCTTATTTCTCCACTAGCATGTACTATATTTTCTCTCTCCTTTCACTCTGACTCTGCTGTAGGGTAGCTGAGTAGCGCAGCAGACAGATCCCTGGTCCTGGGGCCAAGAGGCCCTGAGCCCCCATACCACCCCTTAGGCCCAGAATCCACCTGGCCCTATGGTCCTGGGCAGGCCTTCCAATCCCAGCCCCTTGCAAGAAGTAAAAAAGAAAATGTGTTATATCTGACCACTGTCCCGCCATGGTCCATCCTCTCCTCCTTTATTCATATCCCTCCCTTCCCCCTGCTCCTCCCTCCTTCTTACTCCAGATGTCTAATACCCCATTGAGTATATTTGCTGTTTCCTCTCCTAGTCACCTCTGATGAGAGCAAAGGTTCCCTCATTCCCCCTTGCCTCTCCCCTTCCATATCATTGCAATAGCTCATTGTAATAAAGAAAAATCTTATTATATGAAATATCTTGGCCTATTCCCCCTCTCCTTTTTCTTTCTCCCATTACATTTCCTTTTTTTCTATTGACTCCATTTTTACACCACATTTTATCTTCAAATTCAGCTTTCTCCTGTGCTTCAACTATAAAAGCTCCCTCTACCTGCTCTATTAACTGAGAAGGTTCATATGAGTATTATCAGTGTCATTTTTCTATGCAGGAATACATGCAGTTCATCCTCATTAAGTCCCTCATATTTCCCCCCTCTCCTCCAATCTCCATGCTTCACCTGAGTCCTGTATCTGAAGATCAAACCTTCTGTTCAGCTCTGGCCATTCCAAAAGGAACATTTGAAATTCCCCTGGTCCATTGAAAGTCCATCTTTTTCCCTGAACGAGGACATTCAGCCTTCTGGGTAGTTCATTCTTGGCTGCATTCTAAGCTCTTTTGCCTTCCGGTATATTGTATTCCAAGCCCTATGAGCTTTTAATGTAGTTGCTGCTAAGTCCTGTGTGATCCTGACTGCAGCTCCATGATATTTGAACTGTGTCCTTCTGGCTGCTTGTAATATGTTCTCTTTGACTTGGGAGTTCTGGAACTTGGCTATAATATTCCTAGGGGTTGGTTTTTTGGGATCTCTTTCTCAGGGGGATCAGTAGATTCTCTCCATTTCTATTTTGCCCTCTCCTTCTAGAATATCAGGGCAATTTTCCTGTAGTAATGCTTTGAAAATGATGTCAAGGCTCTTTTCCTGATCATGACTTTCAGGTATTCCAATAATTTTTAAATTATCTTTCCTAAGTCTGTTTTTCATATTAGTTGTTTTTTCAATGAGATATTTCACATTTTCTTCTAAATTTTCATTTTTTTGGTTTTGAAGTATTGATTCCTGATTTCTGGTAAATTCATCAATCTCCCTGAATTCTATTCTTTGAAGGATTTGTTCTCCTCAGAGAGTTTTCTTATCTCCTTTTCCATCTGGCCAATTTTGCTTTTCAAAGCCTTCTTCTCCTCAATAACTTTTTGAACTGTTTTATCCATTTGACCTAAGCTGGTTTTTAGCATGCTATTTTCTTCAGCATTTTTTTGGATTTCCTTGACTAAGCTGCTGACTTCATTTTCATGTTTTTCCTGCATCTCTCTCCTTTCTTTTCCCAGTTTTTCTTCTAACTCCCTCATTTGATTTTCAAAGTCTTTTTTGAGCTCTATTATAGCCTGGTCCCAGTTTCTGTTTTTCTGGAAGTGTTTAGATGCAGGAGCTTGTGGTTTCCTCATCTTTAGACTGAGTATTTTGATCCTTCTTGGGATCACAGATAATGTATTTCTCAATGGTGTTCCTCTTTTTTCTCTGCATGTTCATTATCCCAGCCTAAGCCTGCTTTGGGGGGTGCCTCCTGAGATTTTGGGGCACTCCCACAAGGGTCTCAGTGTGTGAGGCTCTTTCCTCTCTCCTGGTCTGTTAATAACCATATACACTCCCATCTGCCATGAGCCTGAGGTGGAGGGGGCCGCTGCTGTTCTATGGGGGGCCTAGACTGCGATCTGGTCAGAGCCCCAGAGTCCTGTTCCAGAGGCAGAGTACAGAGCTCTGCAGTCTCTCTTTACTCCCCTCCCTCAGCTCAATGGGCTCATGCCCTGGGGGCGCCTGCTTCTGTTCTTGGATCTGGGCTTCCAAAAGACCAGGCTGCTTGCTGTGTGCCCTGAGGGCTGGGTTCCAGGTGCTCGCTCTCGCAGAGGTCCCCCACTGTTCCCCCACTTTGTGCCCGGTGCTTCCCAGGATGCAGCTCAGGAGACTCCCCCGCTGCTGTGAGCTGTGGCTCCCGGCACCCTGGGGCTGCCTCTGGGAGGCTGAAGTTCTTTTGCTGTGGTGGGTGGCCCTCTGACCCGGGGAGCAGAGCCTTTCTGCTCTTTTCCAGGTTACCTTGAGTAGGAGAACTGCCTCTCTGGGTCCCTTTGTGGGTTCTGTCTCTCAAAAGTTTAGTTAGAGTCCTTAGTTTAGAAGTTTTTATCAGAGAGTGTCTAAGACTGGATCCTTTCTTGTCGTCATCTTGGCTCCACCCCTCTATTTTTCAATTTTATGATAAGCAACTTTGTCAGTACCTGTTATCAGGTACCAATCAAAGAACTGGTAAACATGAGATCATCAGCCACTAATCAAAACTTGGGTCTAACTAGTTAGATGGGAGAAGGAATAAAAATTTACAGAGTCCCAACTAAGTCTGAGGCACTGTGTTAAGAGATTTACAAATATGATTTTTTTTTGATCCTCACAACAATCCTGAGAGGTAAGCAGGTGCTAGCACTATCCCTGTTTTACAGTTGAGGAAACTGAGGATTGATAGCATTTAAGTGACTTTTCTAGGATCACAAAGATGGCAGCTGTCTGAAGAGAGATTTGAACTTAGATCTTATTTACTCTAAACTCAGTGCTATACGACCTCTAATGCACATGGCTAGAATTAGAGAAACTTAAAATAGACTTTAGCTTTCAGTCTGCTATTAGATTGTGACTAGAACTAGCTACTGTATTTCCACCCGTACTCTTCCCCTGACCTAAGACTCAAGTTTGTTTGAAGGAAATTCTGATTGATTGATGGAGATTCAACTTGCAGTAAGATAAAAGAACTCTCTGACTGGGCAGAAAGGGAACTTTATCATTGAGTACCAGTATGTTTACTGAGAAGCCCCAGGAATTCATTAGTGGTTTGTTCCTAATGGAGATGTTTATATTGTCTAATAGGTAATTATAAACAAGAATTAAACATTAATTAATAAAGTTTGCACTCATATATTGAGAAATTAAGTCTACTTAATGTTTCTATTATACTAGTTAGCATCCATAATTATATATCAGTTTTTTGTTTTCACCATGTATTATTGATTGGGTATAATGTGATGTTTGAGAGACTGACCTTGAATTCAGGTCTTCCCAACTGGGAGGTCACATCTCTTTGAACTGACTTTGAACTAAGTTGACCCAATAAAAATTGTAAAATGTACCATTGTGCTGACCAAATTTAATAATGCATAGCATTTCACATCCCTAGTCTATCACTTTTCTTTTGGGGGGGTCATTATATATTTGGGAGAATTTGTCTGAATCCCCAAGAGATAAAGTCCTTAGTAGGAGGAGAGTGTAGTGATGAGGAAGAGAAGAAAAAGAGACATTTTCCACCACCAAATATATTTTTATCCCATGGGAAACATAACAAGGATAACAGTTGTCAGAGCACATATCACTTATGCTGAAACACTGAATGGGGTAACCTCATAATTTCTTGAAGCCATCCACTTCTTTCATGTGTCAGAGGAACTTTTATAAAGTTTAAATAAATTTTAATGAGAAGGAGCATCTGTTTCCTATCCAACCACCAGGCACTGCATCAAGGTTAGATGACAGTTTTCTGGTTAGGCATAAACCATGCTTTCTGTACACCATCTGCTGATGTGAAAACAACATATTCCTACATGAAAGGAGGAAAGTTGGGGAGGGGAGGGTAGAATCAGAACAAAGGAAGGAAGGTATTTTTGGCTAAAAGTCTCTTTCTTGCCCAGACCGTGACTCAGGGTGGTACTTCTGCTGATTCCACATGTAGTCAAGCTTCCGTGTACCTTGACCTTTTGGAATGGGATCATGGCCAGCAGGAGTAAAGCTCTTGGATTTCTTTTCTTTAGAAAGGCCCCTCCTTATAAAAACTCCTGGCTGTACTTGCCCCCTTGTACGGGAAAGAGTCTGAGTGTGGTTGCATCTGAGGGCATCTTGCCCACATTTGGTCCTGAAGGCTTCTCCCTGGTCAGACCTTTTCTTGCCTGTCCCTTCTTCAAATGAGAAAATAACTGTAAAGTGCTTAGCACATTTCCTATCAGGTAATAGGCACGATAGAGATGTTATAATTGCTATTATTATAATTATTGTTATTATTATTATTATTAATTATTATTACTTGAGGAGCTACAACTCTGGTTTCAGGGTTGATGTTTCTAATTCTGAGGGCAGGACCATCATCATGACCCTGAATGTTGGTATTCAGACCATTAAGTCAGGTACAATTGCTTTCTGTAAGCCCCTGCACACATGATATAGAAGGGTCCCCATTGAACTGAATTGAAGACATCAAAGACAGATCCTCAAGGAAACTGCATTTTTAAGGCCTTTCTTTAAGGTTTTTGCAAGGCAGTGGGGTTAAGTGACTTGCCCAAGACCACACGGCTAGGTAATTATTAAGTGTCTGAGGCTGTAATTGAACTCAGGTACTCCTGACTCCAGGGCCAGCTCCAGGGCCAGTGCTCTATTCACTATGCCACCTAGCTGCCCTGGAAATTACATTTTACTGGAGAATGAGGATATAATATTTAAACAAATTAATTAAAACAGAGGTAGTTATTTAAGACAGTTTTAAAAATTAATATTATAGATAGTATTTTATTTTAAAAGTAATTTTCAATGTTCATTTTAAAAAGATTTTGACTTCCAAATTTTTCTTCTTTTCTTCTTCTCCATCTGAGCCCATATTTAAACTTAGGAAGATGAGTCTTTCTGACTTGGGGCCCAGCACTCTGTCCACTGTGACATTTAACTGCCCTTGGAGAATCTGCATAATTCATCCATCATGTAATGACAAGCAATATGATACAGGTTATACATGTGCAATCATGTTAAACAAATTTTTATGTTACTTATATTGTGAAAGAAATGGAACAAAAGGGGGGGAAAAACACAGAATAAGTGAAAATAGTATGCTTTGATCTGCCTTCAAACTCCATAGCTCTTTCTCTGGATTGGGTGACATTTTCCATCATGAGTCTTTTGGAAATGTTTCGGATCACAGTATTGCTGCGAAGAGCTAAATCTAGATTAGTTGATCATTGCACAATGATACTGTTACTATGTATAATGTTTTCCTTCTTCTGTTCACTTCACTCATTATCAGTTCATGTAAGCATTTCCAGGTTTTTCTGAATTCCATCTGCTTATCATTTCTTATAGCACAATAGTATTCTACAGCATTCATATACCACATATATACCACAATTTGTTCAGTCATTCCCCAACTGATATGCATCCCCTTGATTTCCAATTCTTTGGCATCACAGAAGAGCTGCTATAAATATGTTTGCACGTATAGGTCCTTTTCCCCTTTTTTTATGATATCTTTAGGATACAATTTAGTAGTGGTACTACTACTATAGATATAGTTTTGAAACAAATAAATGACATAATTGAGGGAGAGGGATCAAAAAAGTCTTCAAGTGGAAGATGGTGTCTGAGTGGAGACTGGAAAGAAGTTTAGGATTCAAAAAGGCAGTATTGAGGAAAATACATGTTTCAGGCCCATATAATAGGATAAGAGTAGTTAGAGTCAAACCATGTGCCCTCACTTTACAGGTGGGAAAAGTTAGGCTCAGGAAGAGAATTCATTATCTATACTCATGCTGTTAGTTAATGACATCTTAGGACTAGAGAGTTGGTCTTGTGACTCCTTTCTAGGACACTTTTCACTCTGCCATGTTAAATGGGAGCTTTTAAATTGATTGACGATATTAAATTGAGATTCTGTAAAGATGATGAAGCCTACAGATGTTCCTTTTTGTGAATTATATTGTGTTGATAGCATCAGGTCCTGGAAAACCAAGAGTTTCCTTACTGAAATATATAACCATTCAAAGGAAGTCAGGTTGACTTTAGAGTTGGTGACCATGTGTTAGAATCACAGTTCTGCTGTCTGTGATATCATGAGCAAGTCCCTAAATTTCTCTGAGTCTTAGATCATCTTAAAAAATAAAGAAGACAACATGATTTCTAAGATACCTTTCAGCTCTAAATCTGTGATCCTTTTTATCTTCCCAGGATAATCAAATGAATGAAGAATAAATCAGGTGAAGAATGATTATTGTCCAGACATTGATATATTGAACGGGCAACCTTTATCGTTGTTCAGTCATGTCTGATTCCTTATAACTCCATTTGGGATTTTCTTGGCAAAAATATTGGAGTGGTTTAAATTTCCTTCTCCAGTTCATTTTACAGATGAGCAAACTGAGGCAAACAAGGTTCAGCGATTTGCCCAGGCTCACACAGCTACTAGGTATCTGAGACCATATTTAAACTTAGGAAGATGAGTCTTTCTGACTTGGGGCCCAGCACTCTGTCCACTGTGCCATTTAACTGCCCTTGGAGAGTCTACATAATTCATCCATCATGTAAATAAACCTTGGAAAGGTGATGCAATTGAACAGGGAATTGAGCTCAGTTATGAACATATACCATTCAGGAGAAAGCTGAATTGTTCTTAGAAACTGGATAGTTTTTAAATGACCCCAAAATTCTCCTTGAAGCAGATGTTTATCATTTTAACAATGATATTTTAAAAAATATTTTATTTGTTTTTCCAACTACATGCAACAGTAATTTTAATTAATCATTTTTTTTGCAAGGTTTTGAATCTTACAGTTTTTCTCCCTCCCTTCCCTCCCCTGTCTCCCTGACAAAAAGGAATTTGATATAGGCTCTACATTTATAATCATGCCAAGCATAGATAGAAATTAAAATATTGTGTGAGAGAAGAATCAGATTCAAATAGAAGATAGAAAACATTAGAGAGAAAAAAAGACATAATACATAAAACAACTTTTAAAAATTGAAGATAATAAGCTTTGGTCTTCATTTAAACTCCCTGGTTCATTCTCTGGATATGGATGATATTTTCCATCTCAAGTCTTTTAAAATTGTCTTTGATTATTGTACTGCTGAAATGAACAAGTCCATCATGGTTGACCATCACCCCATGTAGTTAATATAGAAAATATTCTTCTGGTTCTGCTCATTTCATACAGCATCAATTCATGCAAATCCTTCCAGGCTTTTCTGAAATCCTGTCCTTTATTATTTCTTATAGAACAATAGTGTTCCATCACATATATATACCACAATTTGTTCAGCCATTCTCCAATTGATGGGTAGTCCCTCAGTTTCCAATTCTTTGCCACTACAAAAAAGAGCTGCTATGAATATTTTTGTATGTGTGGGATTTTTATCTTTTTCATGATCTCTTCAGGATACAAACTTAGTAGAGGTATCGCTGAATCAAAGAGTATATATATATATTTTGCCTTTTGGGCATAATTCCAAATTGCTCTTTTGAAAGGTTGGATCAGTTCACAACTCCACCAACAAAAGCAAGGATATTCTTGCAATGATGTTGTTTGTCTGTGTCATGGAATATTGCCATTTCTCAGGGATGGGAATGAAGCATCATTCAAAGGGCAGATGGAGAGGATCATGAAGGTGGTGAAGGGGAAAGCCTGAAACACAATACAAATGGAGAATGATGCAGATGGGATAGGGCAAAGGATGCCACCATAGAAATGTATTACTGGAGGTATAAAAAAGATAAAGTGGTCATGTGGACAGCTGATATCAATACAATCCTGAGAGAAAACAAGAAAGACTATAGTGAATTAGGGAAATATATGGATAAGAATCATATAGATTAAGCAGGAATTGTGAGAAGCAATAATCATGCACGATCAATAATCATATGAATAGAAACAGCAATATGTTAATAAATGACAGTTAATTAATCAACAAGCATTTATTAAGGACCTACATAAAATGTGCCAGGTATTTTTTTTAGTAGCTGGATGTTTCAAGAAAAAAAAAAGATATAGACCTTTTATTCAGGGAATTTATCTTGAATTGTGTAGAGGCCATTCAAGCGACTTTGGGGTCAAGAGGCCAGTTGTTGGCCAAAATAACCTGAGCTCTGTTGACCCTTGAGCTGAAAGCTTCCACGAAACTCTGACTTGATAACACAACTGTGTCATTCTTGGCCTCACTATTCGATAAGCCCTGTCTCCAAACTTCTTGACCTGGGTCACATCCTGCTGGGTTAATTCCTGCCCATAACAAAGTCATACCCTTGTTTTTTTATCCTGTATGCTAATTTTGTGGTTTTCTTCTATAATATTTTCAATAAACTGTCTCTGTCAGATGTCCTGATGACACCACCCACCTGAGTGTAATGTATTTTCTTTTCTCTTCTGAGCTGAATCAGTTCCCTGGTGGACAGGGGATCGTCCTTAATGTGGGGCAAGCCTGCGACTTGAAGTTGTCCTGAGACTGAGAGTCCTTCATGTGTGGCTAAGCTGCCAGGAGTCTCAGGATCAGGTGAGGGGAAGGCTTTGGGTGGAGCTGTGAGCAGCGCAGCTCTTTACTATTGTTTTTTTTCCAAACGAGTATACCAGGTTTACACCTGGGAAGGAAATCTTCAAAGAACTAAAAAAGCCAGGTCAGGACTTAAAAATCTTAAAGAAATTGGCTAAAGATAAGAGCTTGGAAATTATCAAAAAACAATAAGATAAGTCTTTACAGACTGTTTATGATGTTCTCCATGGTCCTCAAAGATGGGAGAATTGAACTTAGTAGATACTTTGAATAGAACAGATAAATGAATATTAATATGATAAAATATTGTTGAATTTTTCTCATCCCCACTTCTTCATTGTAATTCTGCCAGAATGTTCCTCCCCACCCTTCTCCCTTTCTGTGGCTTCTCTGTTTTTGCAATCTGGTTCTTATCTTTTGATCTTGGAGTTACTAGCTAGAGAGACACAGAGAGGGAATTACTTCATGAAGATTTGGATAACAAGTGTTAAAAAAGAAAATTTATTTGGAGTTAAAAGAATCAGGAAAGACAATATATTATAAATATATAGAAATTTTAAAAAGAAATACTATTTTTAATTTGATAAAGTTTGGGGAAAATAAATATTCCAAAAAGAAAAGAGTCAGGTTAATTCTAAAGTATATGATTTGTGTACTAAGTAATGCCAAAAATAGATTAATAAAGGAAATAAGGAGAAACTAAATAGTTAATCTTTTACTAAGATGATATCATCACATTATAACTTCAGGAGTTTATCAATATAGAGTCTGATAATGTTAGTTATTACAGAAAATTGTGGGTCAAATGAGGATTTAAGAATAGAGGATCCCCACCCAGAAAAAAACTTAAGACTTGTCCCCTTAGAAAGAAGTTAATTGGTTTACTCTAAAATAAGGAGGGGGACAGGGGATATTCCAATTAGGCTGAGAAATTTTTAAATGGCTGTTTTGCTCGCTCAAAAGTTATACTAATTATAATCCAGAAGTATTAAAAATATTAATACCCTTTTATGAAAAATATATATTGTGATATATTAAATGTTCTATGTATTTTCCCTACTGTGAGAAACTCCCTGGAGTTTGAGGGCCTCTCTGGTTCAATGTGCTCTGATTCTGTTTATGTGTTTTCTATGTGTTTGTTTTTAAAATCCAGGCAGAAGAAAGTTCTTAGCTCTTTCTGCAGGGTCAGACTTGCTGTCCTATCTTTGTGTTCTGGTTGGTCAATCCTCTTTTCTTCTTTCTCTATTTTCAGAATTGTATCTTTTTATTTTTTCAAAAACTCATGATCGGAGTCACAGGAGATTTTCCTGAGAATTATGTGGATTTTTGGGAAAGAAGGGGGTTCTATTAATTTGTCTTATCTTCTATTGTTTGTTTTCTCATCTGATTGTCTAACAGAGTTTTACTTACTGAATTGGCAAATTATACTTATAAGAGACCTAGTAAAAATTGAAATTATTCCTGGAATTATTTTTCTTGACTAGTTTTATTTGAAGATTTTATGGAAAAGGATAATGGAACATTATATTAAGGGAATAAATAAGTAGTTCAGGCTGAGTAATGGGTTCTGAAAAGATTTGTATAGAGAAATAAGAGTTTCAAGGAAATATGAAAAGGCATATAGAAACTGTTAGGGTTTTTTAACCATTTGAGAAGTATGGAAGTTGGTTCAAGCATGTAGAAAGAAGGTCTGAGCAGGTTTGACATTGTATAAAGAGATGAATTTTCGGAACTGTGGAAAGTAAGCTACAAATCAATGTAGTAAGAGAAGAAAGTATAGAGCGTTATGTGTTTAAATGAAGATTGGGAAATCTGAAAATTGCATTAAACCACCACTTTTACAATTATCTGGCAGTGAATTGATTGGAAGAGTAATAATCCCCATAAAGTGAAAAGTTTTGATTTGAAAGCAATTGCTAAGTAAATGTTAACTGTTTCTTCAAATAGGTTAAATCTATAATGTGTAATCCAGTGAACAAAATTATCTGAAAATACATATAACTGAATTAAGAAATTTGTAAATAATAATAATAAAATAAAATAATAATTTTTTGGTTATAATATTTTTTAGCTCCTCCAGAGTCATAAAGAGGAAAAAGAACTAATGGGAAAGCTAGACTCCTGAGTTATGTGTTTTTGATCAGGCTTTATAATTGATAAAAAATTTGCAAACTTTCATATTTTGAAAAAAAAGAAAATGATTTGAGATAATTTTGAATATGAGTTTTGGAATTTATAAGATTATTAAGAGAACTACAAAGAAAATCTTGTAATCATAAAAATTTTAGAAACATCAGGTTTACAGAAGTTTTTTATTGCAAAGTTTTAGGAAGTAAAGGGAATATAACTTTAAATTGAAAATGTGATTATGTATAATTAGTAAACTGTATAAGAAGCGATTTAAACAATTTTTTGAAAATTTAAAATTGTGTTACAATAACAAAATATGAATGAATTAAAGTGTCATCCATCACATTTGTAAAGATTTGTTATAAGAAAATTAGGGAATACCTTGCCAACAGATTATATCTCTCAAGATCTTTTTGGCCTAGAGAGTTTGTGAAAAGTTTTTCCATCTCATGTTTATGAAATTATATCTATTAAAATTATATATGTATCTTGTAACACTGGCTTTGAAAAAATTATTACATTGGATTTTTTGAAATTAATCAAGTATTTCCAATAATGTTGACTATATATATGTATATATTTATATATGAGGGCCTTTGAAAGATGAGTGGGAAACTGAAAATTACATAACCCATAATTAAATAGTAACTTGCTGATGAGCAAGATGTTAAAAAAAAGTTATGTGATCTAGTTTTGTCTATATAAGCTATTTTGCTGTAATAATATCTAAGCCTAGAATTAACAATTGATTGCTTTGTAGATATCATAAGAGAAAATATCAGAAGTTATGACCCTCTTGGTTCCCTGAAAATTTTAAACAGTATGATGGACCTTATTCTAAACTTGTAGGTCCAAGCATATATGCAATAATAGAAAAGAAATGATACACTTCTTTTACATCAGTACAAAAGAATGAATTATATGCTATATTATTGGTATTAAGAGAACAGGCACAACTCTAATATTTTTACAGATAGGCAGTATGAATATCATGCCATCAGATGCATAGTAACAGCCTTTATTAATCATAGCACTGATATAGTATTTATTATATCAACTCTTTAATGAATTACTAGAAGTTATTAGAAATGGATACAATTCCTTTTTTACTGAACATATAAAATCCCATCCTGGATTACCTAGATTTATATATATGAAGGTAATCATAGGACCTATTAATTAACCTTTCCACTCCCTATAAGCTTAGTAGAAGAGTAAGCTAATATGCTTTACAAAAATATTTTATCAGAATGCCTCTTTACTGAGGAAAGAATTTAATATCACCAGAGAGCAAGCTAGGAATATAGTAATATCGTGTCCATAAAGGGGTATTTACATGACCCTCCAAATTATTTTAAGAACCAAGAGGCCAGACTCCTAATGAGTTATGGGAGATGGATGTGACTGATTATGCACCTTTTGGAAAAAATGAAATCTATTCATGTTACTGTAGGTACAATGACAACAGCACAAAGTTCAGAGGTTACTCTAGGTATGATTGATCATTTATTCGATTGTTTTGCAGAGATACAAAAATTTATAAAAACAGACAATGGTCCTGGATATACTTCTATGACATTTAAACAATTCTGTGTATACAATATAAAACATATTACAGGCATTCCTTATATCCCACAGATCAAGCCTATAGTTGAGAAGAAAAATAGGTCATTAAAAATGTTCCCACATAAGCAGAAAAGAGGGAATGTGGGGAAGCAGATACCAGACTACACCTAAATAAAGCTTTGTATTTATTAATTATTTGACTTTGGATGAGAAGAGTATAGCTTTGACTGAAAAACACTTTGGTTACAAAATTACCATAGATATCATAATAAACACCCCTAAGAGTACTCATAGAGTAATGTGGAAGTGCACAAAAGATGGACATTGGAAAAGACTTAATCATTTACTAACCTGGGGTCCAGGGTATGCTTTTGTTTTGTCCACAGATGGAGAAACTGTCTGGATGTCAGAAAGAAACATCAGACCATGCAGAACAGATGAATCAAGTAATATAGAAAATGAACAACTTACATTTAGGAAATTGAAAAATAAAGCATAAGAGGAGAAGTAAGGACAGACCACGCAAAAGGAAAGCCCATTTGGAAACTGCAAAAGTAACTGAATATTGGACTTACGTGCAAAACCTTCCATGGGTAACAACTATACTATGGACAGAAAAATATGACTGAAGTTATTTTGATAGGGGAACCTGAAAATTTATTTGGAATATAACAAAGTTACTATTAGAAATATCAAAGAAGAGATTCTGAGACGTTAGGTATAATTTTTCTGACTTAAATAGTATCACACCCCCATATAGAGGAATGTATGATCATTATGGAGAAAAAAGAGAGAAATAATGTTAATTGTTACATTATCTGAGCCTGTTTATGTAAAGAAGTGATGAATAAGAAAAAGATGGAAGCAAAATTTACTCAAGATTTGTCAGAAAATGCTACTAGAATATTTAAGGCTCAGAGGAAGACTATGAAAATCTTTTATCATTTGATTAATACCTTACAAATTTCTGTAATAAACAATTTGTGTTAGGGAATATATAGATTTGAGCAACAAATTGTATGATTGGTTATATTTTCCACCTGTAATTGGTACATGGTTACATGGTATTATCTCTGTTTTCAGCTTCTTGTAATTATGATATTGATCATTTGTTGTTTGCCTCTCATTTTAAAAACATCTTTTGCCATTGAAGATTTGTATAAATTGGCTAAAGATATCCAAATAGCCCCCTAACGAGATTTTATTCCTGAAAAAACAGCTGATAACACAATTAAATGGTTTCATCATCCCACTCTTTTTGGCCATTGGACCCACAATATAATACAATTATGTCTTATATTAGTTCTCTTTATGCTACTCTTTTGTTGTTTACCAAGTATTTTCAAAATCTTTTTTTCTGTAATCAAAGCCACTATATATGCTATTAATACAGTTCAGGATCTGTTACCCAGGTTGAGCATCAGGTTGGGTAATTGTGAGCTTGTTGTGTAAACAGAAAAGAGGAAAGTGTAGAGGTCACTCAAGTGAGTTTGGGGTCAAGAGGCTATTTATTGGCCAAAATAACCTGAGTTCTGTTGACCCTTGAGCTGAAAGCTTCCATGGAACTCTGATTTGATAACATAACTGTGCCATTCTTGGCCTCCCTATTTGATAAGTCCTGTTTCCGAACTTCTTGACCTGGGTCACATCCTGCTGGGTTAATTCCTGCCCATAACAAAATTACATCATTGTTTTTATCCTGTATGCTAATTGTGTGGTTTTCTTCTATAATGTTTTCAATAAACTGGCTCTGTCAGATGTCCTGATAACACCCCCACCTGAATGTAATGTATTTTCTTTTCTCTCCTGAGCCAAATCCATCCCCTGGTGGGGATTGCTACAGAACTGGGGATGGTAATACATATAGTTATGTGCAAAATGTATAGAAAGTAAATACAAGGTCTAGAAATAAATATCTCTCTATATAAATATATGAACATATAAAAATAAATATAGCAAAAGCATAAATTTGTTCACTTTACAATGTGTTTGTAATAGGTATTATTTTTCTTTCATTCTCAGTGAGAGGCAGAGTTTGGAGTGGAAGGGAGAGAAGGTGATTTTTTTTTGTTGACAAAAAAATTAAAAAGAAAGAAAGGTGAAAAAGGCTCTTCAGCCTTGTATTAACTTGGTGATGTGTTGGCAAATGCCAGGAGCAAAATTCTGCACCCCCATTTATTCCCACCTACTCTCTGATACCCACTGCCAGGTAGGTAGAGCAATAGTGCCCTAATTCTGGGTAGTGAAAGGGCTTGAATCCTTGGGGGCTCTGTAGAGATTGAGAAGTTGTGAGCCATTTCTAAGCCCGTAAATGAGTCAGTAGCTATTGTCACAGAATCAGTTTAGACCCATCTAATTCTGCTTCTAATAAATGTACCCAGAGATGAATGCAACATATATCTTAGGCAGTTTAAACTATCCAGAATGATATTACAGTATGTTAGTTAAGAACTGCAGCCAGAGCCTATATTGATTATTCACGTATCTTCTGTTGGACCTGCAGTTGGACCTGCAGTTTTTCACCCATTAAAGGATACATTCATTTTCCTTTTAAAACAATTCTGGACTATGGACAGTGTGGGGGTGAAATGAAAGTATCCTACTCAAGGAAGCCAAAGAGCTTTGCTGCATTTTCAGGTGCCCAAGAATCCATTCAATTGAGAACAGGAGGATTTTAAATGCATACTCAGGAAAGCTGAAAAAAATCAAGCAAACCAAACAATATCCACAGAAAGTAATACCAACTTTGCCATTCCTTGCTCTCATTGCCAGAACCCTTTGCCTAGCTGGCTGGGCCCAATTGTTTCCGGGGGTTTCATCCTGCTATCATGATCAATCTGATGAAAGTGAGATGGAGTCTCAGAGTTGCCTTAATTTTCATTTCTCTAATAATTAGTGATTTGGAGCATTTATTTTGAACCACATGACTGTTGATAGATTGGATTGAGAACTGCCTGCTCATATTTTTGATTATTTATCAATTAATAACTTCCCTTTAGGTCCAACCTTGTTCCTGGAGGGGTTGGAAAATCATATGGATATTAAAAAAACTTGAAATATCCCCCTAAGAATCTGTGATTTTCAGCTAAAAAAATAACTTAGCTCTACTCTCTGACAATGTAGATCTTAATCCACTCATGGTAATAACTAAATCCTAGGATGTTGCCTGAGGTACAGATTGGGTGACTTGTCCAAGGTCACCATAGCTAGTAAGTGTGAGAAGTGGGATTTGAACCCATGTTGTTATTATATAAATTATTCTCCTGGTTCATTTCACTTCACTCTGTATCAGTATCTACAAGTCTTTCTGAGTTTCTCTAATCCTATCCCTCTTTTATTTCTTACATCAGATTCAATTATATTTATATACCATAATTTGTTCAGTCATTCACTCTTTATCAGTGCCTATAAGACTTCCTGGGTTTCTCTAAGCCTATCCCTTTCTTTAGTTCTTACTTCACATTCAATTATATTTATATACTATAGTTTGTTCAGCCATTCCTCAGTTGATAGGCACTCCCTTAGTTTCAGTTTGTTGACACCACAAAAAAAAACCCAAAAAACCCCCCTACTATATATATTTTTTTTGTACTTGTGTTCCTTTTTTATGTTGGAACTACATGGAACCAAAATCCTGTCTTGAATGGGGTGACTTTCCCAGCCTCTTCAGTTTAAACAGGTTCTGCATTTTATCCCATTTCCCCTTAACTGTTCACTCTCTCATTTGCTGTTTTAGTTCTACAGGAAGAAAATACATCTAACAGCTTAGCTGTAGTCAAGGGTCCTTCTGAAACTGAATGAATGAAAAAGTTATTAAGTTTATAATATGAATTTACCAAGTACTTTACTAAGAGCTGGAAATCCAAATAGGAGGGCAAAGACAGTCTGTCTAATTTCTACCCTATTAGATTACAAATTAGATTACATTCTAATAGGAAGGGAAAAGTGGCCAATGAAGGGCACTTTGGCTAAAGAGACAACTGATTCTTAACTCTCTCTCCATGGCACTGTCTTACTTACCTATTCCAGTGACTCCTCTACTGGGCCAATTCTTATTGAGTTTTGGTAGGCTGTCTGCCGTCTTCTTTCCATCATCCAAGTACCTGCCCAGGAACAGCTGTAGCCAGATGAAGGAAAAAATCAACTAGAAAGTTTTCTCCCCTTTGACTCTCTAGTCACTTTACTTTTTTTTGTTTACTTACACTTCTGACCAATTTGTCATTTTTCTTTTTTCTTTTTTTGTCAATTTGGACAATCTGGTAGGTGTGAGATGGAGTGTTAGAGTTGTTTTATTTTGCATTTATCTAATTGTTAGTGCTTTAGAGCATTTCTTTTGAATCACATAACTGTTGCTAAATTTGTCACATTCCTTTGAGAATTGTCAGTTTATATTCTTTAATAATTTATTAGTTCGTCAATGGATCCTATTCATATACATTTGAATGATTTCCCTATATACCCTGGAAATGAATCCTTATCAGAAATGCAAAGATTTTTTTCCAGTTCAAAACATTTTTTGATCACTAATTTTTCTCCCTGGAGACAGTCTTGACACTAAAATATTTCTACATTTCATTATCAGTTAAATCAGGGCTGTCCAAAATGTGGAGCTCTCACTAAAATGACAAATCAGAATATGTTGTCTATTGTTTCAACAAAAACTTTTCAAAGGTTGGACAGCCCTGATTTAAGTGTTTTATTTTTCATCATAAGAACCAATATTGAGAATTACCATTTTTTCCTGTGATAGAGTTATATCAGTAAGGCAGCAAGGTGGCACAATGGATTGGGTGCTCACCATGAAGTCAGGAAGATGCATCTTCTTGAGTTTAAATGTATACATTAACAAAAACATTAGAAGTTGATCAACTTTGATCAATGTAACTCCTCTCAGCAGTTCAGAGATCTAGATAACCCTGGGAGAACTGTTATGGATAATGCCATCTACATCCAGATGAAATTAAAAAAAAAAACCTAACCAAAAAAAAACACGCAATCTGAATGAACACTATGTTTATTTTTTCAAAATTTCTCTTATGTTTTTCTTTCCTATCCCATGGTTTTCTTTCTTTTCCCTTAGTCCTGATTCCTCATACACAAAATGACTAATATGTAAACACGTTAAACAGAAATTTATATGTGCAACATTAACTAGACTGTTCACCACTGAGGGGAGGAGGGTGGGGAGGGAAGGTGGAAGAAAATTGTATAACATAAATGTGCAAGTGGATGAATGTTGAAAAACTTTCATAGCAAGTAATTAGAAAGATTAAAAAAAATCTGGTTTCAGACATTCACCAACTTAATGAGCCTGGGCAAGTCACTTCATCTTGTTTGCCTCAGTTTCCTTATCTGTAACATGAATTGGAGAATGAAATGGCCATGGAGTTGGACATGATTGAAACAGTTCAACAACATACACTGCTATGTACACAAGAAAACCCCCAAATAGTATCATGAAGGGTCAGACATGACTGAAAAATGACTGAACAATAATAAAAATAATCAGTTAACTGAAGGCTAGACTTGCCTTTGTACCTTGGAAGCCCTGACCTGACTATCATGTTCCTCTTGTTTTGCCAGTTGCCTAGGATTTTGTTTTCTCTTTTCAAGCACAAAACACTGCCTTTCCATGTAGTAATCCTTTCTTCCCCTCATACCCCACATGGAGAGATAGTTCTTTTGCCTCCCACAGATTCTATCTCCTAATATTTCTGTGGATTGGGGAAGAGCTCCAGTGTGTGTGAGGATAATTTGTCCTTAAGACTTTGTTTTTGCAGAACTTAATCGTAGTATTCATTCATGTACAATTTAGGCATAATATTCTTCTTTTTAATGATTCTTTTCTGGGTGACATATAGTGGGAATTAATGTTTTTGGTCTCCTGTATCCATTCAATAGCAGTTGGTGATTTACAAGAATTCATAGAGATCACATATTCCAGGGTCTTGTCTCATATTGCATTCTCTTCCATAATATCCCCAAATGGTTATTCTGTTTTTTTCATTAAGATCAAATTATGTCATTTTTTTTTTGCAAGGCAATGGGGTTAAATGACTTGCTCAAGGTCACACAGCTAGGTAATTATTAAGTGTCTGATGTCAAATTTGAACTCAGGTCCTCCTGACTCCAGGGCTGGTGCTCTATGCACTGTGTCACCTAGCTGCCCCTTTCAGTGGTCCTTTCTGAAAATGAAAGAGTAACAAGAGCAATAAGACACTCAATAATCAGACACTCCCTATCTCCCTAGGCAGCCTATTTTTACTTTGGACAGTTTGAATTATTAGGATGCATTTCTTTATACTGAGTTGAAATCTACTTCATAATTTCTCTCTCTCTTGTTGCTTGTTCATTCCTTTGGAATGGTTCTGGAATTTTGTGCCTTAATTTTATTTTATTTTTTTTAATTGAGAGGCTATTGAACAGTGTTTGGGGTTGTTTCTCCTCTTATCTAAGGGAGGAATTCATAAAATTTTTTTGAGTGTCTTGGACCCATTTTGCAGTCTGGTGAAATCTATGGACCCCTTCTTAGAATAACATTTACTTTATTAGCATAGTAACCAGTAAGTGTTCAATAAATACTTGTTGACTGAAATATTGAATTCATTAAAAAACATAATTACAATGGAATCCAACTATGTTGAAATAAAAATGTTCATGGGCCCTTGCTGTAGGGACAGTCAGAAGACCCTTGATGCTCAGCATCTAAACTGTGGCCTATTTGAAAGGTTAGGCTTATGACCAAAATAATATTCATTTAATGGTATTTTAGATTGAGACTTGAATCTACCCATTTGGTAGGGGGTTGAAGTGGTGATGCCTGTAGGGGGTAGGGAAAATGAGTATTCTATTTCCTAGTTGTACTTTTGTTTCTTCCTTTGTCTTAGCCATGTCTCGAAAAGCCTCATGAATGCTGGCAAAAAGAAAATGCTGTGAGGGCTAATTCATCTGCCAATAAAACCCAGTCTCCTGCCAGTTTTTTTTTCATTTTAAGAGCTTGCCATCCCTTTTCACTTGCCTAAATCACATTCCTGATGTCCTGATTCTACCTTTCGGGTCATGTCTAAATATGATTAAAAATTTATACATATGCTAAAAATACCCAAGAGTGGGTTCAAATATAGTGAGTTGTATGGAGGATTTGAGAGGAGAAAGGTCACATTGCTAGGGGGAGGGTGTCAGAAAAAGCTTCATGGAAAAGATTTGCTGGACCTTCATTCATTCACTTCATTTATCAAGCATTATCACCTCAGGTTCTGGGGAATGCTAAAAATTAAAAAAAAAACATTCCTGTCCTCAAGAAATTTATACTTTATGGGGGTGGGGATAGTGAAATTGAAATGAGAGAACATGAAGACAAATTAGTAAATATAAAATATATGCAAACATAAAGTAATTTTTTTAATGGGAGGACAGGGGACTAACAACTGTTGAAATCAAGAGAGGTCTTACTGAGATGATGGCATTTGAATTAAGATTTGAAGGAATTTAGGGACTTTACAAGAGAGAGATGAGGAAGGAGTGTATTCCAGCTATGGAAGTAGCCAGTATAAAAGTATAGAAGTAGGAGACAGAAGATTGTGTATAGAATAAGGGGCAGCTCAGTGGTGCAGTGGATAGAGCACCAGCCCTGGAGTCAGGAGTACCTGGGTTCAAACCTGGCCTCAGACACTTAATAATTACCTAGCTGTGTGGCCTTGGGCAAGCCACTTAACCACATTTGCCTTGCCAAAACCCTTAAAAAAAAGAATAAAATATATGTTGATTAGACTGGATTCTAGAGCTCCCAAGAAAGAGTTGTGCAAGTGAATGGAGCCACATTCCAAAGGGTTATAAATGCCAAACAGAGGAGCTTCTATTTAGTCCTGGAGGCTACAGAAGGCCCTGGAGCTTCTTGAGCAGGGGAACGAAATGATCAGACAGTTCGGTGGCTATTGGAGAGGTGAAAGCAGGAAAACTCATTTGGTTGTTGTTTGGCCAAATATGTTCAATTCTTCATGAGCCCATTTGGTGTTTTTTTGGCAAAGATACTGGAGTGGTTTGCCAATTTCTTCTCCAACTCATTTTACAGATGAGGAAACTGAGGCAAACAGGGGTAGGTAACTTGCCCAGGGTCACATAGCCATTCAAATTTGAACTCAGGCCAGATTTGAACTCAGGAAGATAAATCTTCCTGGCAACAGATGTGCTACTCTACCCACTGCATCACCTAACTGCCCCAGACCCATTGAGCAAATAGTCTAAATGAAAGAAGATAAGACCTGGACTAGAATAGTGGCAGTGTTAATGGAGAAAAGTGTCTAGATGTAAGAGATAAGGTGTAGATCAAATCATTAGGACTTGGCAACTGGTTATTTAATTAACTTATTATCCAATTGGAGATGTTGGAAAGTGAAGAATAACACAGAGGTGTCAGATCCTGGTGTCTAGAATTATGGTTGGTGATCTCCATAGATAGAAAGTTTAGGAAAAGGAGAAGTCTGAAGAATTTGAACAAATAGAGAAGGAAGAAATTCTTTTCAGCCATGGGAGATAATATATGTACAAGGCAGGAAAGGACAGATCAAGATTGGCTGTAATATATAGTCTATAAAGGGCAAAGTATTCACTAAAGCTGGAAAGATATCAGACAGTTCATCAATAAGCTAAAAGTGTACCTTTACATTTCTCCATCAAGTACACTTCTTCATCAATTTGATGAAAATGAATACTAAAATCTAAAGCTTCCCTAGTGCATCTCAAAGAGATTTGCCCTGAATCTTCTTATAAAATTAAAGAATTCTTTTCTAAAAAGAATAATAACACTGAGTTTTATAAGTTCATTGTTTTGAAAGAACATTTACTCTATGACTAGAGGTTCATTTAAGGTAGTGGCATCTTATATATTTAACAGACCATTGGTTTTTAAAATGTTTTTCCCCTGAGAGACCATCATGCAGTATTTTATACTCTGTGGCAATGAGGCCATAAAACTGACAGATGGTAAAATAGATAAATTCATTTAGGACCAAATATAGGACTGGATATTGGGCTATGTCTATGAGTTATAGAGAACTGATGAATGGAGCAATCACTTTGCTAAACTGGATTGTGGAGACCTCAATTGCCAGGTCAGAGTGGAATGTCTACATGGCTAAGGTCCCCACAGGGTAAAGATTTGCTTCTCTATTTCATTATAAGAGTGTGAATCTGTTCCCTTGACAGTCATTTCTAGCTCAGGCATTTCACCATATACTTCAGTCAAAATCTATTCATTTGAAAGGTAGGGTAGAGTAATGAGAAGAGCATTTGATTTGAGGTTGGTAAGCAATTAGGTGATACAGTGGCTAGAACACCAGCCCTAGAATCAGGAAGACTTGAGTTCAAATGTGCCCTCAGATACATACTAGTTTTGTGATCCTGAACAAATACTTACTTAGCCCTCTTTTTCAGTTTCCTCATCTATAAAATGGGAATAATAGCACCTACCTTTCAGAATTTTTTTTGTGAGGATCAAATACATTGTTTTACGTAGCATAGTACCTGGTACATGTTGCTATATAATTATTGCTGGTGATGTTTCTGTTGCTGCTGCTGCTGCCTGGATCCAAGTCTCAACTTCTATTAGACTCTAGGTGATGTACTTAGTGACCTCTCAGCTTTGCTGAGCTTAGTTCCTCAAATATAAAAATAGAGATAATATAAGCTTTGTCTATTTCCAAGACTTATAACTATGTAGTTTGAGTGAGATTAATGGATATAAAATGTTTTATTCATTGTGAAAGCCATAGAGTGAAGTGTATTTCTCAGGAAATTTAAAGAGTATAAGGTGGACTTAGCTAATAAGTTAATAAATTTTCTACTGGAAGGGAGCTGAGAGGTCTAAACTTTTTATTTTATTGTTCTTGTAGGAAGAAGTGCTCTCTTTCTCAGAATAGGACAAGTCTTTAGTAAGAGGACACCAAGGAAGAGCTTGAATTGTTGGGCAGCTTTATAATTCTGTTTTCAGACCACACTAGAGAATATGGAAGGGAGTTCTTTCCATTTTCTACTCAAACACTTCTAATAGCATTCTTTTTTTGACCCTACTGCTGATTATAGCTCTCAGGATGGGTTACTCTGAGATCCAGAGCTCCACCCTGACCACAAGAGGGGACTATGGAAATATTTCTGGAAACTCTCCAAGGCTGTTCTTCAATTATCTCTATAAGAAATGTAGTTATCTATAGGGCTGCCCCATATACATTTTAGAGTCTAGTTCTTAGGAACAGTGGCAGCAACATTCTTCTTGAGGTTTGAAATGATGTCACTAGTCAGTGACTTGGCTTAAGTGAACTGAATTAAATTTTACTTATTTCCTACCCAGAGCAGGGGAATATATTTACCTATCCCAAGAACTAGTTCTATGTCAAAATATTGTGGTGAGAGGCTGTCTTGTTTCTCTTTAAGTCAAAGGAACCTACACTGGGAGCAACCATTAGGAACTATTGGTCCTACCTTTCTTCTGGAGATCTTGAAAAACAAACTCTGGGCAATTTATATAACCTGATCCAGTTCCTTACAGGAAAACAGCAGAAAGATATTGACTCCAGTTGAGGTAAAATGTTCATGTACTGAGTGAGGAAGGAAATTAGACTATAGAACAGCTCTATGAGTTGATACAGAGCAGGAAACAGAGACCCTTCAGGAAGTCCAAGAAAATAGTGTTTCCATAGCTACTTAAAGATACTTTTTTTTTGTGGTCAAGGTGGGGCTATGGGACCTAGGTTAAAAAGAGAAGATTGGTTAAATAGACCAAAGTTACTCATTGTCTCAGAATCTGGAAAGAGCTTTATACATACAGTCAGTGAGGCCATTGTAATGGCTTGAGAACCTGTCCCTGGAGAGGAATTTTGAGGAGCAGGGAGCCCAAATTGAAACCCAAGCAGTCATGATACCTAACATTTTAGGCATGGAAAGCAACATACAAAAAGGTATGGAGCTAGAAAATAATGTTTTCTAAACTGGGTTGTGTAGATCTCAATTGCCAGGTGAGAGGGCAACTAATATGAAATGTTTGAAAGGATAACCTGCAGCCAGACTGTAAAAGGCTTTCAGAAATTTCTATTTTTTCCTGAGACAAGAAACTAAAAGTGTCAATCATGAGGACTTGGTGGGGGGTGCAGGGAGGGAGGTGTCCCTGATGTGTTAGAAGGGTTGCCCAATAGAAGTTGAGTAGGGATTCTTGACTCTTTATGAGACCTTTCTGTTTCCTTCACTGTCTAGATAAAACTGACTTGAAGCTTTGTGAGCCTAAATGACAGTGAGAAAATTGGTGAGGTGCCAGCAATGGAACCCCCAAGTTCTATGTGGGTCAGAGCAATGAGGAAGACAAATGAATGGTTCAAAGGAATAACAAGGCCTTGGTGTCAGGACGGAATTTTTGACACAAAAGGGTTACAGTTGGAAGCACTGGTTTCTCCTGTATAAAGACAGGTGCCTCCTGTCTTCCCTAATTCTTTTCTCTTTTCTACCTTCATTGTTATATAGGAGTAATTTTCTATTAGAATATTCTGGAATCATCAGAATTGGTGTTCTGTCTTTATTCCTCTGTGTCTAATAGCACTGACGATGCTCAATATATATATATGTCAAGTTGAATGGGAAACTTCTTAAATGACAATTCTTTATGAAATGAATGGGTGGAGCTAGAACAACCCTTAACAAGTATATATTCCTGTATTATCTGCCCCTGACATAAGGGTGTGTGAGGGGTGGTGAGATCAGGGTGGGGATGGACAGTTGGTCTTAATGAAGAAGGGATACTTGCTTTTCATGGAAAGTTGGACTAGATAGCAATTGATGGTTTTCTTCCAATTTTGCAATTTTATCATAAAAGATAGTTTTCTTATGGATTTATGTATGTGAATTAACTTTTCTCTTTCCTTATTAATTTATTTTTAGCATTCATTAAAAAACATTTTGAGTTTTGAATTCTCTTCCTCATTTTTGTCTCTCCCCCATCCAATGGATAGGCAAACAATATGATATCAATTTGACATGTGAAATCATGTAAGACATATGTCCATATTTGCCAACTTTGCCTAGCTCTCAATATATAAAAGACAAGAAACATAAAAATGTGAAAAAAAGTATACCTCTATCTACACTGAGAATTCATCAGCTCTATCTCTGGAGGTGGATAGCATTTTTCATCATGGGTTCTTTGAAATTGTCTTGGATAGGGGCAGCTAGGTAGAACACTGGAGAGAGCACCAACCCTGGAGTCAGTAGGACCTGAGTTCAAATGTGGCCTCAGACCCTTAATAATTCCTAGCTTTGTGAACTTGGGCAAGTCACTTTACCCTATTGCTTTGTAAAAGAAAAGCCAAAAGAAATTGTCTTGAATAACTGTTTTGATCAAAGTAGCTAAAGGTCTTTCCCAATTGGTCATCAAGACAGTTGTTGCTGTTATTGTATCATTTTCTTGTTGCTCACTTCACTTTGTATCAGTATATTCCCAGATTTTTCTGAAACCATCTTGCTCTTCATTTCTTATAATATTTAAAGAAATCAATTCAGACTACTCATTGGAAGGATTCATAATGAAGCTAAAACAGCTCAAATACTTTGGCCACATAATAAGAAGATAGGACTAATTAGAAAAGACCCTGATGTCAGGAAAGATTGAAGGCAAAAGGAAAAGGGGAATGGCAAAGATGAGCTGGCTAGATATCATGGAAGCAATAAACATGGGCTTGGACTGACTTTGGGAGATTTTGGAGGACAGAAGGATCTGTGTGCTATGGTCTATGAAATCATTGAGAATCAGAAATGAACATTTCTTCACAATCATTTATCATAATTTGTTCAGTCATTTCTCCAGTTGATAAGCATCCCTTCCATTTCTAATTTTTTTTTTTAGATTTTGCAAGGGCAATGGGGTTAAGTGGCTTGCCCAAGGCCACACAGCTAGATAATTATTAAGGGTCTGAGGTCGGATTTGAACTCAGGTCCTCCTGACTCCAAGGCTGGTGCTCTATCCACCGCGCCACTTAGCCACCCCCCATTTCTAATTCTTTACCACCACAAAAAGAGATGTTATAAATATTTTTGTACATATAGGTTCCTTTCTCTTTACTTTGATCTCTTTGGGATACCGATCAATATTTATTTGAAGACTTCCTCATCAAAACCATTCTAATGGGAGGCTGCAGTGAGAGAAAAGAAGTTTAGGAGAATATTTTCCATGTTCATGAGTTAGAATTGGTAGCTGTTGTAATCTGTAATCTATTATCTGTAATCAGTGATTGTCTTTTAGTGACTGTTACTGCAAACTTGACTTGAGTCAAGCGTGTGACACGGCAGCCAAAAAACCAAATGTGATTTTCAGCTGTGATAATAGAAGCATAGTGTTCAGAATGAAGGATGGGATAGTTTTGCTGTTGTACTCTGCCTTAATCAGACACCATCTGGAATATTGTGTCCAGTTATGGCGTGCCACATTTTAAGAATGACACTAATAGTTTGGATTCATATCCAGAGAATGGCAACTAGAAAGTGAGGAGAACTGGAGACCACACAATAAAAGAAAATTAGATGAAGAAACTGGAAAATGTTTTCTAAGATCCTTGAGAGTTAGGGATTGTTTCATCTTTATACATATCCTTAGCCCCTAGCACAGAGTCTGACACAGAGTAGACTTAATAAATCCTTGTTGTTTGATCTGGAGAAGCCTTTATGGAGGGAGCATGAGAGATATCTTAAAAGTGTTTAGAGGAATAGCATGTGGAAAAGGGATTTGATTTATTTATCTCGGCCCCAGAGGCACAACTAGTAGCAGTGAGTAAATATGAAGAAAAGCAACTTTATGCTTAAAGTAAGGAAGGACTCCCAGCAATCAGAGTTATCCAGATGTGGACTGGTCTGCCTTAGAAGGTGGTGAATATCTCATTAATAGAGGGCTTTCAGTGAAAGCTGCATGACCACTGTCCAGGAAAGTTGTTCAGTAGATTTCTGCTCAGGCAGAGTTCCGTTACCCTTCCAAATTCTGACATTCTGTGGTTTTGTGATTTTTGGTCCATTGAAAATAGAACTGATGATCTATAATATAGAAATATGGCTAGTTGGATAGAAGAAAGGATGCATTTGAATGGAGTTTTAAATGATTCTTCTCACGATAGCAGTAAGTCATTCAGGATAATCCAGAATGCAGATAAACCACTTGCAGATAACCAAAAAGATGACTCTAGTTCCTTTTAAAGTGGAGGACCATTTGAACTTGGTCTCTGAGATAGCTGCAGTGCCTTTTGGCTCTTTCTACCACTCACTGGCCAAGCCAAAAGCAAAACTGGCTAGAGGAAAAGATTGATACATTGAAAAGGCCCTGAGTCATCTCCCAACACAGCATCAGGGGAAATTCAGGTGCCCTCTAAGAAGGTGCATATGCTGGTAGATTAGGACTGGCATCACACGCACACTATTCAATGGAATCCATTAGGTGTCATAGGGTGAAGGAGACACCATTCCTATCCCTGGCTAATGACTCTCTGGCCTTGGCATCATGCCTGAAGCACTGATATGACTGAGGATTTTTGCAGCGAGGAGGATGATGATGATGATGATGATGATGATGACTGAGGTTCTGATCAAATCCTCTGACATTATAATGTCCTGCAAAGGATGGGTGGTGGTGGTGGCATCTGGTGGGGTGGGTAGAGGAAAGTAGGGAGGGTCAGGGGATCTCTTTCAATACCTCGTTGTTGCTTTCCCTTAACTGTTGCCCTTTGAAGCTCTCTGTCTCCCCTTCTCCCTCTTTCCCTCATTTTCTGCAGAAGGAGCAGAGAAACATCAGTGGCTCCCCAGCTGTCACCACTCTTTTTGTTGGGCCAAAGAGGGGGTAAAAAGAGACACAAGGCTATTTCTTCCAAAAAGAAGATGCTGCTAAAATCAGTACTTCTCTTCTGTCCCCCTCCCCCCGTTTTCCAGTTTCCAGATTCATAACGGAGGCTGGATGTCCCAGCCTCGAGGGCTGATCGATGCTGTCGTGACAAAGCAGAATGAATGGAGCCCCAGCTTCCCTTTGTAAAGCAACCCCCAAGCCTTTGCGTATCCTTCATCTGGGCAGCTCTCGAGTACGTTGCCGGGAAAGACGATTAAGTGACACTTGGAGTATTTTTCCACTTTCTTGTTTTCACCTTGTAAAAAAAAAAGTCACAGGATTTGCTTCCCTGGCACTCTGGAGTAGCGGGTGGAGAATTGGGGAGGGAGGGGGGAAGAAAAATCATATGACTGCGAGGAACTGGTTTTGTGTGCGCTGGGAGCGCCCGCAACTTCGGGCTCTTCTGCAGCCCCGCTTCCTCCCGGCGGGGGGCCGCCTGCTCCGGGGCCAGGGCAGTGACGTCACGGAAAAGCCCTGTCTGATCAGATGTGCTTAATATAAACCTGGGGGAGCCGCGGCGGCTGGAGAGAGGCAGCAGGACGGCAGCCTTCACGCGAGCGGTCCTCCGGCCCCGCGCGCCCGGCGTGGACCGGCCCCAGGCGCCCGGCCATCCCATCCCGCCTGGACTGGAAGGAGCTGGGACAAGTCAGGTAGAGTGGGGAGTGCGAGTGCGAGTGCGAGTGCGAGTGCGAGTGTGTGTGTGTGTGTGTGTGTGTGTGTATGTATGTGTATGTATGAGTGTGTATGAGTGTGAGTGTGTGTATGTATGTGTGTGTATGAGTGTGTGTATGTGTGAGTGTATGTATATGTGTGTGTGTGAGTGTGTGTGAGTGTGTGTATGTATATGTGTGTGTATGTGTAAGTGTGTGTATGTGTGAGTGTGAGTGTGTGTGTGTGTGTGTGTGTGTGTGTGTGTGTGTGTGTGCTCTTGGGAGGCTAAGCTACAGTGCGGGCTTTATCAGAGGCCAGAGTCCTCTGCAGTGGGGCAAGGCTGGAGGGTGATGGGGCAAGGCTGGAGGGTGATGGGGCAAGGCTGGAGGATGGCACGCGCGCTCCTGGGAGCGGAGAATGTGGCGGCCTCAGTCAACCTGAACTTCTTTCTAAGTAGCAAAAAGTGACCTTAGAGTTCCAGGATCCCGAAAAAGAAAGGGTCTTAAGATGAAAATAATAGCAAGTCCTTCGGGGGATGATCGGGGAACGATCCCATTAAGCAGCACCAATTCTCTAGGCAGATGGATGGTGACGGTGATGATGTCTTTTTATCTCTCCCCTTGCCCCCAAATTAAAAAAACACACACACACACACCCTGCCACTTTGAGGATACTGTTCTTATATGCCTTTAATCGTCTTTTTTTTTTTGGGGGGGGGAATCTGATATGCCTCTCGGTCAATGCTCCCGAGAATGGTTTTTGCCGAGAAAAAATGTAAATGCTCCACTCCAGTTACAAATTGAGTTCCGAAAACTCCAGGAAAGAGGGAAGCACAATACGGGAATCTAGAAGCTAGAGCGGACCTGTTAGGGGGTGTTGATCCGACTACAGCTGTTTTAGAGCTAAGGAGGGGTTTTGCAGGTCCGGTAGTTCAGCCCCTTGACGTTGCAGATATGGATACTGAGACCTGGGAAGAGAAGTGACTTACCCCAAGGTCACACAGAAAGAGTATGAGGGGAGATTTGAAGCCATCCCAGTTCCACACTATGCATTAGTTCACGTCTTTCTGATACCCAATAGTCCATTTTTTTGTATCTGTTTTCTATAATTGAGACTTGTGGAAGATTCAAAAGCTCAGTTGATCCAACAAGAATTGCAACAGGACTCAGTGAAAAGTGATGAGCGTGGGTATTCCCGGTGTATGTCTGATAGGTTTGGAAGTGGCTGAGCACACGTTACTTCAGAGCGGTGTTTTTTTAAAGGCATGCCAGTGAGCAGACGGCATAAACCTCAAGGAGAAAAAAAAATTGAAATAGTATTCTCAGCAGCTGGAGAGCATCAAGGCAATGTGACTAAACATGGTAGTTCAAATGTATATAGAGCTCAAGCAGAGGGACAATGATGTCATTGCCACAGGTTTCCAATCAAAGCAAAGCACAATGATGGATAGATCAGTGTAATAAGTGCAGAATGAGTTGGAATGATAACCTGGTCTCTGGTCTGTTCCTCCTCTTGTGAATTTAAATGGAGGAGGATTTCTTTTTCTTTCTTTCTTTCTTTCTTTCTTTCTTTCTTTCTTTCTTTCTTTCTTTCTTTCTTTCTTTCTCCCTCCCTCCCTCCTTCTCTCTCTTTTCTTTCTTTCTTTCTTTCTTTCTTTCTTTCTTTCTTTCTTTCTTTCTTTCTTTCTTTCTTTCTTCCTTCCTTTCTTCCTTCTTCTTCTTCTTTTCTTTCTTTCTTTCTTTCTTTCTTTCTTTCTTTCTTTCTTTCTTTCTTTCTTTCTTTCTTTCTTTCTTTCTTTCTTTCTTTCTTTCTTTCTTTCTGTCATATTTGTGACTTTAGGATCAACTCTCAGTATCAGCCCTCAGGAGCTAGAAGCAGCTTTGAACAGTAGAGAAAGCATTGGGTTTGGGGCCAAAGGATCTGGGAATCACTTGATCTCTCTAGGCCCAAGTTTTCTCATCTGTAAAGCTAGTGCCTTGGAGTACATGACCTTTCTAGTATCTTCTTCTAAATTTATGACTTATTTGGGGACTGCTCATTCTTATGATATGATTTGATCCATCCATGGAACTTTTCCCCCTTTCCCCTTTCCTTAGTACCTAGAGCTGTTTTTGCTACCTAAAGTAGATTAGGAAATCTACTCCTAGGAGTGTAATTCAACAACTCAGACTTAGAGTTCAGGACTGTTTCACTGGTATTTTGTATCTTGGAAATATTTGGTTCTCATTTCATGGAAAAAAAAATTGGTGAAACCCAAAGTACATAATCCTGGTGTCCTGTTCTGTTTGCTTCCAGGAACCAACAATGACTCTGAACAATGTCACCATGCGCCGAAGCAGTACAGCCCTACAGGCACAGCAGCAACGCTGGAGCATCCCTGCAGATGGGAGGCACCTGATGGTTCAGAAAGACCCCCACCCATACAACAACCGCAACCGATACTCCATGAACCCAGAAGACTACTACCGGCGAAGTTGGTCATCTGATTCCACGGATTCGGTTATCTCCTCTGAATCTGGAAATACATATTATCGAGTGGTGCTGATTGGGGAACATGGTGTGGGCAAGTCTACTCTGGCCAACATCTTTGCAGGCGTGACTGACAGCATGGACAGTGACTGTGAGGTGTTGGGAGGTATGTAGCTAAGTGTTCAACTGTCTCTAGTCAACAGGTCACATCAACAATAAAAGTAGAGTGAAATAGCTGAGCTATTTGTCAATAGGGTTTAGTAACTGAGATAATGCTTTCTTAGCATTAACTGTTTTGTGAAAGCCACAAGACTGGTTCAAACCCCAAAGACCAGAAAAAGTAAGGCAGTCATTGATAAGGATTAAAATTTTCTGAATCTTGGCCAGAAAAGAGAAGACTTGAATTCTAAGAATAAGCAAAAAAGAAAAGTGAAGTTTAGTGGTGAGAATCAAGGACATAAAATCCTATTTCCACTTTCCATAACTGTATAATCCTGGGCTTAGTTCCTTGGTCATTCATTACCCCTTCTCTTAAAGGGATGATTTCAATTTTCATGTTGGAAAAATCCATGTGCATACCTTAGGGGGAAAAGCAGAGCTCTATCTCTCTGCAAGTCCAAGTAGAAGGGTGGGGATAATATTGTTCATACTATTACACTTTAAAAAAAACATGTTCAGGGTGGACTGATCTGTTCATTTTGATCAGAAATCAAGTAATGGGAACACTTAGAATCCAAAGGTTCTCAAGAATTATTCAGTTTAGGGCACTGGATGGCTTTATTTTTGTTCTTGAAAACGCAGAGTAACAACCACATCAAGAGGGAAGTCAATGAGCAGCCTCAAGGATCATGGTGGTGAGATGCTTAGTTAGCTGTGAAATGTTAAATAAAAACAATTAAAATAGTCACTAAACATATAATAAGTGTGTGCTAAATTCTGAGGATATTAAGGAAGGCATAATATAACTTGTGGCTGTAAGAAGCTTACAGTCTAATGGGAGATAGTAAGATAAAGGTGAAAAAAAAGAGGTTACAGAGATAGGGATAAAGGGGATGACAAAAACATACAGCTGGGGAGGGAAATTGTCTGGGGAGAGGCTGAGAATTTCCGTATTGATTTCTTCTTGCAAAATGATGAATTTCCAGAGATCATGAAGTCCATGAAAATAGTCAGCTGAGAAATGATGTAGTGAAATCCCTGAGGGTCTTTTGCAAAATGATAGTGGAACAGGAGTACTATACAAATATAAAGCACTTTTTAAGTGTTCAAAACATTTGTACATGTATTGGAGATACATGCAAACCTCATTAGTTGCTATTTACAATATCTTTGAGTAACAATTGATGACAATGGCACTTTAAAAAATAGTAGTAATTAGCATTTTTGGCAGATAAAGCCCTGGATCTAGAGTCAGGAAGACCTGCGTTCAAATCCAATCTCAGACATTTACTACAGACATTTACTATTTCTGTGACCCTAAGTTAGTCTCTTAATATGTCTGCTTCAGTTTCCTCAACTATAAAATGGGAATCTTAATAGCAACTATTTTGAAAGATTATTGTGTGGAGTGAGATAATATTTGAAAAGTGCTTAGAATAGTGCCTCACATATAATTGGTGCTTAACAAATGCTTCTTTCTTTCCTTCCTCCCTTCCTTCCTCCCTTCCTCCCTTCCTTCCTTCCTTCCTTCCTTCCTTCCTTCCTTCCTTCCTTCCTTCCTTCCTTCCTTCCTTCCTTCCTTCCTTCTAGAAGTTCTTTCAGTTCCACATTTTCAAAGTCTGACTTCACATTATATCGTATCATTCCCATTTTATAGATGAAGAAAATAAGGTAGAGAGATAGTGTATAGCTGACAGTCATACAGTCAATGTATGTTCAGATTCACTCTTTCTCTGCTGAGACAAGGTTGCTAATTTGTAACTAAATAAGAAAAGAATTTATTCATTTTTCCTAGAAAAGGAGAACCATAGATAAATAAAGAGCAAAGCAAAGTGTGTGGGGGGATTAGGGAGGGAAATCAATATTCTTTCTGAATCAGATAGAAGGAAATAGAAGCTGCTTCATGATTGGTATCTTCCTCTTTGTTTCACAAGGGTGGAGGGTGTGGGTATGGCTTTTAAAATGGCTCACTGGGTCCATCTAGTAAGCTGGGCAGATTCCCACATGTCTCATTACCAGACTGTAAATTGCTTGAAGGTAGGGAATGTGTCTTTTCTAAAGTGCAATTAGAACTTAACATAGTGATGATGAGGTATTGTTGGATTGATGCACATATCTGGGTGATACTTCCAGGCTTGATTGAATTTTGGGGGGAATTGATGACATCTTTCTTTTAATCTACACCTGTGATTTCATTGGCTAAAGGCAACTCTCATTGAGAAACCTCCTTCTCCTAAGGCAAGTTAACAACTGTTCTATAATTCACAGTCTCTGAGGCAATGAGAAGACAAGAGACTTGACCAAGGTCACACTTCCAGTTTGTGTCAGAATTGGGACATGAGCCAAAGTTTTTTTGGCTCTAGAGTCTGCTCTCTAAATTTGTTGCCATATTGCTACTCTAAAACCATATTTCTAAATGATAATAATCGATTTTTGTCTAGTACTTATATATATAAGTATAGCAGGTACTTAATAAATGCTTCTTGACAGTCTCTAGAGTTCTTTCACACCCATGAGTTTCTCAGAATAAAAAGACAATGAATTATTCTACAGATTTTTCTAGTGGGTTATATTATTAGTCAGACTGTTGAAAAGACACCTCATTCATGTACTTGGAAAGATAGATTGGATGCCACCTGAGAATCTGAGAGATACTGGAAATTTGTTAGGTCTCATGATAAATTTTTCTTGATTTTGTCTTCAAGGACAGAAACCTTGGCAATAAGGAAATTCAGAAGGAGGAAGGGAGATAATGAGTTCAGTTTTAGACATTCACTCATACATTCAATCAATCAATTAGCATTTATTAGGCACCTACTGAGGGCCATCTGTTGCTGTCCTGATCTATAGCTGGCCACTGGACTCAGCTCTGGAGGAAAATGTGAAGCTGATGACTATGCATAGCCTCCTTCTCAAATTCAATTCACTTGCTTATCATGTTATTACTTTCCTGATTTCATATTTTTGAAAGGAAATGCCTCTGACAAGTGAAAATTAGCAACACTAATTGGTGGACATTTAATAAGGAGGTGGGCTAGGAGTTTCCAGCTTCTCCTGCAGAGAATATGACTTGATCATAAAACTATCTCCAACAATGTGGACAAGGGAACCCATTTCTGTCCAGACCACTGTGATTGGTTTTTCTCCTTCATGAACTGGGTCACCCTAAACTCTAGTGGAGGGGTAACAAGGATAATACTTCTTTTTCCTTTCACCTACACTGGATTCTAGTTACACTCTAAATCTTCTAGTTGGGTGGGGTCCCATCCAAGATTGAAGAACATGTTTCTTTGAAAGCTAACACAATCTCATCAATCAGTCATGTCCTTCAGAGAATGACTTTTTTTTAGGGACTGGGCCTTGAAGGAGAAATAAAGAAGTAAAACTTGGATCCCAAATTAATAATTAGTTATTAATATGATAGTTTAATAATTTTTCTCACAGGTGAGACAACATGTAAATAAGTTGTTTGTCCTTTGTTCTCAAAGAAGACCATGACATCAGGAAGGTGATGCCATGACAAGCAAGTGAATTGAATCTGAATAAGGGGTAGGTTATGTCAAGTCACCAACCTGACTTTCTCCTCTGGAACTATATGAATTCAGTGATCAGATATGAATCAGGACGACTGGAGACAGCTCTGGATGAGTGGCAATTAGTAAAATGACTTGTTCAAGGTCACACAACTAGTAAGTCTCTCAAGTGTCAGATCAGATTTGAAATCAGGTCCTCCTGACTCCAGGGCTACTGCTCTATCTATTGTATCATCTAACTGCCCAATAAGAAAGAAGACCCATGAATGACTAAAATTCTGGTCCTCTCAGACAATTGAAAAACATAACATAAATACAATTAGTTTAAAACCTTTCTCTGCTGCCACTCACCCAACTTTCCTACAAAGCTCATAAGGAACTGAATTCTCTTTCTCTATGACCCCCCTCCATCCCTTCCCCACTAGAAAGGGCAAAAATCAAAACTCCTGGGTAACTGACATTTATTAGTTCCTAATTATGAAGACCATCAATAAGAAACTTGCATTTAATAAGAGCTCATGTTTCTATAAGAGCTTTATGATTTCTAAACACAATTTTTATTAGACCCATTTACCAGATGAGGAAAGTGTACCTCAGGGATTTGATATATCTTATCCAAGGTCACATAGTTAATATGTAAGAGTCAGAATTGTTACCCATGTATCTCTCTTGGCTCAAAATGTTCCTTTCATGACATCATAACATTCCTAGAGTCCCTAAAGCATTTCGTCAAGTGAAAATATAAATTCAGATCTCTTCATCTAGCCTATGCAAAGTAAAATAGGGCCCAATTGTATATCTTATTGGCCTATTATTTCAAGCTCACAATTATTTGGAGGCAGAGATAGGATGGTAAATGATAACACTAAGAAAAATTATTTTTAATGTGATGTTGTTAAAGATATTTGGATTCTTCATCCCTTGGAGATAGATCCCTTGTTCCTTTCCTCCCCTGATGACTTTCTCTTAAAACCCAGAAAAAATATGGTTTTGCCTCGTTTCTCTCCAATTCCTGATACTTGTTTTAGTCTGTGTGCAGCAGATCACACTGTTTCTCAGACCCTGGACTATCTGATTTTCCCCTTTGATTCTGATTTGCAGAGAAGTCCATTTTGAGGGTGTGAAAGGACCAGCTTCTGAGTTTAGGGAGGGGCCTAAAAGAAAAGATTAAAAACCTTTCCCTTGGGAATTGACCATTTTGACCCTTGATGAAGAGGAGTGATTAGTCCTAATAACCCTAAAATCTGATTCTGACTCCTTAAATTTAAACCTTGGTGTTCTATCATGGATTCAGATGAATGTTTTCCTTAAGTATGCATCTCAAATTCAAGAGGTCCTACCCACAAGTATTTAAGATAAAATGACTACATCCTATTGAAATTTTATTCCCCCTGAATATTCAAGGAATGATACACATGACATGAATAAAGAATTTTTAATCAAACTCATGAACAGGGGTCATAATCAGGATGGGAAGAGACATAAACACATATGGAGGTGGAGAGGCTGAGGGCTGAGGGATAAACACACACAGTGGCAACAACTGACAGGCAGTCTTCTCCACCCATATGGTACTTCTTGCCACCCACTTGTTTATAGCTTCAAGATGAAGGGATTATAAACTGGAGCAGAGAGATATTCCTCTGTACTTGCTAGGTAGGTGGGGTTGGGCTTGGGCCTGAATCTAAGATTTCAATGGTTTAGGGAACTTCTGAATGAGAGAACCCTCTTAATAAATGCAGGCTGTCAATTTCTCTTGTTTAGATCAACAATTTTGTCTTAGGATTCCTTTATACTCTTAATTATTGAGGATCCTCCTAACAGTTTTATTTATGTGAGTTCTATATCTCAATAGTTAATAGTATTAGAAATTAAAATATTTTAGTATTTTTATGAAAATAGTTTTGACATTTATTAATTGTATGAACTGGTCAAATTGCTTAAATTCTATTTGCCTCAGTTTCCTCATTTGTAAAATGAACTGGAGAAGGAAATGGCAAACCCTTTCAGTTTACTGGCCAAGAAAACTCCAAATGGTGCCATGAAGAGTTGGGCATGATTGAAATAATTGAACAATACCAACCCCTGAAAGTATATTAAGGACGCCCTTGGGTTCCTGGATAATACTTTGAGACTCTTTGGCCTAGAGCATTAAAAGGTTAATTTTAATCCATGGTCAAAAAGACAGTATGTGTCAGAGATGAGTCTTGAATCCAAGTCTTTCTGGCTTTGAGGCTATATTACTATATTACATATTTTTAAAAAAATTGCCTACTTCACTTATTTTCCCTGTTAAGTTAGAATTTGTTCATAACAAGACTCCCAGGATGACCACAATAATTCCTTGCTTCAGTGAGAAATAAGATCCTACTATTTCCAAGTATCAAAATTCAGAGGCAAGAAATATCAGAATAAAAGGAAAGACATTTTAAGTGGATCTGGATGTATGACTATGGATGAAAGAACTTCCTGCAAAATCTCATCTTCTTTCCCTGTTCTTTTGCCCAATCCTTCCTTTCTACTCCCTACTCAACTGTTCCCCTGGACTCTAACTATGTTTGCACATTGTGCTCACCCTTCACCCACAAGCAGAACAAGGGAGGGGAAGGAAAGTTTCCATTACTAAACAAGAGCTGGAGCTGCTACTCCAATGGTAAAATAAGCTCTGTGTATTCTGGAGAATTAATTATGTTTTTCAAAAAAGAATTAAAGAAAACTGGAGCCAACATTATGAGTGTCTCAAGATCTTTCTCTCTTCCCCCCCAAAGGAAAAAAATGAGGGATGTATACAGAACTCAAGTCCATTAAACTTGTCCCAGAATTACCAAGATATATGGTCATCACAGTAAGAAAGGTCTACAAATCATAATTGATTGACTATAAAGTGAGGATAAAAGCTTTCTTGTGTGGCTAAAGGAAGCTAGTCTCAATCTTTTGTAGATATAGGAATGCCTAATATTTCCTTGTGCACAACGGTCATTGGCTCTGAGCCAGGGAGGCTTAGATAGTGGTTATTCCCATATTGTGATCTCCTATAGATAATGTTCAGGCTCCATAAAATTGTTGAAGTTGTACATGAGATGTGAGTGGAAGTGGCCCATGTACTATATGTATTGGATAAATATCTTTAGTAGGGTCCTTACCGGAGTTAGCAAAATAAGTTATAGTGGTGATGCTGTATTTAGAGTGAAGGACCTGGAGTCAGAAAGACTCCTCTTCATGAGTTCAAATTTACTAGCGATGTGTCCTTGGACAAATTACTTAACTCTGTTTGCTTCAGTTTCCTTATCTGTAAAAATGAGCAGGAGAAGGGAATTGCAAAGCAGTCCAGTACCTCTACCAAGAAAACCCTAAATGTCATCATGGAGGGTCAGATAGGACTGAAAAATGATTGAACAACAAGCACTGTGCTACAGGGGGAAAAATCTTGGATGTACTGCCTTTATCAATATTCCCTCAGTGATTTGGACAAACTTCTCACCCTCTCTGAGTTTCTTTTTTTCATGTGTTAAGTAAAGGGTGGGGCAGAGCTGGACAAGGTTACCACTGTAGTGTTTCTGTACAGCATGGAAAATAAACTTGAGTCAGAGAACTTGGGTTCAAATCTCAGCTCAGCTACTTAGAGTGACCTTGGGCATTTTTATACCTGCTTCTATGGGATTCTAGAGAACAAATAACTAGCATTTATACAGTGATTTAATATTTTCAAAGTACTTTGAATATTTTATCTCATTTGATCTTCAAAATGACTCTGTGAAGTAAATGCCCTCATTGTTTCCATTTTACAGATGAGGAAGCTGAGGCAAATAGAGGTTAAGTGACTTGCCCAGAGTGATACAGTATCTGAGCTTAGATTTGAACTCAGGTCTTCATGAAACCTTATAGTTTCAATGTATGTTAATGGTAGGGATCGAACTAAATGGTCATGTAGTTTCCTTCCATCTCCAAGCCTGTCTTTTTGTGGATCTTAGGCATAGCCCTCCCATCCAAGACCATCACATTTAGGTTCATATCTTCAATACCATTTTTCTTTTCTCTTCTAGAAGATACCTACGAACGAACCCTGATTGTTGATGGGGAAAGTGCAACCATCATCTTGTTGGATATGTGGGAAAATAAGGTATGTGGCTCCAATTTGATATTTGTCTTCCAGTCCTAAAGAGAGAGAGGCTTTTTTTGATAGCAAGGGTCTGAACTACAAAAGGTTCCAGTTCTTTGATCTTATTGAACCCAGTAAACTATTTTATTTTGTTATTGGTAAGAAAAGCATCTTTCACAGGAGTCAGTAGACTATTTCAAACCATGTGAAACTGTGCTGTCAATCTAACTTCCAGACTTCAGCATTTGCTTTTTCCAGAAGCTCTCAAATGAATATGACATTTGCACAGAAACCATGTGGTGCAGTGGATAGAGCCCTGGCCTTTGATCCAAGAAGATGAGAGTTCAAGTCTGACCTCAGACACATATTAGCTGTGTGACCTTGGGCAAGTCACTTAACCCCGATTGCCTCACATCCAAGGTCATATCTATGCTATCAGGACATCCTGATGCATATCTGGTTACTGGACCTAGATGGTTCTGGAGGAGAAAGTAAGGCTGGTGACTTAGCACTGCCTCCCCTCACTCAAATCCAATTCATGTGCTTGTTATGACATCACCTCTGTGATATCATGGTCTTCTTCTAGAATGAAGGACAAACATCATGTCTTATCTAACTTTTGTACCTATTTTAGCACTTAGCAAAGTACTTTCATATAGAAAAACCATTATTAAATGTTTGTTGACTCTACCCAAAGGATTATAAAACTGTGCATATCAATATCCTTGCTAGATCTATATCCCCAAAAGATTTTAAAAAAGGTAATTATACAGAAATATTTATAGTAAATATTTTTGTGGTAGCTGAGAATTGGCAATTGAGGGGATGCCTATCAACTGGGGAATGGCTGAACAAGCTGTGTTCTATGATCGTAACAGAATATTATTGTGCTATAAAAAATTCACAAACAGGTTGTTTTCAGAAAAAGCTGGAAAGACTTATGAAAACTGATACAAAATAATGTGAGAAGAACCAGAACACTGTATACAGTAACAGTAATATTATGTGATAAACTGTGAATGACTTAGCTGTTCTCAGCATTACACTAATCCAAAATAATCCCAAAGGATTTTAAAAAATGCTATCCATCTCAAGAGAAAGAACACATTCTCAGAGAGGGAAAGAGTAATATTGCATTTGGAGATCAAAACTTTGAAAAAAGAAATGTTAAAAACATTTTTACATGTAATTGGAGAAAAATAAAATAATATTAACCCCTCCCAAAGCTCCACAAGTATTTATTGAATAACCAAAGTGAGCATTTTTATAAGGTACTTTATTTATATTCTCCTATTTCTGTAAATCCCTTGTAAGAACTTCATGCTTATTGATTACATTTCATCACTATCACACAGAAAGATATCTTGGGGAGATTGGGGGGAGGTAGAAAAGGATCTTGTATTTATGTACATATTTTGTATATACTTCTATATGAAGATTCTGTCTTCCCCCATAGACTCTTGAGGGTAGAGACTGTCTCACTTTTGAATCATATACTCATTTAATTAATACCTGTTGACTGGTTGATTTTCTCTTTTAGTTTGTTCCACTTGATATTTTAACTCAAAATTTTTTCTATTAACAAGGATTTATTTTTATCCTTTCCACTTCTTCAACCGGAAAAAACCCCACAATACCCTTGTAACAAATATGTATAGTTAAGCAAAACAAATCCCTACATTGACTGGATTCAAAAATATTTTTCTTTTTACATATTTAATCCCTCACTTCTCTGTCAAAAGCATTGTTCATCATTAATGCTCTGGGATCATGGTTAGTCATTGTGTTGATCAGAGTTCTTAAATCTTTCAAATTTATTCATTTTTACAATGTTATATAAATTATTCTCTAGGTTTTGCTAACTTTGCTCTTCATCAGTTCAAATAAAATCCAGTTTTCCCTGGAACCATATTCTTTGTCAGTCCTTATGCACAATGGAATATTGTCACATTCATATACCATTAATGAAATGGGTTATTCATGAAAGTATCTCTCATTCTTCCAGGGGGAAAATGAATGGCTCCAAGACCATTGCATGCAGGTGGGAGATGCCTATCTGATTGTCTACTCCATCACTGACAGAGCCAGTTTTGAGAAGGCATCTGAGCTTCGAATTCAGCTTCGTCGGGCTCGCCAAACAGAAGACATTCCCATTATTTTAGTTGGGAATAAAAGTGATCTTGTGCGGTGTCGAGAAGTCACTGTGTCAGGTATGTGAAGTGATGCAAGTAATAGAGTCACTTGGTTCCTTCTTTTCTATGTTTGGTTACCCTACTGACTGTGATTAAAGACCTGAAGTACAATTCCAGGGAGATCCTAATTATGGACCAAGTGGTTCATTTATGTTAAGACTGCTATTCTCTCTCTCTCTCTCTCTCTCTCTCTCTCTCTCTCTCTCTCTCTCTCTCTCTCTCTCTCTCTCTCCCCTCCCTCTCTCTCTGTCTCTCTGTCTCTGTCTCTCTCTGTCTCTCTCTCTCTCTCTCTCTCTCTCTCTCTCTCTCTCTCTCTCTCTCTCTCTCTCTCTCTCTCTCCCCCTCTCTCTCTCCCTCCTTTCTCTCAGACTTGGAGTTGGAAAGACCTGGATTCAAATCTTGTTTCTGATACTTATTAGCTATATGACCTTGGCTGAGTCATTTAACATCTGTAACCCTTAGATTCTTCATCTGTTAAGTGAGAAGGTTGCACTCGATGATCTCAAGGGTCTTTTCTAGCCCTGAAACAATGATCCTTTCCATACTTATTGCAAAGTAGCTTTTGCTCCCAGTTGGGACAGGGACTTTGAGTCTTTTGGAATGTCTTGATAAATCTCAAGGTCTTATTTTGGTAAATAACCAGTCTTGCCTTGACTACCAGCAACCACTGTTGTCCAAACGTTCCTGTTAAAAGTTCCCTGAGATTTCTATCATGAAAATTTTTACTGATGGCATATGGCTACATCCTGTAGGGATTGTCAAAGCTTCAGTAAACTGAAAAATCATTCTCCTACATGCAAGGGTTAGAGGAAAAGTTGTGAAGAGCAGAATTTTGGGTAAAGAGTGTTGCTTGATGAGCAACTTCTTTACTCCTGTTTCCATAGCTATGTAAATTACTTGGGAATAATTCAAAACATTAAACTAATCAGATCTAAATAAGTCAGTGTAATTTGGATATTTTTCAAATAAGAGAAAGAGCTAATTCATTTTGTTTGTATAGATAACCAGATTCCATAAATGAATTCAGGATCCCTGAGATGCGTTATTAATCTAATATAAATTTAGTCATTGTCATACATTTCAAAAGAAAAATAGAAGATAGAATAGAAGATAACATAATTATGTCCCATTGTAAGAAAATCTAGTATACTATAGTCCATAGCTTGAGTTGTAAAAGAAATAAGTTCATACTAAAAAAGGATTGAGCATTTCTTATTTTTTCCCAAATTTTGGGGAAAACACAAACAACAATAAAGTAATTTCTTTAAATTGTATGGTCTCTTGAAGAATGATGGCAAGAAAAAAGACCAGGAAGTAATCTGATTTTTGTTGACACCATTGCGGTTGAGGTTGGATATAGTAGGGCAGAAGTGTGGCATACACTAACTACTTCAGAATCTAGAAATATTTGAAAGAAGGTGAGTTTGCTTAACTTGCTGCTCTTTCCCCATGAACTTTACCAGGGAAGTCCTTGACCAAGGAATGCATCTCTAGCTGATAAATTCTCATCAGATAGTTGTTCACTGCAGACTCTGTGTATTTCATGGAGGGATTTTTCTCTTGAAGCTTGGAACTGAATTCACCTCATTAGGAAAGCTGGTTATAGTTTGAAATGAAGTTTAAACTATAATATTTTAAAAATTCCTGTAGCAATAAACCAAAATATTGACAAGAGATAAGAAATTTATCAGGTTGAAACATTCATATAAGGTATATCTTGGGAGTAACTTAAAAAGATTTTAGAAGTTGAAAAGTAAATCTTTCATGCCATTGATTTAACTTTTTGGCAGATTGCTTACTTAATTCTATGAGTTTTCTAAACACCTAAAAAAAAGTGTTTAACTTACTTTCAGGATCCTTATGGCAAATTTGAAAAGAATTCATATAATTTCAGAAGAATATTTTAAATATTTTAGTTTACTTTGATTCATTCTGATTTTATCTTCATGATCCTGCCTTCTACCAGCACTGATTGTCATTTTTCCAATGTGATCCATATTCAAGTCTTACCACAATCACTCCATATGGGGATTTACACAATGCTCATGCTTTTAAAAATTATCTCAATTGATAGATGAGGGTGGTAACTGATATAAAATTGAGACTTTCAATTTTATATAAAGCAATGCAAGTTTTTACATATTATCCATCTTGAATTCTCATGCAATCCTCCTAGGTAGAGAAAGGCATCATTATAACTATTTTGAATAGTAAAAACTGAGTTGTAATAGTATCATGACTTAACTGAGGATCTTTGAAATGAATCTTAAATCTGAAGTGATGACTTCTGATTTCCAAAGCTCTTTCTACAATACTATATGCTTTAATTTAAGTATTGGGAGAGTGTGCTTCATCATAGTGAAATGTTTAGAACCACTGGCCATGAATGACTAAAATTGACATCTGTGGCAATTTCAGAATTAAAAAAACACAAATTTTCAGTTTGCTTATCCACTTGTAACTCTTAGAAGGCTGAGCCTATCCAAAGAAGAAGATGATGATGATGATGATGATGATGATGATGACTTACATCTATAGAATACCTTAAGGTTCGCAAACCACTTTACTTTTGATACTTGTTGGACTCTCTCAATAACCCTGAGAACTAGGTATTCTTATTGCTTCCATTTTACAGATAATGAAATTACAGCCAGTTGACTTGCCCCAGGTCACACAGTTCATAACTCAGAGAATCAGTATTTGAATTCCAAGTCTAGCATTCTTATCCTTGCTCTGAAGATGAGCAAATCTGGTTTCATGAGTTTTCTTCTCCCTTTTTTTTTTGCAGAAGGGAGAGCATGTGCAGTAGTCTTTGATTGTAAGTTCATTGAGACTTCTGCTGCAGTTCAGCACAATGTGAAAGAGCTGTTTGAAGGCATTGTCCGGCAGGTACGCCTGAGGAGAGATAGCAAGGAGAAGAATGAGAGAAGACTGGCTTACCAGAAGAGGAGAGAGAGTATCCCCAAGAAAGCCCGCCGGTTCTGGGGCAAGATAGTGGCAAAGAATAACAAGAATATGGCCTTCAAGCTGAAATCCAAGTCTTGTCATGACCTCTCTGTGCTTTAAAAGCTTTGGCCTCTCCAAGATGTCCTCCTTTATGGACATTGTTAAAGTCCATTGGGACCAATAATCAATCTACATTAGATTGGATGCTCACTCATTGTTAGACTTGGTGTCCCCATTGCAGTTGGGAACTGGCACCATGCAACACAATGCATGGGAAATGAGAGGTCTTTGTTACTTGTCAGTATTTATTCACAGGAAAGACTTGTCTTCATTACCTGAATCCATCCAGACTTACAGTAGGACAAGTTTTGCTGTTGATATGATTTTTTTTCTTCTCTCTTTTTGATAATAGCAGAATTAAAAAAAAAGGAAACAATGGAACACACAAGACAAGACCATTTCTTTATTATCATAACTTTATCCAGTGTTCTACCCAGTGAATTTGAAACCAACATGCATCAGCTTATATAATGCGGCCTTCTGAGGGTTATTCAGGATGGGGAAACTTGTCCTTTTTTTTCCTATTGGAATGGCCTCCCCAGTCAAACTCAGAGGTGCCTTGTTAATGCTTTATAGAGTCACAACTGGAGTTCTGGCCACATCACTATGACAATATTGTTCTTTGGGAAAGCTGTGAAAAGAAGTGACTGACTTCACTGGAAACTGAACCTAAAAATCAGTTTTGTTAAGTGCCCGCAGCTAGAAATCCGCAGTTCTGTAGACTAGGTATTTGATATATGTACCCCTCATATGGTGTCAAAGATTATATATCCTAGAATATGTATCTTACCTTTTGGTGTGTGTTGTTGTTGATTTAGGGGAGAAATCCTTTTAACCAAGTTCTCCTTCAAGTCAAAATACTCTTTAAAGTGATCGTCTTTTGTTATGCCACGGAGCCATTAAAACAAAATCAGACCTTTAAAAAAAAGTCTGATTATTGCAATCAGGAACATGAATGCCAAATGTCTGAATACAAGTAGTGGTCTGAGCTTTTATACAACATTTTCTGTGCCCATGTACTTCTGGTACTTGGCAACAACCCTTGTGTATGTCACAGCTATGCCATATTTATTATTATTCTGCAGAAAGAATAAACATTTTAATATTTGATAATGTGTATTTATGAACAGATTTCTTAATGGGAAAATGTTGATTTTTATTACTGTTTTCTATCTTTTTCAGAATATGCCAGTTTTTACGTACATGTCTTGTAATAAAAGAAATAAAAATGTTTTAAAATTTTTTTAATGTTTTCTCTCCATAAATGAGATGGTCATGATTGCTGTTTATAGAATTTTGAAAGCCAGAGCATTCTGAAGACACTTATCTATTATTACTTCATATTATAAATGGCAGCAGCAACAACAGCATGGACATAATTGGGTTTAAAGAAAATTCCCATCATCTATACTCTGGGGACTAGGAATTATAATAATACAAAGATATTTTTAGGTGATACATTTGTAAAGTACTTAGGAAGTATTAAGGGTCATCTAAATGCTAAGTAATAGAAATAGCTAGAGCTTCTTTTCCAATCTGGCAAATTCCTGAATGAACAGATGGACCTTACAACTCTCCCTGAAGGCTGATAGGACTTGGCTAAAGCAAAAGAGGAAGTCATAAAGGATTATAAAATTGTAAGCTGGTTATTCCAAGACCTAGGTCTGGTCTGGTGTTTCTTTAGCTAAATTCTTCCTTCTGATGTTAATTCTATTTAATTCTACTTTTATACTATCTCTCTATGGGCCTGTGGGGATAGGAGAGTATTACAAATTTTGCTGGAGGGAGAATTCATCATATCTTTCTATCATAATGTACATATGCCACCTCATTTCTCCATCTCCCTGGGCATTATTGGAGCTCTACCCAAACACAGTCACCTTCATGCCTGCTTCCCTTTACTATTTCCTGCTGAATCCTTATTACTCATTGAAGAGGTCATGTAAATAGTGGTCAGAGCATGGGATTGTAGTCAGAAGGTCTGTATTCAAATCCTAACAGTGACCCCTGACCAAATCACTTTAACTCTTTGGACCCATTTTCTCATCTATAAAACAGTGTGGGCCCTATATGGTCTCTAGGGTTCCCTTCAGCAATTGAATTATATGATTTGCTTGGTGTCACCCAGGAGACTAAGAAAATCTAAATGGCTCAGCCTTAAGAATAGTATTTCCTACTAAATGGCCTTCCCCATTGTCCCTGCTTGACCCAGAACAGGACTACAAAGATCTTATACGAATTTCCTTTAACTGGTCCTGTATGAATGCACAGAATAAGAGAATTTCAGAACTGGAAGGAACCTTATTGTGCATCTAGCTCCACTCCAACTCAAAAAAAATCCCTGCTACATCAAACCTGAAAAGTGGTCATTTTTGTCTTGAGACCCTTAAGTAGTCTGAAGACCACCTCCTTGGGCAGCACATTCTACTCTTGAACACCTCTAAGTGTAAGGATTTTTTTTTCCATGTTAAATCTAATCTAAATCTCTTTGGAACTTCCATTCATTGCTTCAAACAAGACAAATGTGACCCCTCTTTTACATGACAGTCTTTCAATACCTTGGACAGCTCTCATGACCCCCCCCCATTTCTTCACTAGAATAGAAATATCCTTCAAACAATGGCCATATGACCCCCAAAGCAGATAATTTCAATTTTGACCATTACCAATATGAGGGAAGTTTGTTTTTTATATTCACCTTAACATCATTTTTTGTAATTGTATCATTCTTTGTCCTAGTTTTTCTGTCTGGGTTCAAGCAGAAAAATTTAAGTTAAAATATAATAATTATGTATATATATACATATACATATATATAATTTCTCCAATTAAATGTTAAAACAATTTTAAAATATTTTTTCAAGTTTTGATTCTGAATTCTAGTTCTTTCTTCCCTCTCCTCTCCCCTTCCTGAGATAGTAAGGAATCAGGTATAAGTTATATATGTAATCATATAAGATATTTCCACATTAGAAATTTTGTATAAGAAGAATTGAATGAAAGAAACAAAGTGAAAAATAGAATTCTTCAAGTCTTTGGCAACTTTTAAGGCTAGAACATTATGCTAGGCATAGGTATACATGAAGATTTAAATGACAACAGGACTCTTCACCCATGGAGCCTACAGTCTAATAGAGGAATAAGATAAAGACACAAATAATAGTTCAAAATAATATATAATTAATACACATGAGTTTTGAACAGAGGATCATCTGAGGTCCAAGGGGGGGGGCGAGGCTTACTTGAGTATAAATTCAAGTATTTGAGTCTTTTCTATCTTTCTAGCCCTAGGACTTTTTATGGTACATTCCACATAGAAAATGTTTAATATATTACCTCAATTCAACAGACATCAACTATATACCTACTTTGCACCAGACACTGAACAAATTACTCTAATATAAGAAAAATAAAACTGTCCCTGTGCTCAGTCTACTGGGGGAAGCAATGTGCACATGAAGAAGAGAATGTAAAATACATACAAAATGAAGGCAAGGTTATTTTGGGGGGAGAGAAGGACAAGTCCCTTTTAAGAGGTAGTATTGAAGAGGAAGAAAAGATAAATGATAAAGATGACAAGAATATCATGCATCTGTAGCATTTCTAATCCAATCCATTTAAGAAAGGAATAGGCTTTAAAAATGGGCAATGAATAAAATAATAGACTTTTTTTTCTACTATTAAAAGAAAAATGTTTCTCCTCCCTCCCCAAAGGCCTGAAAGGCCAAAGAAACCATTTGGGCATATTGGCTTACTAAATCAGAAAACCTTGGAGACAAGGACATTGAGTTTAGGTCAATAGAATATCATTGAGAATTCAAAACAATATCTCATCATAAATCAGAGAAAACCAATGAAAGGGAAAACAAGCCTGCAAAAGATGAGAGCAAGAACCAGATAAGAATGATCATCTCAAGAGCATTTGTAAATGAAAATGGAAGGACAGTAAATAGATGGTAATTGGAGCATTATCTGCAGACATTTCTTTAATCAACTATATCAAATTTTAACTATAAAAAGTAGTAGAAATATGTCCTACTCTTATACTAACATCTGTATAACTGATGTAAATGTGAGAAAATGGCTTTATCACCTAGGAAGATTAAACTCAACATGCTAAATAGTGTTTGGACTTGATCAAACATATACTGAAGAAATTGTTTTGGAGCTAATACAATTTTAATGGCCCTTAGGTATCAGTTTGCAAGATATCTCAGAGTGGGGAATGGGGAGATTCCAAAAGAACATTAAAAGATCACAGTAGTTGTAACCAATAATGTATCAGTCATTTTCTCATTACTATAAAGTCTTTGTGAGAATTACCTATAAGCACATCCAGGTTATCCTTGTTGAAAAACATCAAGAAAGAAGGTTTTAATTGGGGTCTTACTCCAAGGCAGGATTTTATAGGTAGGCCAAATCTCCATTGTTGTTGTTGTTTAGTCATTTTAGTCACTCTGACTCTGCATGATCCCATTTGTAATTTTCTTGGCAAGGGAAATGGAGTGATTTCCTATTTCCTTTTTAAGTTCATTTTACTGTTGAAGTATATTTTTCATACATATATGTCTTATCTATATCTATCTATCTATCTATCTATCTATCTATCTATCTATCTATCTATCTATCATCTATCTATCTATCATCCATCCATCTATGTCTATCCTATATGGACATATATGTGTATAGAAAAATATATGGTCATTTATATATCTATATTTATATGAAGATATATCTCTACATATAACTGTGGATCTGTAGGTCAAGCAGTATCTAAGGCAGATTCGAATTTAGGAAGATGAGTCTCCTTAACTTCTGATCCAGCCTTTTGTTCACTGCACCACCTCACTGCCCTAAATCTCCATTAATTATAGACTTATGTGGAAAATATATGCATGCATATATACAATATATATGTGTGTGATATATGCATAAACATGTGTGTATATGTGTGTTTGTGAGTGTGTACATTTTGTATTTATCTATGATTCTATCATTCTGAGGAAACTTTGAAACTCCTGATGTGGAAAATTCTTTCCACTGATGTTGATCAGCAACTGATTCATAACTTATAATTTAGAAAGTTGCTTGAGAATACAGTGAAAGGTTGAATGACTTTTTCATGATAAAAAATTAACTTTTATTAAGAACCTTCTGTGTTCTAGGTATTGTGCTATGTCCTGGGATTATGGATTTCTTTTAAAAAATAGGCCTTGCCCTCAAGGATCTTATTTTCTATTTAGCATGTTCATATAGCATGTCCACAAATAAGTACTAATATGACACACATGTCCTATAAATAAATACATAACCATATATTTCCACACATACATGTCATATAGGATACACATATGTATAGATAAGACATATATATACATACACATATCATCTCTATCTCTATATCTAATATATATATACACATATATATATATATATATATATGAAGGTTCTATCTATCTAAAATAAATACAACGTGATTTGGAAGGTACTGACTATTGGAAACTAGGTGGTGCAGTGGAGAGCGACAGACTTGGAGTTCAGAAGACTAATTTTCTTGTATTCAAATCACTTACTAGGACCTTGAGCAAATTTTTTTAAACTCTACTCCAGTTTCCTCATTTGTTAAATGAACTGAAGTAGAAAATGGAAAATCACTCTAATAGCTTTGCCAAGAAAACCCCAAATTTGGACATGATTAATTGGACCTAACTGAAATGCCTGAACAACAAAAACAATGACAAACTATCCAGGGCAATTGGGAAAAAAAATTCTTGAAGGAGATAGCATTTGACTCTTCCATTTGATTCAATAGAACAAAAAAGACAGATTTAGAAAACTCTTCAACCAGGGTGTCTTCCATGCAATATGTTGAAATCATATGATTTTTATAACCAACATTGTTCAATAGTCTGCTTAATATCAGCATTAAGCTAAGAACAAAACCTATGGTTTTTAACAAGTGTCACAGAGGATATATATATATGTATATATATATATATACATATATATACACACACACATATATGATTAAAAACAAAATCTAAAATATATATATGTGTGTATACATATACATAGATGTGTATTTATGTGTGTGTCTACACAAAGTCCAAAGGGAAAAGAAATTTCTTCTAAGTTCTTCAAATACTTCCAACTGCAAAGAGCATTGTGTTTATTCTTTTGAACTTCAGGAGTCTCATCAATGCAATCCATAGTTATTCAAATGCTATGACCTTAAATCATCCACTTTGAAAAATGAGTGAATGGAAAACATATATTGCTAAGGATGTAACATTCAGTTCTCTGAGTAGTTCACCAAATTAGGATAGTCTGTACTGCAGGTGGATCTGGTTCTAAAGAGGAGGAAAAGATTAGGCTGGGTCACCAGAAAAACTGTAAAGCTCTTTCAATGATCTGTAGTTTCTTGTTGCTCAAAAACCTATCTTTTGAGTGCCAACATTCTGCCTGTGGTGTCAGATAATAGTAAGTTATGGAATGCCAAGATCCCAGAAGAAATCAAAATTTTAGGAGATGCAAAGATCATTGGGAATCATCAGATGCTCAAATTGGAGAAATGGAAAGAACCTCAGAAGACTTTTAGTCTCTGTCCAGAAAAATATTCTGGACAAGTGTTCATCAGATCTCTTCTGGAAGACTTCCATTGATGAGGAACCAGACTTCTTTACTCTATCATGTCCCTCAGAGCAGCAGTATGATGGATAGGGTACTAAACCTGGAGTTGAGGAAGACCTGAGTTCAATTTTAGGCTCAGATATTTACAAGCGGTGTGACCCTTAAATCATTTAACCTCCCTCTACCCCAGTTTCCTCAATTATAAATGGAAGATAGTGGTAGCACTTACCTCCCAGGGTTGTAGAAGGAAATGAGATAATATCTGTGAAGAGATTAGTAAAGAGTCTAACATATAGTAGGTGCTTAACAATACTTATTTCCTTCCTTAAAAAAATATCACTGAGAACATGTATGCTTGGAAAAGGATGTGAGAACTTCATAGAGTGAGAGGGTAAGAGAGAGATTGACTGCCCAAATGCTGCATTGATACCAACAAAATATTAAGAGAGCAAGACAAGGGAGGAGGGAAGAAACAAGCATTTTTATAAAGTTCTCACTATGTGTCAAACACTCTACACATTATTTCATTGGATTTTCACAGCAACCCTGAGAGGTAGATGTTATTGTCAATTCTATTTTTCAGTTAAGAAACTGGAGGTAGGGGCAGCTAGGTGGCACAGTGGATAGAGCACCGGCCCTGGAGTCAGGAGTACTTGGGTTCAAATCCAGCCTCAGACACTTAATAATTACCTAGCTGTGTGGCCTTGGGCAAGCTACTTTTAACCCCATTGCCTTGCAAAAACCTAAAAAAAAAAGTGGAGGTTAAGTGACTTGGTCAAACAATTAGGAAGCATTTGAAATCACCTTTAAACTCACAGCTTCCAGACTCTAGGACTAAAACATTCTATTTACTGTACCACCCGCAGAGTGGGTGGGTCCCTGATGGAACTGTTCAGATTTCAGAAGACAAAAATCATTTAAGGTGAGAAGGCAGACAGAAGTTGAGATTTAAACTGGTGAGGAGTAGTCCTCAACTCATATTTCTAAGAACATGGATTCATGTCAAAGTATCAAAGGTAAATAGATGTTCTTCCTGCTGGACCACAAACTTTAACCATGCTATTTGACTGAAGGAAGTCATTCTGATTTCACACATCTCAAACTCTTGAAGCATAGGGCAGATTCAGGGGATTTCTGCTGGTATATTCAGCATCTCAGGACTAGGTTTTGCTTGGAGGAATTTGGCCTAGGACATGGGTGATTCAGAACAATTTGGGAGTTCTATTCTCTGGACATCTGTTTGAGGTATTTGTAACTATATTTTTATTTGTTAGCCTAGCTTAAAGGCTAGGAATAATTGTAGTGCAGATGTTTCAAAATAAAGATCTCTTGGAAGAATTGTAGCCAGGAGCTATTTTCATTTTTTATGAATGTTGGAGGGAGGAGGGGTCTTCTAAGAGATGACTGGGGAAATGTCAAGTACAATGGAAGAGGGAGATTATGATTCATCAGAAATAGGCAGAGGACAGGATTGTGAGCAGGGTAACTTTAGCATTCAGCTTCTCTTTCAGGAAAAAAAGAAGAAAGGGGGGGAGGGAAATTAGACAGCTGAAAATAGTAAACTTTAATTTATATTTTAATAAGATAAGGCAGACAGCAAAGAGGTGGGGAACTATTTTCATTCCTTATGAATGTTGGAGGGAGGAGGGGTCTTTTAAGAGATGACTGGGGATATGTCAAGTACAATGAAAGAGGAAGATTATGATTCATTAGAAATGGGCAGGAGACAGAATTGTGAGCAGGATAACTTTAGCAGCCAGCTTTTCTTTCAGAAAAAAAGAAGAAAGAGGAGGAAAATCAGACAGTTGAAAATAGTAAACTTTAATTTATATTTTAATAAGATAAGGCAGACATAGCAAAGAGATGGGGGTGGGATGGACCTCTTATTAAGAACACTGAAGGAAATTGCCTTGTGATTCATCTATTTGATTATATGATGTAGCTGGTGGTCTGCCATAATGTGTTTCATATTTGGAAACAGAGCCATCTGAGGAGCTGAGGAGCAAGCAAAAACCAACTTGAAGTGACTATTCATTGTGGGAAGGAAATATTTGAGGGGTTGTTTGGGCAAAATTATTCCAGAGGTGCATTAGAAAGATTGTGAAGCCCAGTACCATTATCACTTCTTTCTGATAAGAATTCTCTCTTCATGAGTCCATTACTTAACAATTAAGGTGAGCAACAGAAATCTGATAAGAAGAGGCGACATCACGTAGGATTTAAGGAAGATAGGTGTTTGAATCCAGCCTCAGGTACGGGGAAACTTACTTTCTGTGTGACCTTGGGCAAGTCACTTAACCCTGATAAGTCTTCCATCCAAGGCCATCTTCAGTTGTCCCAAATCCATATCTGGCCACTAGCCCCAGATGGCTCTGGAGGAGAAAGTGAGACTGGTAACTAAGCACAGAACCCCCTCACTCAAATCCAATTCATGTGCTTGTCATGGCATCACTTTCCTGATGTCATGATCTTCGAGAATGAAGGACAAACATCATTTGCATTTAAGGTTTGCAAAATGATTTGCATAGTTAATCTAATCCTCACCTTAACCTTGTGAAAGAACTAAAGATATCCACACCATTTTACCAATGAGGAAATTGTATAGAGATTAATTGGTTTGCCACACAGTCAGGAAGGATTGGAACCAGGTCTCTTGGGTGTTATTTTTATCTGTTCAGGTAGTTTTCCTATAAATCTGCAAATCCTAATCCCTCTTAATTCCAGTACCTATTAATTATTTCCTCTTTTTCCTGTATATAGCTAGATCTGTATAAACTTATTTGCCTCCTTCAGACTGTAAACTCCTTGGGGGCAGGGACTGTCTTTGTTTCTTTCTGTATCCCTAGTGCTTAAAACAGTACAGCACTTAGTAGCCCCTTAAAAATGTTTATTGAATTGAATTAAATCCAATTAGGTTGAGAGAAGTTGTTCTTATTTTTGCACGTGAATTACCAGAGACATAGATAAGCTAATTAACTTTCCCCTGGTTATATAGATAACCTGGGACAGACCCTTTGATTTGTGGCTGGTGAAAGATGAAATGGCATAGGAAACAAAGGATCCAGCTTCCTAGCATTTCTGTTTATTAAGCAATGCAAATCAATTGCCTAACAGTTTGGAACCAACTCCTTCCTCAGCTTAGGGCTGAACCCCAAAGGGAGAGACAAACATTTTTACAGTAAGTATAATTAATCAAATAAGGTCAATTAATTAAATGGAAACAATACAACATTAGATTATCTAATTTCTAATTGGATGAGAGATTGGGGACTTTTCAAGTTGAGAGGGGGAGAGTGAGAAATGTGCAATTCCCTGAATTCAGAAAAAAAGAGGTGACCCACACCCCTCAATTGTCTATAAACAATCAAAGGAATAGGGAAACGATAACTGATTGGCCAGCATGTGACCAATTTTCATAGAAGACATCTCGGTAACTTGAGATGTACAACTGTGAGAAAACTCCTTGCATCTTCAGATCTGACTAGGTCCTAGTTAAGAGTCTCTGAGCAGCAGATAGACGTGATCCAACTTCCCAGTCAGGTAAGGCTAGGTTCATACAATACAATAAAATTTTCTCCTAATTTCCGCATTAATTTTCTCACAAGACAGAAAATGAATGACCCATAATTGAACAGAATTGAGTCATAAGATGGAGACACAGTTAACCACTCACAATTAACCACTTGCTGTCCTAGTTCCCTCAATTTCTTCTGATTCCTTGTTTGATGATCTGATGTCATAGTGTTAAAACACAATGAATCAAGGAAATAATAATAATAATAATAATAATAATAATGTTATATGTTGTTTTTTACTTTGTAGTACAAATGTCATCTCTGTTTTACAAAGAAGGAAACTGAATCTCAGAGAGGTGAAATTATTTAATCAAAGTCTCATAGGTAATAAGTAGGAATATGTGGATTGGATTCCAGGTCTCCAGAATGCAAGTCAACTAGCCTCAACAGATACAATATATATTCATACTACCCCTTGTCTATCTTGAAAATGTTATTTTGGCCCCACATTGGATCCTTGACCCTCTCCATGAAGGGACCTTGACCTTCTCCATGAAGATGTATTTCCCCTTTTTTTTTCTCTCATATCCTTATTGTTAAGAAGATACCTTTAAGAATTTACCCCATCAAGATAACATCTTTGAATTCTTTTTTTTTGTTTTTGCAAGTAAGTGTCAAGTTAAGTGACTTGTCCAAGGTCACAGGTAATTATTAAGTGTCTGAGGCCACATTTGAATTCAGGTCCTCCTGACTCCAAGACTGGTACTCTTTATACACTATGTCATCTAGCTGCCCCCAGTTTTGAATTTTTACAACAGGTCTTCAATGACTTAACCTTAAATATTAATAGGTGGGAATTTCCAGCTCCATGGCAAGCCACTGTGTGTGTGTGTGTGTGTGTGTGTGTGTTGGATTAATTGGTTTATTCAGGACCTCTCATACCAAGGCACCCATGTAACCACCCCTGGACTTTGACCCAGTTCTGTCTATCTAGGTTCTTTTGAATGCATAAACCCAGTTTAAAACATTAATAGCTGGGGAAATACCAGTTCAGTCTTTTTTGTTAAAGAGAGATGGGGACTTTCCGTTTTCTTTTTTCACTATACCTTTGAAAGTCTCCTTTCAGATTCAGCAATAGGAAGTGTTCTTTCAGGTGTTGAGAACATGTTTAAATAATAGTAACATAAATTGAAAGGGACCTCCCAAGGTCACCTTGCCTATGGCCTTACTTTTACAAAGGGTCACATAGTCCGTGTCTAACTGATAATATCAGAATATGGAATGTCTGGGCATTCACTATATCACCTTAATAACTAGGAAATAATATTGATAGAGACACAAAAATTCATATCCTTTAAGATTTGAAATGTAAGTGGCTTCTGGAACAATACTAGTAGTCCGACTGCTTGCTAGATTGACCTGTTATCTTAGGGTGTGGGCCTCATGTAAAAGCTGAGACCAGACGAACAGGTCTTTCTACATATGAGAACATTGTCCTTTGCTCTTTGGTCGTGCCTCCTGTCTGCTCCTGGAGTTCTTCCCAAGGAACCACACCTCATGTTTGATCAGGATGCCTGACTGTTTTTGAAATTGTTTCCCTTTCTATAGCTGAGCCACAAGGAATGTATCTTAAAACAGTTTAATATTTAAGATATAGTTTTTAAAAATGTATCTGAAAACTTTCATCTTTGTTTCTTGTTTATTGTCTCTTATAATTCTCCAATCAAAGGATAAATGTATATCATAGCCTCAGGTATGCAGAGTGGCAGGATCTGACCCATATTCTATGTGTGCCTGTGACTGATCAGTCAAATAAAGATTTATTAAATGCCTTCTATGTATGAAGAATAGTGCTAAGAGCAAGTCTGTTTGATTTTGTTTTTGAAATAAAAAATAGTTTAATCAGCTAAGATCCATCTTTTCACTGTTTCTCTCAGCTCTCATGTGTGCCCAATTAAGATCACAAGAAAAAAACACATTTACAAATGTTTACACAATAAAATTATAAATGTTTACAATAATTACTAATCAAAGCATATTTCTGCATTGGGCATGTCCAAAATATTTGTCTTATTTTGCATTCTGAGTCCTTTACTTCTCTATCAGAAGGTGAGTAGCATGTTTCATCATTAGTCTTTTGGACTCCTGGTTGGTCTTCACATTGATGAGTTCAGTACATTACATTTCAGTTACATTTATATATTATAACTTGCTCTCCCTTTCTCCAATTTTTGAGTACTCTCTTAGATTCCCATTCTTTGCTACCTCTAAATATTTTTCTATGCCCTTAGATTTTTTTTTTTTGCTTAAGACTAATTCCTTCCTTAATTTGTGCTTTGCCTAATTCCTCTCCCCTTTCTTCTCTTTCCCTCTTGTTTCTCTGTTCAGGAAAAAAGTATTTTTGTACTCAACTCTATATGTATATGTATTTCTCTTTCTTTTGACCAGTTCAGATGAGAATGATGTTCAAGTGTCCTGATGATGAGAGGATTCAGAAGAGACTATATATATATATATATATATATATATATATATATATATATATATATAATCTCCATAATTGGGGGGATAAACAATTTGTCCTTGTTAAGTCTTTTCATCAGGAATGTTTGGAGGTCTTCCATTTCATGAAAGATCCATTTACTCCCCCATAGTCTTATACTATTTTTCTGGGTAAGTTATGTCTGAAGGCAATTTTAGAATTCTAGAATATTGTATCACAAGTTCTGAGTTGCTTTAGAGAGATGGCTTCCAAATCCTGTCTGGGCTTAACTTTGGCTCCTCAGAACTCAAATTCTTTCCTTCTTTCTGGTAGCTTGCATTGTTTTAAATTTGACCTGACAGTTCTGGATTTTGGCTACTATATTCCTGGAAATTTTTATTTGGGGGTTTCTTTAAATGATGTGGCAATTGGATTCTTTCTAGTTTCACTTTGTTCTCTGGTTCTCAGTTATCTGGACAGTTTTAAGATTTTTTGAAATAGGATATCAAAGCTCATAGTATTCAGATAAACCAGTGATGTTAACCTTTTTTTTTCTCCTTGATCTGTTTCCAGGTGAGTTGTTTTTGTTATGAGATACTTTACATTATCTTCTACTTTTTTCAGTCTTTTAACTTTGTTTTAATATTTCTTATTGCCTCATGAATTCATTGGCTTCTCTGCAGTCTTTCCTTCAGCATGGTAATGTTATATATATATAGATCTCTCTATCTCTTTATATGAACCTGCACTGGACAAAGGACTTAGTGTGCCTTTTTTTCTGGATTTTCTCCATTAGAACTTAGTCTGATATATTTATAGATTTGTTTGAGGAGTTGTAGATGTAAGCAATCAATTGCATTGCTTCTTTTTACTCTGCCACTTTGGCACCTCATCTCCACCCTCCCCCTCTATTGAGTATGAATTTTATAAGTCTTACATTTCATGATAAGTCTTACATTTCATACAAGCAATTGGTTATTGAAATTGAAGGGCAAACAGATGCATAATTCATAAATTCTTAATTGCTTTCTTCATTCTAGATATTAGGTATATCTAATGTTCATTTGTAAATACAAAAAAGGCAGAGTAAGAGGGTGATCTAGGAACATCAAATCACAGAATCTCAGATTTAGAAAGACCCTTAAAGGTTTTCAAAAATTCAATTCACCTCTAACAGGAATTCTCCCTAAACTATCTCTACATCAGTTTCAAGATATCCAATAATGAGGAATTCACTTCCAGTTAAGGTAATTCATTCCATGTCCATTAGACAGTTCTAAGTACAATTTTTCTGAAACAGAGGATTTGAAAGCAAATAGTATAAGAGAGAGAGAGAGAGAGAGAGAGAGAGAGAGAGAGAGAGAGAGAGAGAGAGAGAGAGAGAGAGAGAGAGAGAGAGTCTGGTCCAATAATTTTATTGGTTTAGAGAACTCTCAGGTCAGGAAAGTCCTCCTATTAAAGCAGATTTCTTTTTCTTCAATTTATAGTCTTAGAGAGTTGCCCAGAGCAGAGGTGTCAAACACACTAACTCATCCTCCTAAGTGTTGTGACCAGATTAAAATCTAATTAGACAATATTTTACAAAATAAAAATTTATTTTTCAGTCATGTCTGACTGTGACCCTGTTTGAGATTTTTCATAGGAAACATACTGGAATGGTTTGCTATTCCCTTCTCCAGTTCATTTTGTAGACAAAGAAACTAAGGCAAACAGGGTTTAGTGATTTACTCAGAGTAATTAGTAAGTATCTGAGACTAGTTTGAACTCAGAAAGAGGAGTCTCAGATTCTAAAAGCTGAGATTGGAACCCAAACCTCCTGAATCTTGTGCTGAAGTTCTTACCATTGCATCTTGATTATCCTGGCCGGAAAGGAATGATTAGAGGGGGTTTGAGGGTATATGTATGAAAATACCAGGAAAAGACTACCTCCTTTTTCACTTTCTAGACTTGATGTCTTGATGCCATTTCCACTGCATGTCTCTAGACATTCAGAGTTGGAGGTAGTTTTCTTCACTCTCTTCCTTCTCTCTCAGGTCCCAGACTTCCTCTAGATATTAGCTGCAAAGAATTTTAAACCCTTTTAGGCAAGGAGGGAATAGATGAAAAGGGGATGAGCTGGTATCCAATTGTCCAATTTGACAATGGACTCGGCAACTTCAGGGAATGACTCTCTAATGGTGGAATCTGTTTTCTGTGAGGTTGAAGTGATTTTCTTGGACAAGTGGTGTAACAAAGGAACTTCTCTGAGGTCTTTCAAAGGATATCATGTAGACAGTCAACTATTGTACCCACTTGTAAGGTCTTCTCTGTTGAACAAAGTGCCAGATTGTGGCACCACCAAAGTTAGTCATGGGTAAAGGAACAGAAAGCAAGGATCAATGAGTGGGTAATAGATTGAACACTCAAGGTGAAAATATGATTTTCAGGGGGCTACTGTAGACCAGAAGAAGTCTACTTTAGATGGAGAGTGTCAAGCATTGGACAACCTGGTTTTGAGTACTCACTCTGCTGAATGTTATCTGTATGATCCTTGGCCTCAGTTTCCTTATCTCTAAAATGAGGCGGCCAGACTAGATGAATTCTGATGTTCCTTTCAGTTCTAGATTTATAATTCTATAACTGCATGGACTCTTAAAAATCATTTCTGGCTCCAACATTCTCTGCTTCTGAGAGCCTATCTGCATTACTCCTCTAATATTGCCTTCAAAAACACTGTGACCAAAATAGTACAAGACCCACAAGACCTTAGGCCAATTCCTACCTGGGTTTTTGATTTTGGTTTCCTGAAATTGAAGCAATTTTAAAAAACCCCAAGAGACTAATGCAAAAAAAAATACACAAAGCATTAATTTCTAAACATGTTGGGAAGTAAATACAAAGACAATGATCTTCTCTAAATAGATAACCCCACTAACCACCAACAGAAAGAGGTAGGAGCAGCCTCCCCTTTCCCCTTTCTCTAGACCCACCAAGCAGTTGTTGTAGGGAATGAAACAGATGCACATAGAGAAAAATTTACTTTATAGTTTTTGAATTTCTAGAAGTCAGATCTGAAAGATATCAATTTTCTTTCCCTGCTACTTTTTTTGTGTGGGTGAAGCCAAGAGTTTTAAAATTTTTTTTATATTTATTTTTTTTATTAGGGGGCAGGTAGTGGGCCCTTAATTGCTGTCTGCATACTGACACACCGAACCCTGGCTTTTCATTCTCTAGAAAGCAGTTCCCAAGGGTTTTGAGTCATTTGTTAGTAAGAGGAAGTGTGTAGGATGGGCAGAGGCCCTGGAGGGAGCCTCTTATAAGTAGTCATCAGTCCAGGAACAGCCTTGTCAAGGAGGTGAAACACCTCAAGTAGCAGATGATACCATAAGGCAGGCAAAGAAAATCTTGAGAAAGTCAAAGAGATGATGAAGAGCCTCTGAATACTTTTCAAGTCATTTCTGAAATAGATGCAAAAGAATTATGGCAATGTCAGCCCCAAAGTGTGGGGTTTGGATCATACAATCAGAATTTTGAATTGGAAGGAACCTCAGAACTCAGAGTCCATTGTCATTTTACAGAAAGACTGTGACTTGGTCAGGGTCTCATGGCTCATAAATATTTAATGCAGTTTTAGAACTCATTTTCCACAATAGTATGTTGCAGTGAGGATCTGTAGATCACCACTGCACCCAGAAGCCTACAGACCCAGTTATACCCTTGCAGGTGGTAAAGCTATAGATTCTTATAAAAGCCCTTCACAAACATGAGAACCAAGATAAGGTTTATAATAAGGATGAAGGGAAAACATTTCACATTCAATTAATTTTATCTGATCAGGCTAAAGTGTGAAGAGATCATGTCTGTTTATACATAAAGGTTAATTCCTATGCCGACATCTATGGCAGAAGCATTTGTCCATCACCAGTTCACATAAGTTATAACCATTCCAATTTGGTTATCCAGGAGAATTTTTACTCAGAAGTGCAAAATATCAATTAAAAATGAACAGATGGCTGGAAAATTGGTTTAATTATCATCTGCCTCTACCTTTTAATAACACAGTGATGTAAAACCAAATACATCCCCTGGAAAGCTTGGGGGAATAATAAAGTGCTGACATGCACATTTTTCTTAACAACTTATACTTCATGAATCCAAGTCCAGCAAAAAATCAGCCTTCTAGAAAGGACACAGAGGGAAATTATATATTCTTCATGTGTTGCGTCAAACTCACACAGAAATGAAGGCTGCCAACCAAGTGTAAGACTCTCTATGGGCCCCATATTGACTTAGCAAACCACATAACAATAATATCTATCTTTAATTTCATTTTTAGTTATGTTGAAGATGGATAGATAGAAAGTTGTTGTGTTGGGTAACTAAGGGGTGCAGTAGATAGAGAGCTGGGCCTTGAATCAGGAAGATCTGAGTTCAAATCCTAGTCAAGTGACCCCGAGCAAGTTATTTGACCCTGTTTGTCTTAGTTTCTTCATCTCGAAAATGAACTGGAGAAGGAAATGGCAAAAAGCACTCCAGTATCTTCTTCAAGAAAACCCTGAAAGTGGTCATGAAGAGTCAGACTGAAAAACAACTAGACAACAGCATCTCTTCCTCCTCCTCCTTGTCCTCCTGTAGTGTTTAGTCCCTGCACTATTGGTATAGCCTCCTGGAATATTTTTTTAAAGCTATTGAACATATCCCCCAGGAGTCATGATGGGGATAGGGGGTAGGGGCAGAAACCAAATAGTATAGGGAGAAAGGGAGAAAACCAGTTTGGTGTGAAAAATCACAGATGGTTCATTGAAATACTAGGCTGTGTGTTCAAGGTTTTTGCTTAGCTTCATTTAGACTGCAAAGGAGCAGCTGGGCAATGAAATGCAGCTAATCAACTGAGGGCAAGGGATAAAGCATATTTGCTGTAATTAGATTACAAAAACCTGAGGGGAGAAAGGAGTGATGTGTACACCTAACATTCTGCCATTGAGACCTAGCACAATGGATCCAATGTATAGGTTTAAATATTTTTAAATGATGATCATTATTAAATGTTTTTTATAATTTTCCCATGATATTTTAACCCATTGACCTCCTAATCGTTGAACCTTTCCAACCAGTTCAGTTCATATTGGGACTTACTCTACTCAGACCAGTATCATATTTTTAATTTTATCTTATTCTTGGAAGATAGAAGCTTTACTTTTGTGAAACAAATATGAATTTTGGCTCAAACTTCATTTCCCCAACTTAATTGAAAACCTTTGGCTTTCAAAATAGGATGAGTCTTCTTTCTGAAAGTTACTAAGATTGATTTGGGTCAGTTAGGCATTTGACCTTATTTCAGTATTTCACATATTCATATTATCATAAGTGTTCATCCAAAGTAATCCATCTTAGGCTTTTCTTTCTGGATGATTCTTTACTCTATCCTCTCATAAAATCTTTATGGAGGTTCTACTCAATGTATTTGAAGCCTTTTTCCTTATCTGTATATCATTTTCTGCCCTCTGCCCTCAGTTTTTCCATAACTGTTTTTATAAAATAAATTTTTATTAATGTCTTGTTTCTTACATAATCATATTTACCCTTGCTTTCTCCCTCACAGAGAAGCATCCCATATAACAAATAGTATTTTTAAAAGAGGAAAAATGTGCAATCATGAGTTCTAGTTTTCTTGTCTGTAAAGTGAGGGATTAGGCAAGATGACTCCTAGGGTTTCTTTCATCTATGGCTCTATGATCCTATGTAATTTATTAGTTACTGCAGATGGACAATAAATTGAATCTAGAATTGAATAAAAGAAAGAGGGAAGACTGGATTGCAGTTGATAAATAGTTCAGTGTTTTCAATGCTACCAACTTTTTTGTTTTATACTAAAAGTTAACTTTTTTTTTAACACCAATGGGGTTAAAATTGTAAGTGAACACAATATTAAATATTGCCAATGATGATAACATAGGGTTTCAAATCATGCAATATCCTAATCTCAAAAAATTCTAAATTGTAGGATATCTAAAAATCATTGGAGATTCATGCAGTAAATAAACAGAAGTAGAATGTAACATGCCATAATAATGTTTTGTGTGTAAGAATTGACATAAAAGTATGAGTAGCTAGATGGTATAGTTCATTTATGTCAAAGAGAGAAAAGGAACCACTAATAGTACATACAGAACCTCACAGGAATATATTGCATATTAACAATATTACTTCTATGTTTTATTTATTATATTTTTAAAATCTTGTTAAATATTTTCCAATTACATTTTAATCTGATTCCAACAAGACTCTCTATTGTGTTATGGGTCCCTTATTTGACACACCTGGATAAATCACTTGGCCAAAGTCTTAGGTATGGTTTTGGCAAAGCCAGAATTTAAACCTAAATCATATAACTTCAATTCTAACACTCTAGGATCTATACTCTTTTACCTTTCCTCTTCCCAGAACTTTTATTTTAAGGAGAAGATGCCCAGGCTTAACTTCTGAGTTTAGAGCTTTTTCTCTCTCCCATGCCCCAATATGGGTGCCTTCAACCTCACCAGCTCACTTTTCAATTTTCTTTTATATATTGTTTACCAATAGGTAGAGAATCCCGAGAGGGATAGATTTTCACATATGAATTAATGGAATGACATTCTGCCTCAACCTGAATTCTGATGTATTTTTTCTTTATATTTTGTAGTCATCATATATATATATATATATATATATATATATATATATATATATATACATATATATATGTATATATGTATATATATATATTTCTCTGGGTCCTTTTCTCTAAACAACTAAACTTCTTTAAAATTTTTCTAATTGTTTTAAGTTATCTTCTTTTATAAAACAACAGAATAATATTCCATTAATTTATATATCACAATTTGTCTTGCCATTTACAATAGGTGGGGATCTATTTTGTTTCTAGTTGTTTGTTATGGGGGTTATGAGCCAAACAGTAGTATTGTTGAGTCAAAATGTATGAGTAATTCAGTAACTTAAAATACGGTTCCAAATTGTTTTCCAGACTGAGTGGCCCAATTCATACATCCAATAGCAACAGCAACATCAGCATAATAGAGAGACTGCCTTCTCAAACCCTTCCCCAATATTAGTTCCTTCTTTTATCCCTTTTTGTCAATCTGCTTTGCTTGAGAATAAAGCTTAGAACCGTTCATCTGCTTTTTCTCTTAACATTGATTTGAAATATTTTTCATATAGTTTTTAAGAAACTATATCTTTTTTTGAATGTATTTCATTGTATCCTGTGGCCACTTGAAATTTAGTTTTTTTTTTTTTTTTTTTTGGATTTTGTAAGGCAAGTAGGGTTAAGTAGCTTGCCCAAGGCCACACAGCTAGGTAATTACCAAGAGTCTGAGGCTGGATTTGAACTCAGGTACTCCTGACTCCAGGGCTGGTGCTCTATCCAACTGCGCCACCTAGCCACCCCCTTGAAATTTAATTTTTAAAATGTCAAAATTTTAATCTTATGAGGAATTTCTGTCATTTGTATTTATTATTGGTTCCTTATATATCCTAGATATCAGATTTTTATCAGAATTATTTGATACAATACCTAGTTTTTAGAAGCTTATTTTTATCCCATTTCTTTATTGTCTATGAAAGCATATAACTCATTATCTTCATCATTATTCTCTGAAACATTCTGCAAATTAGTTTACAATATAAATCATTTTAGTGATTGACTTCTAGTTGACAAGAAGATAAGTATTTGTCCTATTTGAAGATTTATTGGGTTTTTCTGGCTTTCTTAAATTTCCATAACCAATTGTGTCAATCCAAATCAATATTTCTTTCTTTATCCATTTCCCAGGTGGGGTGATCAGTAAATTATTTGAACAAGTCAAGTTGTGGCTCTTACAACAGCATACCGTTCTATTTTTATTCTTTCTCACAATTTGATATTGATTTTAAACTAGTATAGGGCTTGTTCTATTGGTTGTTGGGCTGACTGATTATAAATGTCTGATACTAAAATGACCTACAAGTCAGCATCTCAACAATGAGTAATTTCATATATGTTAAGAAATAATCAATTTCCTTTCAGTTTCTGTTTTCATGGTTTTCATAGGTCCAGAACCTTCCAAACCTGTACTTGAAACAAAGATATTTGTGATGATATATGAGAGATTTCTCAGTAATCTATATAACTTTGACCTTTATAAATTCCTAACCCTGAATCATATTTTTAAATATATTTTCCCCATCTTCCCCTTTGCCTTCCTTTGCATTAAAGGCACCAAGTATCAAGGTATATCAAGCTAACTTGGTTTGGAAGAACTTGATAAATTCTAATTTTGGTGTCTCTCTGACACATGCTGGCATATGAGCTTTGATTATCTCCATTGTAATTCTTTTTATTTATGCTGATCATGGGCATTTCAAGGATAGATGACCAAGTATTCCAGGAAATTATGTTCCTTGTTTCCTTTGGATACATAAGAAACCAACTCTGTATTCATCTTTATTTCCCTTTCCAAGAAGAACTAGCTAGCTCTCCTCTTTCTTATGATTTCTGGTTTCTATCCAGGCAGCTATCTATCAGGTCCAACAGTGGACCCAAACACAGGAAGAGCTGAATTCAAATTTGACCTCAGCTGTATGATCCTAGGTAAGTCACTTAGCCTCTGTCTGCCTCAAATTCCTCAGCTATAAAATGGGGATATTTATAGCATCTATTCCCCAGGATATTGTGTTAGTTGAGATAATACTTGTAAAATACATAATAAGTGCTTAAGAAATACTTTTCTTCTTTCAATTATTGCGAAAATATCAACATTGATATGGTTCAGTTCCTTAGCAGTGTGTTTGGACTCTTTAATTACTGACCAGAAATCTCATATTTTTAGGGTATGTGGTTTTTTTTTTTTTTTGCAAGGCAAGTGCAGTTAAGTGGCTTGCCCAAGGCCACACAGCTAGCTAATTATTAAGTGTGGTCGGATTTGAACTCAGATACTCCTGACTCCAGGGCCAGTGCTCTATCCACTCTGTCACCTAGCTGCCCCATGGGTATGTGTTTAAAGTCTCAAAATGAAAAGACATTTTTTCATTTTCTGCTCCACTACCACTACCACCACCACCACCACCCCATCCTTTTTTTTTTTTTACCACTGTTCTACTATCTCTTCACCAGTTGGAGCTTCACCAGTCAGAGGGATCACCTACAAATAAGAACCATTTGGGATTTTTCAGTTTTTTATAAGTTGTCATGACAAAGAATTAATCACTTTAATAGTCAGTAAGAGCTGCTCTGAATTTAGTTAGATTGCCCAGGGTAGCAGACTCTTTTTTATTGGAACCCTACTCCAAACCATCCCATCCTGGTAGAAAGTAAATAGTGCTTGCATTTCTCAGGCATAGATTTTGAAAACACAGGGTCATTTGCAAATGAAGGATTGGAGGAGGACTTTTGTGAACCTGGTCTGTTTTAAATATCTATTAGCTCATTTTCCATTTTGTAAGCAAAGTATTTTTAAAAACAAAATTGCACTCCAAATTCTTAAGTTCTCGAACAACTCTTCATTTATGGTTGGATTTCTCTTCTAGGCTGGTTCATTATCTCTTCTCACAGAATTTAGAAGGATTTCCCAGAGAGAAGACTTAACCTATGGGATATTAGATCTTTCAATACTGAAAAAAAATTTTTCCCCCTTATTCCAGTGTTGAATATTTTGTGCCAAATATGGGCCAAAATATGAATTTCACGAGGATCAATTGTAGTTGCAGTTTATGTTGGTTTCTTCCTAATTACCCTATAAGTGAACCTAAAACAACTAAATAACAAATAAAACTTTCAGAAAACATGTATTTTTTCAACATAGCATATTCTTGTGCCAAAAGATTAAGAACTGCTTTATTTTCTTAAATTAGATGTCAGGATCAGTCTGTGAGGTATAGATTTCCTAATTACAATTCATCATTGCCTATGGTGCCTTTTAAGAAGATATAGTTTCCTTATCCCTTTTAATGAGACCTATTTTAGCTTTTGCTTTGTCTAAGATTAGGATCACTACCTCTTATTTTTTTGCTTCCACTGGAACATAATATATTTTTCTCCATCCTTTTACCTTTACCCTGTGTGTATCTTGCTGTTTCAAATGAGTTTCTTGTAAACAACATTTTGTAGGATTCTGGTTTTTCCATTCCGCTATCTGTCTCTGTTTTATGGGAGAATTCATCCCATTCTGGATTTCCCTCCATGCTATCTTTTCCCATTTATACTTTTGTCTTTTCTTTCCCCTTATCCTTCTCACCAATGTTTTGCTCCTTTTCCTCTATAACTTTACTTTTTAATTTTAACTTTAACTTTACTTTTACTGTCATTTTTGCCTTCCCTTTTACCAGTCCCTTCTTCCCCTTTCTTTCCCCCCCGCCACTTCCCTGTAGAGTAGGATAGATTTTTAAACCCATTTGGAAATGTATGTTATTCCCTCTTTGGATAAAATCTGTTGAGAATGGGATTTACTCAGTATTTTCACTCTCCCTCCTTTCCCTTTACTATAATAGGTCTTTGTGCCTCTTCACATGATGTTATTTATCCTCTAATGCCTAGACTTCTCTTGGTATAATCCTTCTTTTCATTTCTTTATTATTTTAATCTTGTCTTGTACCTACAACCCATTTGTCAAATATACTCCTTTTATCTGTCCTGATAGGAGTATCTTTCTCAAGTATTGATTGTTTGATTGAAGCAATATTGTTTCATACTCACTTGCTAAATACACTCCCCTCTTCTGTCCCATTAGAAATGCACTTCTTGGGAGTCATAAATAACATCAAATTATAATCAAATTTTATCACACTCTCTTTTTAAGTATTCTCTATGGACACACAATTCTCATGAGCCAAAGTATTATATAAAGCAAAATCATTTAATGAACCATTTATGCCATCCTCCTCTAAATATACTCCCATTACTTCACAATCTATTTATTTTCAATTCTTCTGGGTACATTCTCTCCCTCTGTTCCTAGATACAACAACTATATCACAGCCCTTGCTAATTAAAGTATGGAATAAGGCAAGATAATAATAAGATCTATTTATGTCCAGCCCTTCTAAGTACACTCTCTTCCTCTGTCCCTATTGTACCACAACCTTCATTAACTAAAGTATCTAGTAAAGTAAAATCACTTCATGATTTAATTTTTTTTTTAGTTTTTTCAAGGCAATGGGGTTAAGTGGCTTGCCCAAGGCCACACAGCTAGGTAATTACCAAGAGTCTGAGGCTGGATTTGAACTCAGGTACTCCTGACTCCAGGGCCTGTGCTCTATCCACTGCACCACCTAGCTGCCCCCCATGATTTAAATATGTACATACCCTCTAAATACTTTCCCACCCTCTGTCCCAATATGAAATCAACCTTCATCATCAGTATTGCTTCTTTTTCATCTTTTACCCCTGAAAAAATATGCTGAGCTTTGCAGGGTAGTTAATTCTTAGTTGTAATCTCAGGTCCTTTGCCCTCCAGCATATCATATATTCCAGACCCTCTGATTCTTTAATGTTGAAGCTGCTAAGTCTTGTGTAAATCTGATTTCAGTTTCTTGATATTTAAATTGCTTCTTTTTGTCTTCTTGAGGGTAATAGGTGGCATAGGTATAGAGCACTGATCTTGGATTCAGGAGGATGGGAGTTTGAATCTGTCTCAGACACTTGACTCTTACTAGCTGTGTGACCTTGGGCAAGTCACTTAACTGTGATTGCCTTGAATCCAGGGCCATCTCCATTCATCCTGATCTATATTTGGTCACTGGATCCAAATGGCACTGGAGGAGAAAGTGAGGCTGGCGATTTAGCACCCCCTCACTCAAATCTGATTCATGTGTTTGACATGACATCATTTTCCTGATGTGGTTTTCTTTGAGAATGATGGGAAAACATTTTGTTGGTTTGCAGTATTTTCTCCTTTAACTGAGAGATCTGGAATTTGGCTATTATTTTCTTTGTAGCTTTTATTTTGAGATCTCTTTCTGGAGGTCATCTGGAGATTCTTTCAAGGACAATTTGCCCTGCCTGAAAGATATTTTCCAGGCTCTTTTTTTTTTTTGATTGAGGCTTTAGGGAAGACCAATAATTAGTAAATTCTCTTTCCTCAATCTATTTTCCAGGTTGTTTATTTTTCCTAAAATGTGTTTTACATTTTTTTCCTGCTTTTTTCTGCCTTTTTTTTGGATAGAATCTTGGTCTCATAGAGTCATTAGTTTTCATTTGTCATTCTAATTTTTAGGGTTTAATTTTCTTCAGTTAGATTTTGTGTTTCCTTTTCCAGTAGATTAATTTTAGTTTTAAATGAGGGGCATTCCTTTTCCAGTTGGTTAGTTTTACTTTTTTGATGAGTTAGGAAAATTTTTTTTTCCAATTGACCTTTGACCAAAGAATTGATTTCTTCATTCAATTTTTCATAATTCTCCTGCATGGCTCTCATTTCTTTTTTTCCATTTTCTTCTTCCTCTATCCTTTGGTTTTTAAAATTTTTTTTTGAGCTCTTCCAAAAGGTTTTGGACTTGAGAACAATTCATAAATTTCTTTGAGGCTTCACACATAGACATGTCACTGCTTTCTTCTTCTGAGATGTCTTTTTTTATTGTCCCTATCAGAATAGTAGCTTTTTATGATTAGTGTTTTGTTTTTTTTGTATTGTTGCTTGTTTTGATAGTTAAGTTCTGCTCCTGGGGTACAGGGAGTAGAGTCCCAAGCTTTTTTGTCCTGGGACCAGGAAACTGGTCCCAGGCTTATTGCTTGCCAAAGTGTTGCCTCTGCAACCAGGCAATGCCTGTTGTTCCCTCCTTTGTGCCAAGGCTTTGCTTATGCAGTGGTTTGTTTCCAACCCAGTCCTGCCTGTTGCCCCAGTATTCCCAGGGCTCAGTCTGGGGTTGGACCCTTCCTGCTGGCCTGCTCTCATGCTAGCTTGTTGCACCAGGACCCAAGCTATGGCAAAGAGCCTTCTGCAGACTTTCTCATTCTCCTGCCTACCTTGGATTGAATTTCCCTTTTACCCCTAAATAGACTTTTACTAATAATCCTCCATAATATACTGAGTTGAGAACTTGATTTATTCTTTTTTTTGGTGGAATCTATAGCTTTAAGATTGTTGTAGAGGTTTCATTTGAAATTTGTCAGGAAAAGATCTGGGAGCATGCTAGCTTTGAGCAGACATCTTGGCTCCACTCCAGAAGTTTCCTTAATTTCGATTCAAAAGAGAGGTAGAATAGCGTAATGGATAGAAAGTTGGCCTTAGAGTCAGGAAGACTTGAGTTCAAACCCTACTAGACTGTGGATAAGTCACTTAAATTCTTAGTGTCACAGGTACCTCTTTAAGAAAATCATTTGCTGGTCTGCAAGGATAGAAAGAATCTCTCAAAGAGAATTTTCCATGTCAATGATATCATAGGGATGACTCTTAAAAAAAAGGTTAAATGACCCCCAAAGGACCTTCTGTTCACTGCATGGAGGTTGACATTTTATGATACTATGTTTAATTAACATTGTTAGGACTTTGTGACCAGTCTTTCATGTTTTCTGAATTCTTAACTTCTAATGATATTTTTAATGTCCCTAAGGATCAGAAAGGCAATACTTTAATATCTTCATGGATTTATGCATGGGGAACCTTGTAAAGGTTTTTGTGTTAATAGTTTACATCTGCCTGGATACTAATTTCAATTTAATTCTATCTGAAAACACAAAGCTGAAGAGTTTACATGTGGAAAAGTAAACTGCCTATATCAGCTAATCTTTATTTAGGCTTTGACTAAGCAGAATGGTGCAAGACTGAGATCTTGGACACACAACTACAGATTATTCCAATTGCCAGTGAAACCAGATTCATGCTCAAGAACAAAATCCAGAAGAAGAATAACTGACCAATCAAAACTATTCAGAAATAAAAGTGACACCTACAGTTAGGAAACAAAGAAAAAAAGAGAGAAGAGAGACATTTAGATAGAAGGCAATAGTAGGTTTTCCATGGAAAGACAAATAAAAGAGCTGGCAAAGTCAATTATATATGCAGTGCTCTCAAGGCAACAAGGAACATCTTTCTTAATCTCTTTCTTGGAATTGAACAGTCTGCTAATCATCAAAACAAAAACTGACAGCTCCCTTAGATAGTGCAAACTAATTCTCAGAACTTATATTCAGTAAGTAGGACTAGGTAGATCTAAGGGAGAGAGACAACTGGAATTGTCAGGAAGATCCAAGTTCACACCTTATTCAACTAGCAAATTAGACCCCTTAATCTGTTAATCAGGGACCTCCCCAATTTACCTCCAAACTAAAGCTTCAGCAGTAGTTCACACAATTTCTCTTTACTTACTGTAGACAATTGTAGTACCTTTTGTTGCTGTTGAGTTGTCTTTCCCTCTTCATGATCCCATTTAAGATTTTCTAGGAAAAGACAGAGGAGTGGTTTTTCCAGCTCATTTTACAGATGAGGGTTAAGTGACTTGCCAAGGTCTTTCAGCTAATAAGTGTCTGAGGTCAGGATTAAATTTAGGTATTTGAATCTTTCAGACTCCAAGCCTGGTACTGTATCCACGGAATCACCTAGCTGTCCCAGGACTACTTACTCTTCTCTATACAATCCCTGTATTTTTCCTAATCCATGTATTTGCTCACATTATTCTCTATATTTGGAATAAGCTGTCCTCTGCCTGTTGAAATCTTGCCATTCTTCAAGATCACATACAAATGCCAACTCCTCTCTTTAAGTCACTTAGTCTGAAATCAATTTTCCTTTCTTTGCACTTTGAATAGTTATTTTTACTTCTTTTATGTACTTAGGTTATATTTGAATTCAATTTAGTTTAACAAATGTTTATTTTGTATCATGGTTATACTTAATATCTGTGACTCTGAGGTAGTCCCTTCCCTTTCTTGAGCTCAGTTGCCTCATTTACAGGATAGGGACCACCAGATGGCCTCTGAGGTCCCTTCCAGCTATATGTCTTTGTTCCTATATTTTTAATTTCTAATCTTCTTTTCTAGGTACTAAATAGTAAAGGGATCGTGGGGAATAAAATTTTTAAAAATCTCCTCCATTAACTACGTCCAAAAGATCCAGCAATACCACTGATATCCCAAAGAGACTTTCCTTAAAAAAGGGAAAAGAATCTGTTTGCATAAAAATTCCTATAGCAAGTGGCTTATACATTAACTTCCTTCCTTCCTTCCTTTCTTTCTTTCTTCTTTCCTTCCTTCCTTCCTTCCTTCCTTCCTTCCTTCCTTCCTTCCTTCCTTCCTTCCTTCCTTCCTTCCTTCCTTCCTTCCTTCCTTCCTTCTTTTCTTTTTTTTTTGTGGTAGTTAAGAATTAGAAGTCATGGGAATGCCCATCAATTAGGAAAGGGCTGAACAAGGTGTGGTATGTGATTGGGATGGAATATTACTGTGCTATAAGAAATAACAAGCAGGATGACTTCAGAAAAACTTGGAAAGACTTACATGAACTGATGAAAAGTGTAGTGAGTAGAACTAAGATAATATTGTACATGGTAAAAGCAATATTGTACCATGATCAACTGTAAGTGACTTTAGCTATTCTCAGAAATAAAATGATCCAAAACAATCCCAAAAGATTCATGATGAAAAATTCTGTTTCCAGAGAAAGAACTGACATCTGAATATAGATGGAAACACACTATTTTCCCCTCCCTCCCTCCCTCCCTCCCTCCCTCCCTCCCTCTTTCCTTCCTTCCTTCCTTCCTTCCTTCCTTCCTTCCTTCCTTCCTTCCTTCCTTCCTTCCTTCCTTCTTTCCCCTCCTTCCCTCCTTCCTTCCTTCCTTCTTTTCTTTTTTTTTCTTCTTGCCCAGAATAATAAAGATGAAAATGTTTTACATTTTTGTACATGCACAACCTAAATTAGATTACTTATCATCTCAGGGAAGGAAGGGAGGGAGGGATGGAATTTGTAATTCAAAACTTAAAAAAAAGCCAAGAAATTTTAAAAATTATTTTACATTTAATTGGAGAAAAAATAAAATATTATTTAAAGAAATCTCCTATATCACTTAGCCAGTGTATTGTATATACATATATGGGAAGGATTTATGATTTTTTTTTTACCTTACGAGAATCCTACTGTGGGAACTTCCTCTGCCAGTAGAGGGTATGACCTATTTATGGATTAGTTGATAGGTCTTGAGGAATGGCTTGAGGTAAATCGATATTGAGTGACTTGCTCAATAACACAGCAAATAACAAAGGTGAATTGGAACCAGGTCTTTCTTAGTATAAGTTCAAGATTCCATCCTCTAGGCAACTCTGCCTCCATTTTTAAAAATAGTAAAAGCCTTAAATTTCAGTGGTATGCTGCAGCTAGTTCAAACAGGCTTTCAAGAGTTGTTTGTTAAATTTGCAGTGTGGGCATCTATTTTTCATTTATTGATTGTGCAAATGCTATAAATCAGGGTTTGTTTTTTATTGTTTTGTTAATTGTCTAGTCTAAAAAAAGTGATGGGGAAATATTAATAATGTGGATTAAACTTTAAAGTATGTCAGAGTACATTTTATTTCAGTCATTTGTTAAACATGTATTAGCATACTCACGTGCTTAATAAATGTATGTTTCTGAATTTGTTTGACTTTCAATGCTCAGTTTAAATACTATTTCCCTCAGTTAATCAGTCAGTTAACAGTCATTTATTAACACCTTGAAGGACCAAGCTGATCAGTTAATGCCATACATATTATTATCCATAAGGCAAAGACAAATAAAGGATGAAAATTTTTATTTCAAACTAATATTATAATAACATTTTTGTATCATTTGACATATTTGGTCCTTCTAGTGTTAAATACTGATAATGTGTAAAGCATTGTACTAAGCACTGGAAATAGAAAGGAAGACATTTCCTACTCTTAAAGGTCTCATACTCTAATGGATAAAAAATATGCAGACTAGTATATAGAAATAAGATATAACTTGTGTTTTTTGTCCTTTGTACTCAATGAGAACCAAAATGACATCACTCTGTTGGGGGTCAAGGTATAGTATGTCTGACTGTGGCTTATCAGACCAATACGAAATCTGGAGTCTACCACAGGGTTGGGCACAAACAGTTCACATGAACATTGGAGTGGAGAGCTCTAAATGTGCACATCTTAACATTTCTTTTGAGCTCCTACAATTTGGATTCACCCAGCACTTTCATTGATGACAATTTATGTCTTGTGCTGGTATCTCCCATGTCTCACAATAGATTTCCAAGTTCAGAGGCTTTGAAAGTGTTCTTGTTTCACTTCTTCTGATCTTCATGTGAGCACTTGCCTTGTGTGAGTTCTGTGAGTGTGAGAATATAATAATCTTTTAGGCGAACACACATTTGCTATTCAAATAATGTGGTCAACCTGATCAGAGTCGCACTCTCCCCAGTAGAATTTGAATGCTTGGCAATTAAACTCAAGAAAGGATCTCAGTGTCCAATACTTTACCTTTCCAGGTGATCTTCAGTATTTTCCTAAGTCAATTCAAATGAAAGCAATTCAGTTTCCTGGCATAGTGTTGCTATACTGTCAGGCATTTACAGGCATACAACAATGAGGTCAGCACAACAGCTCTATAGACCTTTAGTTTGGTAGGCAGTCTAATACCCCTTTTCTACCACATTTTCTTTCAGGGGCTCCCAAACACCAAGCTAGCTCTGGTAACACATGCATCACCTTCATTATCTATGTGTACATCCCTGAAAAGCATATTGCCAGGGAAAATGAATTTATTTACACCATTAAAAATTTCTCCATTTGTTGATGGTTCCACATATTCTTGGTGTAGGGTTAGTAGAGAACTTCATTGTTTTGGGGGTCAATTTTTAGGCAAAAATATCACAAATAAACAGAGAATTGATCCATACTCTGTAGCATCTTAACCTCAGATTTGAGTACACAATTATTTGTGAACAAAAATTCACACACCAAGTCTCTCTAGTCTTGGCTTATAGTTTTTTCAATTTACTATTAGTGTGGTAGCTGATTTGATGCCTTGGTGAAGGTGCCTGATAACACTACTGAAAACATCATGCTCTTGGCATTTTTCCTGGAGTTGCTGAATAGCAAACACTATAACAACCATTCCTCAACTCTCTCTCTCTCTCTCTCTCTCTCTCTCTCTCTCTCTCTCTCTCTCTCTCTCTCTGTTTTTGCAAGGCATTGGAGTTAAGTGACTTGCCCAAGATGACACAGTGTCAGAGGTCAAATTTGAACTCAGGTCCTCCTGATTCCAGGGCCGGTGCTCTATTCACTGCGCCCTAGCCTATATAGCTGCCCCCCTCAACCCTTTCTAAAGCCAAATTGGTTCTAGATGATCTTCTTCCAACTGAAAGAACATATCATTCAGGAGGACTCTGGCAAGAATCTTGCTGGCAATGATTAAGAAACTCCCCTATGCTGTAACAGGACAGACTATTTCCCTTTCCTTTAAAGAGATGGATAATGGGGATAGCTAGGTAGCACAGAAGATAGAGCACCGGCCCTGGAGTCAGGAGGACCTGAGTTCAAATCTCACCTCAGACACTTAATAATAATTACCTAGCTGTGTGACCTTGGGCAAGTCACTTAACCTCATTTCCTTGCAAAAAAAACTGAAAAAAAGAAATGGATAATGGAGGCTTCCTTGAATTCCTAGGGGATAACTTCCTCTTGCCATATAACCCAGAAGTTTTTGTTTATCTGTCAGCTTTTGTGTGAGCAGTGGACCCCCTCCCTACATTGGATATTTCAGCTGGAATAGGATAAACACCAGGTGATTTACCTCATGATAGGTTCCTTATGGCATTCAAAAATTCTTCATTTGGACAGCTAGAAATTCATTGATTTCAACCTGAGGTATATGATCAATGACTTTAGCTTTGGTTGCTGATAGTTTGTTGAGAACACCATGAAAGTATACGTTTCATTTCTCTGGATCCTGTCCTTATCACTGATCAGTGAGGTTCCATCAGTGCTGAGTAGTTGAGATATATCATAGTCCTTTGACCCCTAAATACTCTTCAGGGCATCATAAAAGCACTTCGGTTTGTTAAAATCAGTATAAAACTGATTTTCATCTGTCTTTTTCTGAGCTCAAAATCTAAACCTCTCTAAGCTTTGCTTGCACTTTACTTTTGATGGTGATAAACATTGCCTTCTTAGAGACAGATGAATTAGCCTGCTGGTAAATCCCTGTGGAAGTTCTTGTTTTTCCTTTAGTAACTTCTGAATTTTCTCATAGTTTTAATCAATGTAATCCAGATGTTTATGAGTATTCTGACCTAGATGAGTAAATAGAGTGCTGTACACCAAATCTCTGAAAGGTATTTACTCCTTTCTTGCTCCATTTTTGTCAATCACTTGTTGGCTCAACTTTCCCTCCCAGTTAGCAACAAACTCTTCCACTCAGAGATGTGCTCTAGTGTGTTGACTTTGAGTCTCCTGACAGTTATCTTGCCTTGGAACCATGATTTTTGTTGAATGCTAATTTTTAGCTTGGATCAGTCCAGCACTCTACCATATAATGCCTTCATTACTCTCATATCTGTCTGTCTCTTCTTACTATTATATAGTCTATTAAATGCTATTGTTTTCTGTGAGGGTGCCTCCATGAAATTTTATAGCATTTAGGAAGACAGTGTTGGTGATGAGAAGGCCATGAGATGTACAAGTCTTCAAAAGTATTATGACCATTGCTCTTTTTGATAGTTTGTGACTATTCTTGCATTAATGTAATTCCCAAAATTACAAGCTAGAGGTAGCTAGGTGGCACAGGAGCACTGGCCCTGTAGTCAGGAAGACCTGAATTCAAATCAGGTCTCAGTTACTTAATAATTACCTAGTTGTGTGACCTTGGGCACCCTATTGCCTTGCAAAAAAAGAAGAAAAAAATTACAAGCTTATCCTCATTCAGTACATGGATGATGAGGGTCATCGGGTTTTCATAAAATTTTTCTTTGACAACATTAGGGTCCATCAGGGTGGGAACAGACACACTGATGATGTTGGCATGGTACATTTCTGCAAGTGACAACTGCATTGTCATGAGCTGTCATTCACTCTTTTTGAGAGGCATGCAGGCTTGTTGACTAGACTAGTTTGGATTACAAAACCTATTTCATGTCCATGGTGCTCTTCATCACAGTGACCATTCCAGAGAAACATGTATCTAGCTCCAATTTCAGTAAGCTGGCCTTCATTTGCCAACCTTATTCCACTCAGGGCTACTATTTGGATACGATACCTGCTGAGTTCTTTTACAACAAGAGCTATTCAACTTTCAGGTCTACAGATTTCATATTGTTCATAAGTATATGAACATTCCATGTAACAATGATAAGTGTAATAATCTTCACAAATTTTTTTTTACAATTTTCACAATCTTGTGTGTGTGTGTGTGTGTGTGTGTGTGTGTGTTTTAGTGATAGAGTAGGATCTGTGACTGCCATGAAAAGGAGCTCAAGGTTAGGTTAGCAGCCAGTTTTTAGGGACCTTTTCTAGCCCCTTCCTCATACCAGGAAGTGAGCAATATGACCCTTAAAAAGCTGCTCAGATGCCCAAGGAACTTCTGAATTTCATTGCTGCTTCAGTTCAGGAGGAAGACAACTCTTTGGTCTAGGCCACCTGTGTATAGGGTTGTGACTACATCTCTCAGAATATCTACATGCAGCTTCATCACTTTCCTGTCACCACAGGACTTTGAGATAGGTGGAGATAGTAAAATAGGAAGAAATATGTCTTTGTGGATTTAAGTGAGGCAGAATTCCGAGAAGTCATCAGTCTTCCAGAGTCATCAAAGGTCAATGGCAAGACAAAAATCAAGATGATGGACAATGACTCAGAATGTAGGAGATGACCTTGGCTTCTTCTATGACTAACCAATTCTAAATGTTCCACAGCATCTATTTCCACAGTCTTTGAGGTGTGTTAGAACAAATTGGTCACAATCATCTAATCTGTCAAGGAAGTTTTCACATACTTGAGGTAGACACTGTCAGTCTCTCTCCCCCCACCTTCACCCCAACTCACTAACAGGTTTGAGGCCCATGCATTTTCCTCAATCTAGTTTATCTGCCAGAGAATAGTATTAATGGAATGTATTCATTGAACATACTACAACTTCTTGGAGCTAGAGATGAGAGTTGAGTGCCAGGTGGATACCTAAGATGGATAAATAGCCCTTTTAAAACCCAGTAAACCTTAAGATACAACCAGGATAAATTGGGGATCATCTCAGAGAGAAGACACAAAGATTAAGGAGGACTAGGAAAGGTGAAGATGATGAGATTCAAAGAAACTCAGGGAAACTAGGAAGTGGAGATGAAGAGGGAGATTTCTTATTATGAGAGATAGCCAATTAAAATGGTGGAAGTTGGGAGTAAAAGAATTGCTGTGAGAAAGAGCAAGAAGTCCTGTTTTACCAGATTTAAAGTATATGGTAGAGTGAGAGGGATTTAGGTTTAAGAAGACTGAAAAGATAGAAAAAAGGGAAAATTACAATGGACTTCCCCCCCTCCAATTTTATTTATTTTTTTTCCCTTATCACATCCCCAATCCCCAAGAGAGCTTTCAACATTCATGTTTGTAAAATTTTATTCCTCCTCCCCTTCCTAAAATAGCAAGTAATCTGATATAGATTATCCATGCACAATCATATTGCACACATTTCCAAATTAGTCATGCTGAAGAATCAGAACAAAAGGGAAAAACACAGAAGGAAAGAAAAAACAAATTAAAAAAATGAAAATAGTATGCTTTCTTCTACATTCATATTCCATAGTTCTTTCTCTGGATGTGGATGGCATTTTCCATCTACAAGTCTTCTAGAATTGTCTTTGATCATTGATCACTTTGTTCCTGGAGGAGTTAGGGATCCACTGGAGTTTACTGGATAAAGGTGATATATCTAGACCTGGCTATAAGAATATCACATTGATACTTTGAGTGGAGGATGGAATAGAATGAGCAGAGACTTGTGGAGACCAATCAGTAAGTAGACTATTGTAATAGTCCAGCCTTGAGGTAATGAGAGCCTGAATGAGAATGGTTGTAGGAAAGGGGATGAAAGGGCATGAGATATAGTTGGTCATGGTGGGATGAGAGAGTGAGACTCAAGTGACATCTAAGGGTTTTTTTTAGGTTTTTGCAAGGCAAATGTGGTTAAGTGGCTTGCCCAAGGCCACACAACTAGGTAATTATCAGTGTCTGAGGTTGGATTTGAACTCAGGTACTCCTGACTCTAGGAGTAGTACTCTATCCACTGTGCCACCTAGCCGCCCTGGCATTTAGGTTTTAAGTCTGGTTTTCTGGAATCATAGTAGTGTCCCAAACAACTATGGGAAAGTTAGGAGGAAAGGAGAGTTTGAGGGGAAAGATGATGTTTTGTATTTATTGACTTTAAGATGACTACAATGCCTTCAAAGAAAATGTCCAATAGGTAATTGGAGATGTGAAACTGGAAGAAAGGAATAGACAGATCTGAGAATTATCAGCCTTAAGATAAAAAGTGAATCCATGGGAACTGATTAAGATTACCAAATGAAATAATATAGAAGGTGAAGAAAATAATACAGAGACTGGAAGACACCCACAGTTAGTAGAGTGACCTGGATCTGTTGATAGTTTCCCTTCATGCTGGATAAGAACCAAATTTACATCAGTAAGTTGGAATCAAAGAGCAATATGTCTGACTGTGGCTGATAAGACCAATATGATCTCAGAAGATTCTCTCATAGGTTATGCATAGATAGTCTACATGAACATCTACAATAGAGATGTCTCCAATTTCACACAACTCATGATTCCTTTGAGCTACTATGGTTTTGTTTTCATCATAGAACACAATGTCTTCATTGATGCAGGGCCATCATGCTATGCAGTCTTTTGTCAGTGTCTCTCATATCTCATAATCATTTCCAGAGTTCTTTAGAGAGATCTTGAAGTTTTCCTTGTATCTCTTCTTCTGACCTCCATGCAGGATCTTGCATTGTGTGAATTCTCCTAGGAATAATCTCTAGGCAGACATATGTGACCAGTCCATTGAAGCTGTGCTTTCTGTAGTAGGGTGTGAATACTCAGCAATTCAGCTCAAGAAAGAAGCTCAGTGTTTGGTATCTTCTCTTGCCAGATCATCTTCAGAATCTTCCTAAGACAATTCAAATGGAAGTAATTCAGTTTCTGGACGTGGTCCTGATATACATTCCAGGTCAGCACAATGGATCTAGATCTTCAGTTTAATACCTCTTCTCTCCCACAGTTTCCTTCAGAGGCTCCCAAACACTGAGTCAATTTCATCATCTATGAGTACATCCTTGGAAGGTATACCCCCCAAGGAAAGTAAACTTATTCACAATGTTTAAAATTTCTCCATTTGTTGTAACTGATGGTTCCATGTCTGAATGATGTCCTGGCTGGTGGAGAATCTCTCTCTTTATTTTTTACTGTCAATTGTTAGGTCAAAATTAGCACAAATAGTAGAGAATTAGTTCATACTTTGTTGTTACATCTCAGTTTCTGAGGCTGCCCTGAGTGCACAGTTGCCTGAGGAAAAAAATTCACGCACTAGCTCTCCTTCCACTTTAGTCTTGATGTGTAGCCTTTTCAAGTTAAAGAATTTACCATCAGGAGTAGCTGACCTTGATATCATTTTGATCCTGGTTTGAAGGCATCTGACAACGTAGAAGAGGGTTATCAGCAGTGCTAGCTTGAAGAGATAAATAACTATAAGGTGTAATGGATAGAGTCCTGGGTTATAGCCAGGAAGAACTGAGTTCAAATTCATTCTCACATGTTTACTAGCTGTGACCCTGCGCAAATCACTTGACTTCTGTCTACCTCAGTTCATTCAACTGTAAAATGGGGATAATAACAGTACCAAACTCAAAGCTGGTATAAGAATTAAATGATACAATATATGTAAAGCATATTTATCCTCTTTTAGAGAGCTCAATAATTATGTGAACTAAGATAAGACCATTAGATTTTCCAATGAAGAGATCACTGATAATTTTTGTAAGAGAAGTTTTCAGTAGAACAACAAAGTTGGAATCCAGGCTGAAGAGAGTGAGAGAAAAGGAAGTAAATGTATATGGACAGCCTTTTTAAGGAGTTTAATCCATGAAAAGAAGGAAGGAGAGATATAGGCACTAGTAGAAAGGGATGGATGAAGTAAGGGGTCTTTCATTTCTCAGTTGTTAGTGTACTCCTATATGTAATAATAAAATGGGTATCCACTTGTAAAAGAATGAAGAACTCCTTGGAAGTTTGCCTTTAATGCACCCCTCAATTTGACTCTAAATCTGGCATTATTTCATTCTTTAATACTATATGCTTTTCTACTTGTAAATATCAGTGACAGTTATAGGTGCTGAGGGAAATTTCTCACTTTAAATATTCTTTTCTACAGCTTGGGGGGGGTGGTCATCAGGAATATAAATGATAACTGTACTATGAGATCATTTTCCAAAAGATGGAATGTCAGATTAAATTCTTTAACTTCTTAGCAGTTTAGAATAGACAGGAAGAAAAGGCTGCATTTAAAAAATATATTACTTGGGGCTACTACTAGCTTTGCTCTGACACACATAGCAAGAAAAAGGGAATTTATTAAATGAACTTCCTGTTTATTCACTGTCCATCATCCTGGGAGAGTTATACTGCCTTCCACCCCCACAGTGCTGTGAGCCAGAAGCCCTTTCTTTCCAGATGCAGCTAGAGAGTAAACAAAGGCAACGTCATGGGTGGCTGAGAGCTCATAGGTCTTCTGTAACTAGGACACTCATCACTTATGGGATCAGTAATGTTGCCTTTACAGCCAGAGCCAACACTGAGGATAAGAGCTTCGAAGCATTGTATGTTGTCTTTCTGATCCCTGAAATGGCTGATGTGGAGCTGGTATTTACATAATGCCAGTACACAGACCTGGGTCATCATCATAAAATACTCAGATTAATAAAATACAGCCTCTCCTATCCCCTGCCTAGCTACAGGCCCCTGAGTGTAAGAGAACATAGAATATATTATGAGAGGGAAAGAAGTGTATTATGAGAGGTTCTACTCAGGAGACTTTGCTGGCCTGATGGACTTAGAAATGGGTTCAATACAAAGTATATACACTAGATAACTAATATAAGTATAAGTAAAAAAAACAAAACAAAACATGGTGGGTTGATACTAGACTACAGTGGCTTTTAACTTGCAATTAATCAGCCAATGAGTCAATTAAGTGTCAGACACTTGGCTAGGCACTGGGGATACTAGAGTAAAAATATAGAACTATCACTCCCTCAAGGGGCTTAAGTGTAAGAATCTTCAAATCATTTTATTGCAGTGCATTCAGTGAAGACCAGTGAAGAGGGGAGATATAGAACTCATTTTTGTCATTGGAGGATGCCACAGACCACTTGGGAAGAAAGAGGAAATAGATGAATTCAGGGAATAAATCTCATGACTGACACAGACACATAAACTTTGGGGTACAAAGGAAAGAACATTAGTTTAGGAGGTAAAGGTTCTAAGCTCAAATCTCACCTTTGACACTTACTATCTGTGTGGTCAAGCTTGGATCACTCCAGAGGAGAACCAATGACATCGGAGGGTGATGGTTTGATTTGCAAGTAAATTGGACTTGTGTGTCAGAACTGTGCAATGTCATCTGCCTCGTGTGTGACCTTGGGCGAGTGATTCAAAGCCCCTCGGGGTTCAGTTTCCTGGCCTGGAAAAATGAGACTTGGTCTAGAAGACCTTTGAGCTCCCACCAAGCACTAGATCCATGACTTTATGAGTCAAATAATGGGGTATTTCAATTATCCCAATAGATCCTGGAGCCTTCTCTCTGTCAGAAGCAATTTCTTTGCTTATATTAAGGATAACTTTGCCCTTCAAATTAGTGGAAGAACCAATAAAGAGAAATTCTATTCTGGTTCTGATTTTTCACTAATATACAGAAACTGGTTCCTAGAATGGCAGTGATAGGAATCTTAGGGAGCAGTGACAATTCTTTTCCAGAATTTATGATAAAGGAGGGTACGTCTCAGTTTAGTTTGCCCTAGATTCTAAGAGGAGAGATTTCAAAGGGTTCAGGGGAAAGTTAGGTATGCTCCTACGTACTAATATTCTACAGGAGAAATGGTAGCAATGATATCCTGAAACCATAAAGAAAGCCAATCCCAGTAAGCAGGGAAAAAGGAAGCTATCTGAAGAGATTTAAATGGAGGCACAGTGAATTTACTAATCAACATCAATTTTTAAAAGGTGTGAACAGAAGATTATAACAGGGGCAGGATGAATATGAATGTGACTGAGTCCTGTAAAAATGATGTTAAAGCTCAGAATGGGAGACTTGTTGGATGGAACAATGTAGTTTAATTACAAAGAAAATGCAAAACTGTTCATTTCTTGTTTTGTTTGTTCTCTCTGCTTTAACTTTCTGTACAAGATAAGACAGCACAAATAACTAATAAGGAGTATTAGTTGAAGTATGAAGTAACTAAGAGAATATCTAGTTGCCATTCATGAATTTAAGTCATCTATCTCAGAAGCACTACACTTCCTTGAGTATTATAAGAAAGGTATTGAAATCTCACAGTAACTTTTACTGGTAGGTGAAAAAATTTAGAGATTAAGAAAGGTAGAAAAAGGAGAAAAAGCAAAGGGAACAGTCATAGGTCAGTGAGTTTGACTGAACTCTGGGGGGGTGGAATTCTGAAATGGATCAATTAAGGGAGAGTGAACATTTGGAAAAGGAGATAGGGACTATAAAGAGCCACTTTGACTACAAGAACAAGTCTTACCAAACTAAATTTCTTTCTTTTCTTTTTTTTTTGACAAAATTATCAAATTGGTAGATTATGAGAATTTTGCATATTTGCTTTATCTAGAACTAGGGAAACTTACAGGTTGTATTTTTCCTGGTTCATGATATTCAGTGAGTCTGCATCCCCAAAAATCATAGCTAAGAAGTCCCTGCTTTTGGGCTTATCTTTAATAGTCATAGGGCACATTTAATTAAAAGCAGAGGTTTTTAATAGAATAACAGAATAAGAAAAGTAGCGACAAAGTATCCTCTCACAGATATGGGGGTAATTCTCCCATAAATACACCCAACATTTGTGGGAAGAGTCAGCACATGTTATCAGGAATATATGTAACCAGGGCACACCCAGAGAGAAATACATATAGGTGGAGGTGTGCACAAAATAGCGAAGAAGAATGTCTGAAGCATATGTGTATCTTGCATCTCTGACAGCTGCACAGCCACTGGTGTCTTATGATGTCATTATGCTGCTTCCTCACTTATTCAGTGCTGGTCTAATAGTCTTTACCAGTTGTTGCTCTGTGGGAGACTCCACTATCTCCAGTTTATGGTTCAGGTGATATCCTTGGCTAGCCTCTCTAGAGGATGCTATCTTGTTTTTTGAGATTAAAATCCAAAGATTATTTCCAGATTTTTTTTTTAGAAAAGGCAGAAAACTTTGCCTTGGATCAGAAAAAAATGTCTTTTCCTGGCTCTTCCTATTTTGTTCTCATAATCTTGTGTCTCTTATATCCCTAACAGTAGAGCTCTCGAGCACCAAGACACTAAGAAAAACCAACAAAGCCCTTCTAGGAACCCAATGACCCACGTCTTTGTCTTTTCTGTTACCTTTTCTTCTAAAATAAAATTCATTATCTTTCTTCTAATGCCCTCCCCTCTTCCCAGTTTCCTAATTGCCGCCAATGATATCACCATCCTATCAGTCACCCAGACATGTATCTTTGGTGTCATTTGTGACTTTTAACTTGAACTTATCTAATATATCCAACTTGTTTTTCTCACTTTCCCTTCCTTCTCTTCTCTGACATTGTCACCATGCTGTCATAGGCCTTCATCACTTCATTCCTAGATTATTGTAACAGCCTCTGGTTGGTGTCCTTGCACTGTGGCTCCTCACTCCAGTTCATTCTCCTCTAGCTACCAAAGTGATTTCCTAAGGTATGGTTTTGATGATGTTACCTCCTAATTCAATGAATTCCAATAGTTCTTCATTGCCCATAAATTCAAATATAAAATCCTTTGTCTGGCTTTTGAGATTCACAAATTGTTCCAATTACAATCTATTTTTGTAAACCAACTTTTCTAGGATATCACAAACTTTTTTATATAAAATTTAAAAATCAGAGTTCTCACAAATGAGAAGGGCCTAATTTTATACTGCATGAGCCCCCATGCATAACTTGGTTTCTCTTCGCTCCTTCCCTCCCCATCTGAAGGTTAGATCAGTTATGTCTTACCCTTTCAAATATTCTCTGGTACCTCAAGGGTCACAAGGAATCTCTCTTCTCTGTCATTAGCTTAATTAGATGTTACAAAGGGATATAAAAGCTATAGCAATAATAAATATACAAACATTCCACCTCAAACCTCAGGGATATGATCCCTTCTTAAACCCCCTGAGTCTAGGGTGGGAGTGAGATTAGGTTTATAAATTAATTTAATTCCTAGATAGCCTTATTCTGTTTATTAAATCCCAGGCAGATTTGTTCCTTGGAGCAACCTCCTACTTCAATTCCTGAACTCCTGGTTCCCATGGCTTCTGGGCTAGGTAGGAGACAAAGAAAAATATGAAACTTCCTGCTGTCAGGGAGTTTGCATAGGAAGGCAACATGTACATATATAAATATATAAAATATATACCAAAGAAATATGAAGTAATTTAAAAAGGGAGAGTGGGCATTAGTAGCTGGGAAATCCACAGTAGGAAGTGGGTACCACAGTCTTCCCTCTCTGCTCTAGTCTTCCTACTTGGCTCAGATCTCATGGATCACAGAAGGGAGCAGGAACCTTAGGATGCCCTCCTCTTCCCCTGTATCAACATCTGTTAAATCTTCAGGGGAGTATGTCATGGGAAGACTAGTTTCTTTTTCTTTTGCTAACGCTAATGCTCTTTTCTCTTTTTCCACTGACTGTGTACTGGTCTCCTTTCCTCCCCAATTGCAGGGAACTTGAAATTCCCACTCTATTTCATTTCTACAGCCTATTCTTTTCTTCCTAGTGGTGGTAGATCAGGTTTCTTCATACCTTTCCCCTTGCCTAATGGAATGGTTCCCCTAACACAGTTTTTGTGAACAGGGAGCAACCAACTACAAGCCTACCTGTAAGAGGGAAGATAATTGGATTCTTTCTATCTGCCTTGACTATATCCTTTGGCTCACTAACCCTTATCATCTAACCATCCCTGTACTCTCTGGACTTCCAGGAAAAAAAAAAAGAATGACATGATAACTTTTTTATATATTTTAAAAGGAATAGCAAGTTGTACATAATAAATTTGCAGATTCATGTGCAATCATCCTTTTTTAAAAAAAACACTTTGTTATGGAAGTGTTTGTTTTATTTCATTAAAATTAAAAATAAAATAAAATAACAATTTCCAAAAAAGTTCAATGAAATAATAGTAATAAATAGTCATAAATTATTATTTATTATAGTATTTATTAACACTATCCCTGGAACACGCTGTTGTTCCATTATTTCAGTCATGGCCAACTCTTTGTGACCCTCTTGGGATTTTCTTGAGAAAGATATTGGAGTAATTTGCCATCCCTTCCCCAGCTCATTTTAGAGATGAAGAAACTGAAGCAAACAGGGTTAAGCGACATATGCAGGGTCACATAGCTACTAAGTATTTGAGGCCAGATTTCAACTTTAAAGATGAGTCTTCCTCACCCCCCCCCCCAGCTCTCTACCTATGGTACCTCCTAGCTTCCCAGCACATAGAAAATAATTAAGAAATGCTTTTTCCTCCTCTTCTTGTGGTAATCAACTTGAGCATGTCTTTGAGGGATAATGAATCTTGCTGTCTTCACCATGTTTATCTTGAATCCACCAACTCAGATCCATGGTATGGCTGACAAGATCATCACCGTGGCTAAAAACAAGGATAGATCTGACAACTGGCATCTGTGTATAGTAGGCAGGAGCCTTTTCTTAGGAGAAAGCATAGGACTTCTAAGTCATGTTTCCAGAGATGACTAACAAATCAATTTTTATTTCCTGACAGTCAAAATGGTACAGATAATATTATGTGTTTGGAAAAATCAAATAATAGTGCTATTGGAGCTGAAAGGAGAATATTATTACATCTTTTTTGTCTGAACCTGTGATTTGTGTTGGCATGGGGAAATCTCAGTGAAGAAATTCCCTTTACTAACACAGATCAGCCCCATTCTCCAGCTTATAGTACTAGAATGCTGACTGGAGCACTGAAGGATTGATTACTTAAGTGATTTGACTCAAGTTCACACAGCCAATATGTGTCAGAGGAGAGGATGAAATCTAGGTTTTCTTCACCCAAGGCTCTATCTGCTATATTCTTCTGTCTATCCTATCATGAACATTTTTGCTTTTGCAATCTTTATTTTTATTTTAGTCATAAGCTAGAAATGTCAGTGTATTGTGTGAGCAAATGAATTCTTAATATGCAAAGGTATAGTGTTCATTCCAATGGATTACTAAGGATGATGATTTGGGGAAGGAGGAGGAGTAGGAAATCAATATTTGTCCCTATCTAATTGGATAGGTTAGAGTGGAACAGAGGAACAAATATTGATTTCCTACTCCTCCTCCTTCTCCAAATTATCATCCTTGGTAATATATGACAACAAAGTATTGTTGGAAGATAAATAAATCAGATGTTAATGCCTCTTATTTTCCCCCCAGTAGGTTGTTACTTATTAATTATAATCTGCCCAATTTTTGGACCTATAGATTAGAGACTGACATAAGAAAATCCAAACAAAAAAAATCAAAATCCTCTATGAAGGAATGATAGTTGAAAGATATTTTCCCCGCCTTGTATTATTTCCTACATCCTGATTGTACACTTCGTAGCTAAAATAGGAAAACTGGACTGACAAGAACACTATATACATGGATAAAAAGATAATGCAGCTATTGATAAATTATTGTCCCATTGCAATTACTTATTTTCTTACATCACTTCGTAGTTTACAAAGTATGTTGTGAACATGTATCTGTGAGGAAAAAAAGTGCTAGTATTTCTGTGTTAAAGATGGAGAACCCAAGGCTCAGAAAGGCAAAATTACTATGGTTCATTTCATTCAATGCCACAAGAAGATTAGAAAATATCAGTGAGGATTATGAGTGCCTGGACAAAAGACAAATAAACAACCCCCCCCCCCCAACTAAAGACCTCATGGGCACTTCTATAGATTAAAGATATGGAATTAAGCAGAAAAGGGTGGATTTGGGGATTTAGTCACCAATTAAAATATTGTGTCTGTGTATGACATGGATTTGGATTTCTAGACAAAAGCTTAAAACATGGTAATGATAGGCTCTTGTCCAGGATGGATTGTCCCCAAAGGGCTGGGGGCCGATTTGATAAAAAAAAATCGCGAATCAAATAAAGAGGGATTTAAACTGAGAAGGATTGGGGAGAAAAACACCCACAGAGATCTGACAAGTCTGGTTCTACAGAATAGTGGTCTTCCATGTAAGACACACAGCAGGCTGCAAAATCACTCTAGGGGTCTGTGTGATCCACCATTTGAGGGACCCTTGCATCTGACTCTTGCTATGAAAGCTAATTATGGTGTGTGACTCCAACACAATGGGCATCTATCCTTATCTAACATTCTTGTACTTCTCTCTGCTGTTCAAGGTCCTACCTTCCCCCATTTTGAATCAGGTGCCAATCTTTCAGGGAAGTTCTAATGTAAACTGGTTGCTATCATACGATTTCTGAAGATACCACTGGAAAATGATGCCTTATTCTCCCCACCCACCCATCATCCTGTGACTGCATCAGGTATCTTTTGTAATTCTGAGTCCAAAGAGTACGACACCTCCCTACCCTTCCTTCCTTTTAATTTTGGGTTGGACAGAATGAGTCATATAGTATGAGTAAGAATGAATCAGTTATATTCTTGATTACAGATAGCATTCCATTATTTTTCTCCCTAAAGCCATCCTTCTTCCAAACTTTACTGTCACTTTTATAACCTTCTAGTCACCCAACTTTCACAATTTTGGTGTCTTCTTAAACTTTTAGCTTTCCCTTATCCCAATTCACTTATGTAATGAGATATCAAATCAAATGAGATGTCAAATTATATCTCTAGCATTTAAATATATGTATAAATATTATAGATAATATCATATAGATAATATAATATAATGTATAGATAGCAATGTATTCATTGACTAATATGTAGAGAAACACTGCAAGGTTTGCAAAGAAACTTTTACACATATTATCTAGTTTGATCCTCACATCAACCCTGTGAGTGCTATTATTATCTCTATTTTACTGATGAGGTAACTGAGGCTGAGAGAGTAACTTGACAAGGATCACATAGATAAGAAAGTATTAGAAGCCATATTTCAGTTCAGGTCTTCCTGACTCTAGCCCCAGAACTTTATCCAATGGTATGCCTGGCTGTCTCAATGGTTGTCACATCCTTCTATTTTTTTCTTCTCACTATATTGACTTATTAGTTCAGGCCCTCATCTGTTTTTGCCTGGACTGTTGCAATAGCCTTTCCATTGATCTCTTTCCCTAAAGTTTCTCCCAATTCATTTCCTCTTCCCTATGGTGGTCACCATAAGTTATTTTCCTAAAACGCAAACCTGACCATGTCACTTCTACTCCATGGCCCCATATTCATACTAGGTTCAAATACTGCTTCTTCTGCTTCTTTTTATAATGTCTAATTTTTGTATACATTTTAATATGCATAATCATTAGCATAATAGCTAATTTATATAACTTATAGACTCAATGACTAGATCTATGATTTTATTAAGGTGGAGAACTCCTGGGTGAGGATACGCCTCCTACCAATGTAACTTGTCATCTTCTCTGAAACTTAGAATCTGAGAGAGTATGGAATAGTTGAGTAATTTTCCAGAATCATGTAGCCAATATGGGTCAGGGGTAACATTCGAACCCAGGTCTTTCTTGCTATGAGGATAGCTTTGTACCCATTTTGCATATTTGGATTATAAACTCAAGAAAACTGATGGGGGAAATCAATCAAAAATGTTTATGAGACCTTTGCTATAGAGAATAATGGTTTCAAAAAGAAACACAAATGTTCTCTTTTTAAAAATGTTATTGACTTGGGGGAGTTTGACTTATTCCTAGCAAAACTCTATGAGAGCTGCCTGTGATTTCTTAGAAAATGACATAATCACTCAATGGCAGTTAGGCTTTGTCAAGAACAGTTTATGACAAACCAGTTCCATCTCTTTTCTGATAGGACTAATGCAAAGGTAGAGAAGTGGAATACTGTGGATTTAATTTATTCATATTTTAATAATATTTTGATAAAATTTATGAGGTTCTGCTTGTGGACAAGAAAAGGCATGGTATTGGCTAGATAATAACATTGAGAATTAGATTCCAAAATGAATGAATGACCAGAATTCAAAAATAGTAACAGTTAAAGTGACATTGGAAGGGAATCTCCAGTTTTGTAGCCCAGAGAATTCTCCTTGGCCCAATATTTTTATTCTTGATGCAGAGGAAGCTATAGAAGATTGTTTACTTATCTGATTTACTGATGACATGAAGTTAGGAGCCTAGAGCAAATGTATACAATATCAGAATCTACACCCTCTGTATATGATAGGCTAGAGTCACTGGCTAAATCAAACAAAATGAATTTTGGGGGTAAATGAAAATACATGGGCTACAAAAAGACCCAGCTTCTTAAGGACTAAATGGGGGAAGACTTAGCTATCTAAGAATTTTTGTGGACAAGACCTTGAAGATTTTGTGCTCTGAAAACTCAATGGAAAGTCCACAATATGATATCCAAGAATACTAAGGCACTCTCAGACTTCATAGTAAGAGGAATAGTGTGCAAAATGAGAAAAGAATAATTCTTCTCTACTTTGCTTTGATCTGATTCTACATGGGACCCTTGTATTGTGTCCAGTTCTGCAACTAGATTGTAGACAGAAAAATGAGAGAGAAAGGAAGGTGGGGGGGGGGGAAGAAGGGAGTGGGGGGGGATAGAGAGAGAGTGAGAGGGAGAGAGAGACACACACAGAGACAGAGAGAGACAGAGACAGAGAGAGAAAGAGACAGAGACAGACAGAAAGACATAGACAGAGACAAAGAGATAGAGACAGAAATAGTGATAGAGGCAGAAAGAGACAAAGACAGAGAGAGGGAGAGAGAGAGAGAGAGAGAGAGAGAGAGAGAGAGAGAGAGAGAGAGAAATCCTAGATTTTAATTAACCAAGATTTTACCCTGAATAAGAGAAAACTCTCCCCTTTATATGTTGCAATAACCTTTTTGTTGGTCTCCCTGTCTCAGGTCTCTCCCCACTCTAGTCCATCTTTCACTCAGCTATCAAAGTAATCTTCCAGAATTGAACTTCATCTCTCCCCATTTAATAAACTCCAGTGGATGTTCCCTATTACCTCCAGGATCAAAAATTAAACCTTCAACTTGACTTTTAAAAATCTTTCATAATTTGATCTCTTCTTATCTTGGCAGTCTTCTTACTCTTTATTCTCCTCAATGTACTTTACCATGCTTTGAGCCTACTCTCCTTGCTCTTCCTGCTACCCAATACTTCATCAACTAACTCCATGAATTTTCTCTGGCTGATCCCACATGTTTGGAATTCCAACCTTCCTCATCTCTTCCTCTTCACTTCTCTGACTTCCTTTAGGTCCCAGCTAAAATCCTCATCTTCTGAGACATCTTCTTGTCCCTTAATAGTAGTGCCTTTCTGCTATGATTATATACAACTTTTCAAATATACTTATATTTTTAGTATAAATTTTTCATTAATGACTTTTGTTTCTTTACATCATCTCAATTTACCCCAAGATTCCCTTTCCCCAAGTCATCCTATATAGCAAGTAGTATTTTTAAAAGACAGAAAAGAGGAGGAAAAATCAACATTTCCAATCAGTATATCCCAAAAACGTCTGGAAAGAGAGGAGTTAGTTATCTTCTCATATCTCTTTTTTTTGGAATTTTTCTTGTTCTTAATAATTTTGTAATATTCTCTTTTGATTTTTTGTGGAGCTTTTTACTTTTTTTATATTGTATTCATTATGTAAGAGAAGTTTTCTGAGTTTTCCTATTTCTTATTGAAGAAGTTGAACATAAAAGCAAATTCAAAATTCAAATTAAGCTCAAAATGTTCCAAAATATGTCAGTTGAATTAAAAGCAATTTTATATTAATTAACATCACAGATAGCATGTTCTTTTCTTTGTTCTGCTTACTTCACTCCACATCAGTTATGTAGATCTTTTCATGCTTCTCTGTATCCAACAAATTAATCACTTCTTAGTGCACAATAATATATTGTGCTCGTGTAATACAATTTGTTTAGCCATTCCCAAATTGAAGAGGATTTACTTTGTTTTCAACTCTTTCATTTTTTATGAAAGATTTTATTTATTTTGAGTTTTACAAATTTATTCCTATTCTTGTTTCCCTCCCTCCACCCCCACAGAAGGTAGTCTGTTAGTCTTTACATTGTTTCTATGGTATACATTGATCTAAGTTGAATATGATGAGAGAGAAATCATATGCTTAAGGAAGAAAAATAAAGTATAAGAGATAGCAAAATTACATAATAATATAATGGGTTTTTTTCATAAATTGAAGGTAATAGTCTTTGATCATTGTTCAAACTCCACAATTCTTTCTCTGTATACAGATGGTATTCTCCATCGCAGATAGCCCAAAATTGTCCCTGATTGTTGCATTGGTGGAATGAGCGAGTCCATCAAGGATGATGATCACCCCCTGTTGCTGTTAGGGTATACAATGTTTTTCTGGTTTTGCTCATCTTGCTCAGAATCAGTTCATGCAAATCCTTCCATGCTTCTCTGAATTCCCATCCCTCCTGGCTTCTTTTTTTCTTTCTCTTTTTTGGTTAATATGACTTTATATATTACTAAAATATTCTTGTTTAAGAGTAAACATAATACTTCCTCCCCCACAAAATTATAGAACCTTATGATAAATAAAGTAAAAGAAGGAGAAAAAATGTGTTTCAGTCTGTATTCTGATACCATCAACTCTGTCTTGGGTGGATCACATTCTTTATCTTAAGTCCATCACAGAAGTTACTTCCATATTTTTCCACAGTTGCTGTTGCTAATTGTAATTCCCTTCATCCATTCCTCCCCACTACCATATATTATATTTTCTCTCTCCTATCACTCTGTCCCTCTTCTAAAATGTGCTGTAGGGTAGCTGAGTGATGCAACAGACAGAGCACCGTCCCTGGGGCCAAGAGGCCCCAAGTCCACATACCACCTCAGAGACCCAGCAACCACTTGGCTCCATGGTCCCAGAAGGCCACCCAAACCCAGAACCTTGCAACAAGTAAAAAAGAAAATGTGTTATATCTGACTATTATCTCCTGTGATCTACCCTCTCCTCTATCACCCACATTCCCCCCTTCCCTCATCCCCCTTCTCTCTTTTTTACTCTAGATGTCTATACCCTATTGAGTGTGTATACTGTTTACTCTCTCTGAGCCATTTCTGATGACAGTGAAGGTTACCTCATTCCCCCTCCCCTCCCCACTTCCATATCAAAAGATCAAAAGATCTTTTATAAGAAATATCTTAGCTTATTCCAACTTTCCTTTCTCTTACTCCCAGTACATTTCCCTTTTAGCCATTGATTCCATTTTTACAATATATTATATCTTCAAATTCAGCTCTCTCCTGTGCTTCATTTATAAAAGCTCCTTCTACCTGCTCTATTAAATGAGAAGGTTCATATGAGTATTATCAGCATCATTATTCCATACAGGAATACATGTAGTTCATCATCATTAAGTCCCTCATATTTTACCCTTGTCCTCCACTCTCTATGCTTCACCTGAATCCTGTACTTGGAGGTCAAACTTTCTATTCAGCTCTGGTCATTTCAACAGGAGCATTTAAAATTCCCTTGTTTCATTGAAAGTCCATCTTTTCCCTGGAAGAGGATGTTCAGTTTTGCTGGGTAATTGATTCTTGGTTGCATTCCAAGTTCTTTTGCCTTCCAGAATTTCAAGCCCTACGAGCCCTTAATGTAGTTGCTGCTAAGTCCTGTGTGATCCTGACTGCAGCTCCACAATATTTGAGTTGTGTCCTTCTGGCTGCTTGTAATATTTTCTCTTTGACTTGGGAATTCTGGAACTTGGCTATAATATTCCTGGGGGTTGTTTTTTTGGATCTCTTTCTGGAGGAGATTGGTGGATTCTCTCAATTTCTATTTTGCCCTCTGCTTCTAGGATATAAGAGCAATTTTCCTATAGGAATTCTTTAAAAATGAGATCAAGGCTCTTTTCCTGATCATGAATTTCAAGTATTCCAATAATTTTTAAATTATCTTTTCTGAATCTGTTTTCCAGATCAATTGTTTTTTCAATGAGATGTTTCACATTTTCTTCTAATTTTTCATTCTTTTATTGTTGAAGTATTGTATCTTGATTTCTCATAAAGTCATCAGCTTCCTTTAGCTCCATTCTACATCTGAAGGGTTTGTTTTCTTCAGAGAGCTTTCTTATCTCCTTTTCCATCTGGCCAGTTCTGCTTTTTAAAGCATTCTGCTCCTCAATAACTTTTTGAACAGTTTTATCCATTTGACCTAAGCTCATTTTTAACATGTTATTTTCTTCAACAGTTTTTGGATCTCTTTGACTAAGCTGCTGACTTCATTTTCATGTTTTTCCTGCATCTCTCTCATTTCTTTTCCTTTTCTTCGATCTCCCTTACTTGATTTTCAAAATCTTTTTTTGAGCTCTATCATAGCCTGAGGCCAAGTTCTATATTTATTGGAGTCTTTAGCTGCAGAAGCTTGTACTTCCTCATCTTCAGATTGAGTATTTTGATCCTCCTGTGCCTGGTTTTGGGGTACTTCCTGAGCTTTTGAGTTTTATTGGGACACCTCCACAAGGACCTCAGTGTATGAGGCTATGACTGCTCTCCTGGTCTGTGAATGACCACAAGCACACTCCTCTGTCATGGGGCTGAGGAGGGAAGGTCCCTATTCTATGGCAGGCCTAGACTACATTCAGTATCTGAATGTGGTCAGAGCTCCAGAATCCTGTTCCAGGGACAGAGAACAGAAGTCTCCCTCTTCTTCCTTACCTTTGGTGGGCTGAGCACTCAGGGCACAGCTGCCTAGAGGATCCTGCTTGCCAGCTCTCCCAATTCTTTCTTATCACAAAAAGTGTTAGATAAATGTTTTGCTTTATGTGGGGACCTTCTTTTCCATGGTCTCTTTGGAGTATGAGCCTAGTATTGAACTCTGTGGGTTGAAGAATATGGACATATTGGTCACTTTATTTGCTTTATTCCATATTGTTTTCTAAAATGGTTATACTGATTCACAGTTTCACCAACAGTGTTCTTTTTTTAAAACATATCCAACAATGACCATCCCAATCTTTTATGATCTTGTGCTAATTTACAGGATATAAGGTGAAAATTTAGTGCTGTTTTGATTTGCATTTCCCTTATTATTAATGATTTGGAACATTCTTTCAAATGTTGTTAATAAAAATTCTTCTTCTGAGAATTGTGCTTTCATATATTTTTGATGACCTCTCTGTTGACCATTTCTTGTGCACAATTATTTACATATTGTCCCCCTCCATTAGACTGTGATCTCTTTGAGAACAGGAACTGATTTTGCCTTCCATTGTATGCCCAGAACTTATTACCTTGTCTGGCAAATATTAGGCATTAATAAAAGTTTATTGACTTGGGTGAGTGAGGAAATTGGTAGTTGTCTTCAACTATTTAAAAAGCTGTCCTGCTTGGTCTATCAATAAAGAACTAGGAGCTCTGGGTAGAGGGGCAGTTAAAAGAGAGGCAGATCTTGGCTTGATACAAGGAAAATTTTTCTAATGGAAAAGTGAAATTGGTTGCCTTGGAACTTAGTGAGTTCCTCCTTAATGAAGGTCTTTAAGAGACTGGAAAAACTACTCATTGGGGACATTGTAGAATTAGGTTCTTCATCTGGTACAGGTTGCATTACATGATTTTGGGGGTTACAAATCCTAGATTCTATTAATTTGTGATTATGAGTAGTAAAGCTGGGACTTTAGTTCAGATCCTTCCACTCCAGTTCCAGTATTCTTTCCAATACTCACAGCTGTCTTTTGTGAACATACATTTATGGAACTGCTGTCAAACAGAAAATCTGGAAATAGAAATAATTTCTAAACAAAAGATGAGCTTTTTTCCGGAATGATTCCACATAATTCTTGAAGTTGAAAACTTAGGAGAGAAGTGTTCACCATCTCTAATATTTGAAGGACTGTCAAATGGAAGAGGGATTCAAATTATGCTACATGAATTCAGTAGGTAGAAAATAGGGAGGTTGCTTTCCATTGATTCTAAGAACAAAATTTCCAAACAATTAGAACTATCCAAAATGGAATGAGGGGGCAGCTAGGTGGTGCAGTGGATAGAGTACTGGCCTTGGAATCAGGAGTACCTGGGTTCAAATCTGACCTCAGACACTTAATAATTACCTAGGCATGTGGCCTTGGGCAAGCCACTTAACCCAATTTGCCTTGCAAAAACCTAAAAAAAACCAAACAAAAATGGAATGAGCTGGCTCAGGAGTCAATACATTCCCTGTCACTGGTATTCATGCTGGAGGATGAGTTATGGAAAGTGTTATGGAAGGGTGTTATGAAAGGGAGTCAGACATCAGATAGGAAGGTCACAGATGATAGAATTACAAAATTGTAGTTACCTAAGAGATCACCCAATATAGACTTCTGGAATTTCCTTCAGCATTTTCCCAGAGTAGTCATCATAATCATTCACATTTAAAGAGTGACAAGATTTATAGTTTTTTTCCCTTACAAAATTCCCTTGAGTTAGCTAGGATACACATTACTATTGTCATTTTGCATAGGAGAAAAATGAGGCTCTGAGAAGTCAATTAACTTGCCTGTTGTCACACAGCACTTGTGCCTAGTAAAAACAACTGATTCTAAGTTCAGCATTATACCACATTTTCACTTCAGCTTTCACTTGAAGACTTCTATAGAGGAAAAACCCACTGTCTCCTAAGGTTATTTATTTTATTTTTAGATGACTTTGTCATTCCTATTGTGGAAGCAAATTTCTACCTTTTTTTTTCAATTTCTGCCAATTGTCTTTAATTTTGTGCTCTGTTGCCAAGCAAAATATATATCATCTGTATTCCACATATACTACTCCCCACCCCCTTTTTCCCAGTTCTCACAAAACACTGTCAGGTTGCATCCCTAGAGGGAAGGAATTATTCTTGCTCCCCTCAGGGTACTAGGGGTAACCTGGGGAGTTGGGAATTTTTTTCCCCAATATCTATTTACCAATGAATGGTTCAGTTAACTTTCATTGAGGAGGTATAACTGAAGTAAACAAGCTTCCCTTCCTAAAGGCACTAAACACATACTTAGTGAACATGTGTTGTACCTCTCAACTCTTTTTTTTTTAGTTTTTTGCAAGGCAAATGGGGTTAAGTGGCTTGCCCAAGGCCACACAGCTAGGAAATTATTAAGTGTCTGAGACTGGATTTGAACCCAGGTACTCCTGACTCCAAGGCCAGTACTCTATCTACTACACCACCTAGCCACCCCACCTCTCAGCTCTTGACCTTAAGAACAAATTTCTTTCTTTGAGGAGTCTCTACTGAATTCATTTTGAGGCAAGGTGCTCCCTTTTTCAACTGGGCTATCTTCTTGAAATATGTGTTGACTCAGAAACTTTGGTTAATCTATTTGGTCTGGGTCAAGCAGGTCAGTCCTCAGGGAAGGCTCTTCACTGGATTTAGCCATAGTTTTGACACTGTCTGCTATTGCCTGAATCATTGCTTTGTCATGGTAGAAAGGCTTATATAACTCAATGAAACTATGAACTATGACATGCAAGGTTACCTAAGACAGAGCATAGTAGAGAGTTTCAAGAAAAGATGATACATTGGAGAAAGAATTGGCAAGCCACTCTTGTATCTTTGTCAAGAAAACCCCATGGTAAGTACTAAAGTGATAAAAGAGATTACATTGGAAGATGAGTCCTTCAGGTCATAAGATGTCCAATATTTTGCTGGGGAAGAATAGAAGATAATTGTAAGTAACTCCAGTACTAATGAAATGACTGAGCCAAAGCTAAAAGGAAGCAGCTGTGTATGGATCTAGTGAAAGTCCAATATATATAAAATCCTGGAATGTAATATCTATGAAGCAAGATGAGCTGGTTGCAGTCAAAGAGGAGACAGAAAGATTAAACACTGACATCTTGGGTATCAGTGATCTTAAATGGATGGTAATGGGTGAATTTAATTCCGTGGCTCACTACATATACTACTGTGGAAAAGCTCTCATAGTGAATAAAATGGTGAGAAATGCAATACTGGGGAATAATCTAAAAAAAGACCAAATGATATCTATTTGAATCCAAAGCAAATTGCTCAACATCAGAATAATACAACTAAGTCTATGTTCTAATCACTAATGCTGAAGAGGCCAAAATTGATCAGTTCTATGAAGACCTATGACATTTTCTAGAAATGACACACACAAAAGATGTCACATTCATCATATGGGATTGGAATGCTTATGTAGGAAATCAAAAGATGATTGATAAAGCAAGTTTGACATTGGAGCACAAAATGAAGCAGGGTACAGTCTTTGTCAAGATAATTCACTAGTCAAAACAGTCTTTTCCAATGACCCAAAAGGTAACTCTACACACAGACATCACCTGATGGTGAATATATAAATGAGACTGATGATATACTCTGTGGTCAAATTAGTAGAAGTTCTATTCATTCAGTTAAAATGTGAGCTGGAGTTTTACTATGGCTCCAAAAATGAATTTTTTCCTGCAAAATTCAGACTTAAATAAAAGAAAGTAAGGAAAATCATCAGATCGTATAGCATCCCTTATGAATAACATCCATTATGAATATAAAGTGGAGGTAATGAATAAATTTAAGGGATTAGATTTGGAAGATAGAGATAGCATGTAGAACTATGGACAGAGGTTTTAAATATTGAATAGGAGGCAACAACAACAACCAAAGCATTCCAAAGAAAAAGAAGAGCAAGAAAAACAAAATGGTTCTGTGATGAGGCTTTACAAATAGTTGAGGAAAAGGAAATGGAAAGGACAACTGAATGCAAAATTCCAGACAATAGCAAGGAGAGATAAAATTTTCTTAAATGGGCAATGCAAAGAAATAGAAGAACACAATAGAATGAGAAGGATAAGTGATGTCTTCAAGAAAATTAGAGCTATCAAGGGAGAATTTCATGCAAAAATGATATGAATTTCTAAGAAGCAGAAGACATTAAGAAGAGGTGGTATGGATAACCACAATAGTATGGTTATTGATCTAGATCCAGATATTTTGGAGAATGAAATCAAGTGGGCCTTTGGAAGCATTATTAACAGTAAGGATGATGCAGGTGATGGAATGCTACTCCAGCTATTTAAAACCCTAAAAGATGATGCTATAGTCAATATACCAATAAATTTGGAAAACACAACAGTAGCAACTGGATTGGTAAAGATATCAATGTATGTACCAATCATAAAGAAAGGTAATGCCAAATAATGTTTAAATTACTGAACAATTGCAGTCAATTCACATGCCAGTCAGAATATGCTTAAGATTCTGCAAGGTAGGCTTCAGCAATACATGAACCAAGAATTACTCAGAGTCAGAGAAACTATAGACCAAATTGCTAACATTCATTGGATTATGTGGAAAGCAAGGGAGTTCTAGAAAAACACCTTTTGCTTCAATGAGTACACTAAAGTCTTTGATTTTTGTGGATCACAACAAAATGTGGCGAATCCTCAAAAAGGTGGGAGTAACAGATCATCCTATCTCCTGAGGAACTGTATGCAGACTAAGAAGCAATAGTTAGAAGCAAGTATGGAGCAACTGATTGGTTTAAGGTTGGAAAAAGAGTATGACAAGATTGTATATTATCACCTTTTTTCATTTAACTTATATGTAGAGTACATCATATGAAATGCAAGGCTGGATGAATCAAAAGTCAGAATTACGTTTTCTGGGACAACCATCAACAATCTCAGAAATGCAGATGATAACACCATGATGGCAAAAAGTGAAGAGGAATTATGTCTCTTGATGAGTGTGAAAGAAAAGAGTGTAAAAACTGGTTCGAAACAACATAAAAAACCCCACCAACTCATATTTTGGCAACTGGTGTCATCACTTCCTGGCAAATAGAAAAAGAAAAAAAATGTCATCATATTTTATATTCTTGGGTTCAAAGATCACTGCAGATGGTGACTGCAGCAATGACATTAAAAGACACTTGCTCCTTGGAAGGAAAGCTAAAGCAAGTCTGGACAGAATACTAAAAAGCAAAGATATTACATTGCCAACAAAAGTTCATATAGTCAAAGCTGCGATTTTTATAGTAATAGTGGCACAGTGGATATAGCACTGGCCTTGCAGTCAGGAGGACCTGAGTTCAAATTTGACTTCAGATACTTGACACTCACTAGTTGTGTGCTCTTGGGCAAGTCACCTAACCCTGACTGTCCCACATCCAGGGCCATCACTAGTTCTGACTCATATCCGGTCATTAGATCCACCTATCACTCAAATCTAATTCATGTTTTTGTAATGACATCACCCTTCTGATGTCATGGTCTTATTCAAGAATGAAGGACAAACATTGTTATCATTATTTTTTTTTTTGCAAGACAAATGGGGTTAAATGGCTTGCCCAAGGCCACACAGCTAGGTAGTTATTAAGTGTCTGAGACTGGATTTGAACCCAGGTACTCCTGACTCCAAGGCCAGTGCTTTATCCACTGCGCCACCTAGCTGCCCCTATTATCATTATTATTAAGAAAAGTAAACATTGCAGAATCAATGTTTTCAGATTGTGGTATTGGAGAAGACTTTTGAGAGTGCCTTGGATGGTAACAATATCAAATCAGTAATACTTAAAAAATTAATTCAGGCTAATCACTGGAAGGTCAAATACTGAAATTTAAATACATTGGTTATGTAATGAAAAGATGAAACTTATAGGAAAATACCATGATGTTGGTAAAGATTGAAGACAAAAGGAAAAGGGGACAGTGTAGGTGAGATGAATAGACAATAGCATGGAAACAGCGAACATGAACTTGGACAATCTTTGAGAGATAGTGGAAGATAGAAGAGCCTGGCATGCTATCATCCATGAAGTCACAAAGGGTTGGACACGACTAAATGAATGAACAAGCTATTGACTGATTGCTTAGGGGAAATCTGATGTCTACCATGACCCTTTCAGACTAACAAGGTTGTAATATGGTTGATTCCATCTCTAGATACTTCACCTACTAACAGAAAAAAATAAGCTCCAAACTGGTGGGAGGAATGATGATGCCATGTGATCATGGACAAATGGAAGCAAGTAGCCCTCGTCACTTGAAAATTACTGGAAACACAAAAGGTGTGATCAGATAATCTCAATCAATCTCTTTCTCTCTCCTTGTTTTTTTCTTCAAGAGACATTAATAATTTCAGGGGCTTTTTGGGGGTGTCATATCACATAGCTTTCTTATATTGAATTTAGAGATTCCTCCAAGAAAACTCCAAGATAAGTTTTTGTGTAGGATTTTGTGCTTCTTTGTGTGTACTTCAATACTAATTGAATTTTTGGATCAACTATAGACTTTATACTGATCTCTATTAAATTTGAACCTGTAGATTTTATCCCAGTGTTCTGGCCTGTCAACAAGGTTTTTGATCTTGTCTTTGTTATCCAACAAGTTAACTATGCATCCCAGCTTCATGTTATTTGAGATCTTGCTAAAAGTGACTTCTATCCCTTCATGAAATTTCTGGAAAAAGATGTTGAAGACCACAGGGCAAAGGAAAGCTACCTGATAATGTCACTAGCAATTTCCTTCCAAGTTTCTGTAAACTCAGTAATGACTTCTCTTTGGGTCTGCTCATTAAACAAGTCCTGAATCCACCTAAATGCACTGTCTTCTATAGCTCTTCATATACTCTACAAAGATAACTTGAGAAAATTTTCCTGATGATTTGATAGTATCTAGATTAATGATAACTTTATTTAGCATTCTCTGGATCCACTAGACTGTCAAAAATGGATGTTAATTGTGTCTGATATTACCTGTTTTTAAAGAAACCATGCTGACTTTTGTGAACTTTCTCTTCTAGTTCACAAAGTAGTCTCTTAACAAGTTTGAGATTTTTGGGGGAGTCACAAACTAATTTTTCCTTGGGTTTATTGTTATAAATGGCTTGTGAATACTTAGTCCAGAGTGATTAAAATGGTCTTTTATTAATACAGACTTGCAAAGAGAAGAGGGGCCCCCAAATCTGGAAATGCTAAGTATTATATGTACTTTGAAAGACTTTGTTCCTCCACCTTCGTGCCAATCATTGGCTGGAGTCGCAATCTAATTGATACATTTGCCTCCATATAGTTTTCCCTGCCCTGCTCATTATACTAATGAGCATGTACAAAGGAGAAGGACGCAGACCCTACAACTCCATGAAAAATGCCAGGAACATAACAGAGGCTGTACACATTTGTAGATCTGGCCAAGGCCTTTGATACTGTCAGTCATGAGGGTTTATGGAAAATTATGTCAAAATTTGGTTGCCTGGAGAAGTTCATCAGTATTGTACGTCAGTTCCATGACAGTATGTGTGCCTGGGTTCTGGATAGTGGACAATGCTCTTTAGATTTCTGAGTCACCAATGCAGTCAAACAGTAATGTGTCCTTGCTCCCTTACTTTTTATCATGATGTTTCTATCCATGTTATCAAACACCTTCACCAAGGATGAACATGGTCTTAAGGTCAGCTACTGCACTGATGACAAATTCTTTAACTTGAAAAGGTCACAAGTCAAGATCAAAGTGGAGGGAGTGTTGGTGCATGATCTTGTTTGCAGATGATGGTGTACTACATGCAGCCCTCTGAAGCTGAGATGCAACAAAAAGTTGTATAGATTCTCTGTTGCTTGTGCTAATTGTAGTCTAACAATCAACACTAAGAAAACCCAGGTGTTCCATCAGCCAGCACCACATCATCCATTTGTGGAACCATTTATTACAGCAAATGGAGAAGCTTTGAGTATTGTGGACAAGTTCACTTACCTTGGCAGTGTCCTTTCCAGGACACTGGACAATGAGGTTGATACACACAATGCCAGAGCTAGCTCAGTATTTGGGGGGCTCCAAAAGAAAGTGTGGGAGAAAAGAGGTATAAAGGTCTAAAGAGCCAGTGTGCTGACCTCATTGCTGTGAAACCTGGACAGTCTACTACTGTCATGTCAGGAAACTGAATCACTTCCATTTAAATTGTCTTAGGAAGATTCTGAAGATCACTTGGCAGGAGAAGATACCAGACACTGAGGTCCTTTCTCGAGTAAACTGCTTAACATTCCAACATTACTACAGAGAGCACAATTGCAATGGGCTAGACATGGTGTTAGAATGCTGGACGGATGTACACTTGCCAAAAAAAACCATATTTTATGGAGTACTCACACAGGGAAAACTCTCACAAGGGGATCAGAAGAAGTGATACTGAGTGATACACCCTGAAGGTCTCATTGAAGAACTTTAGAATTGATTGTACAGCTTGGGAGACAGTGGCACAGGACCGTCCAGCATGGTGTACCCTCATCAATGAGGGGTCTGTGTTCTATGAGGAAGGCAGAACTGAAGCAGCTCAAGGGAAACATGGCATCCGAAAGTTTAGAGTATTACCCCAGATGTTCACATGGACATTTGTGCCCAATCTGTGGTAGGAACAAAATTCTGAGTTCGTATTGGTCTGATCAGCCACAGTCAGACACACTATAATTTGTCTCATGGTGATGTCATTTTGGTGTTCTTCAATAATGAATCACAAGAACCAATCAAGGTGGTGAAGACCTGAATTAATCTCAGGTTTTGTTCAGGTTGAGGCTAAGTCTTGCCCATAGGCACCCAAAGATGCAGGTCCCAGTCTTTGTAATATATAAACTAACAATCTCCCTTACCCAAACACTCCCTTCTTCCTCATACTTATAAACTTTAATTTCTTCAGTTTTTAATTGAAAAGATAGTTGACTTTTTCTAATTCTATAACACTCCACTCTTTCCTTAGTCTTTCAAAGGTCATTGAAAGTGATTCAGCATTCAGATATGCCATTTTCCTTACTCATGGAAATAGTTTGTCCAGGCCTTAGAAAGGAAGACTTTTATGCTCCATTTCAACTCTAATGCTCTCCATTTCTAAGAATAAGAATTATGGAAAATAAACTTAGTCTGATAAGAATAACTTTTTAATTCTGTATTGCAAGGTCATTTCATTCAATTTAGTGAAAAGGGCAAAATTAGAACAATTTGGGAAGTGCCTAGCTTCACTTTACTTAATTTCACTAAAATAGAAAAGCTTTTAATGTGATACAGATGGAATTGAACACTTTTGGTCTCCCTGACCTCACTTTTATGCTAATCATTAAATAAATGATTTGACAATTACATAGTCAGGGTTTCTAAAATAAATGATTCCTATTCCTACCACTTGGCACAAATATAATTCTTCCCTCCAACTCCAGAATCACATAGCAAAGGCTGGCAAAGAAAGGGACACCTCAAGATAAATGGATGAATTCTGCTACACATTCTTTGTGAATGCTTGTTGCTAAAGGCAGCAAAGGAAAAATGTGATCATGGCTCTGAAGGAACTTAAATGTGAAAAATGTTATATCAGACAAAGCAGGCAAAAAGGCAGAACTATGCTACACATCAGTGCATTGGTTCCATACTTCATGTAAATTGCCATAATTAGAGAAGGTTGAGAATTAATCTTTGAAGACTAAAAGGACTTTATGAAAGAGTCTTGAAACTTCTACCCCTTTTCTCATTTTCAGATACTATATTTCCACCAAGGCCATGCCATGATGCATCACTGTGGCATGAATGGGGTGTGACTCTGAGTTATTGAAATCTACTGCAGGAGAGGACAAACTCTGGCAACCTTAGGAGAAGGTGTTGGTATAATGAATAGAGCACTGGAAGACCTGAGTTTAAATCTGACCTCAGAAATTTGCTAGATATGTATCCTAGGGCAAATCATTTAACTGCTGTTTGCCTCAGTTTCCTCATCTGTAAAATGGGGATGGATAAATATTAATCCCTTCTACCGTGGCAGTCTGATTTTGAATTTGAGCCCACATTGTATCTTCTATCTCCATTTATGGAGAGAGCTCAGCTCAGATATCTCCTCATTTCTCACTTGATTTTATTACTTTGATACTTCTCAGTGATTTTTCTACCATGTCCCAGGGAGCTCATTTTTGACATAACTTTCATCTGCCTTAGCACTCTACCTCATCACATACCCAAGTTGGTATTTCTTCCCCCTGCATGCAACACAATGGACAAATCACTTAACACTGTTTGCCTCAGTTCCTTATCTGTAAAATGATCTTGAAAGGAAATGGCAAACTACTCCAGTATCTTTGCCAATAAAATCCCAAATGGGGTCATGAAGAGTCAGACATAGTGACCAACAATCTCAATTAGTCCAGATCTAGCTATTCTCCCCATTTTTGCCACTTCTTCACATAACAAGTACATCAGGTATTAATCTGTTAATGGTAAAAATGTTCCAGTATAATCAATGCTGTCTCTCTATAGAAACCCTGACAAATTTGTTTTATTTGGCATTCATCTACTTGTATTCCTTCTTCTAGATTCATCTAAAAATTTCCTTGGTTTGATATTAGTTTGTGGTTTCAGTTTTCTTTTGTGTTTTGTCTTTTCACCCATTAAATTATAAGCTTCCTAAGGACAAAAAACTGTTTTCTTTTTTTTTAATTATATCTTTAGGGCTTAGTACAATACTGGTAAAAAGCAGGAACTTAATAAATATTTATTAACTATTGATTATTGTTTGAGGAGCAACCTGTTGATTACTAAGTAAGGGGACTTTGATCATTATGAACCAAGGAACAACAACAATAAAAATAAAATGGTCTTCTGATTCTGTAGGGTTGGTGGTAGAACAAATTAAAAAGGGACAGGGGTTGCTAAGAATCATTCAGTTCTTATACCACGTTCTAACATTAATTTACGTGTTGGTAACTCTAAATGTAAAATCATTGTCTAACAACAATTCAGTTCAGGCAAATGAGTTGATATCCTGCTGCTGAAGATAGTAAACCTGATCAATATTAACATTCTTACTACAAATTAAACCAGAAGACATAATGAAACTATAAATCAGTGGAAAGATCTCAGGTTCTTGGAAAAGTGTAAGAAGATATTTGGGTAGAGTCTGTTTCATTACGTACATTAAAGCAACAAGAAGTACCCCTTACTCCCTTTACCTTTCATTGCTTAGATGAGTCAGCAAAAGAATTATCATGGGAAAAAATGTCAAAATTTATGAACTAGCACCTGTTGCAGAGAATGAAATAGATAAATTGTACAAAGAATTTGATGTTCTTCTAAAGTCAAAATACAGCTTGATAATCAGTGATACCAATGCAAAGGAGAATATAAAAAATTATAAAGAGGAGGATATCAAAAATTATGTTAGAAAATATGATTTAGAAATAAGTTATATAGACTTTCAAAGATTTAAAGATGCCCTAGAAATCTCACATCTGTGGATCATGTATACTTCTTTCAAGAAAAAAGTTGGAAGGTATTGTAGTTATTAAGCATTAAATAATATCTTAAAAATGAAATTTACTATATATATATATATATAGATATAGATATAAATACATACATACATACATACACACACATATTAACAGGTAGGAAGTGACTGATTCCTGCTGTGTCATTTCAGAATCACCTGTCTGTGTCACTTAATAAAACCAGTGACTGGTTATAGCAAAGGTAAAAAATTAATATCAAATTTTTTTAAAGGGTTAAGGATAAGAAGATTCTTCATGCAATTTCAAAAGCTCCAAACTGAACTATTCAAACAGGCTGTTAGTTTGGAAAAAATTGGAAAAGAATAAAAGAAAAGACATTGTGATTACTGCAATTTCTTATAGTTTTTATCCAAGGAGATCAGACCCCCAAACTACCACAACTGGAATAATATTTAATCTCTTTGTCAGAATGATAGCCAAGAGTAACAACCAAGATTACTTGCAAAATATCATGAAAGAGAAGGATGAAAGTTTTAAAGTATCAGAATTGCTTCATAAAACTGAGTAGCAGTAGTGTGAGCCAATGATAGTAATGGTTGACCTTTATAAAAGGCTTTTAAATGTTTGTAAAGCACTTTACATTTGAACCATTATTAACCCCATTGTGCAGATTAGGAAACTAAGGTTCAAGTGACTTGCCCATGGTTAAAAAAAACAACTAATGGTCAGGGAAAAGGATACAAACCAAGTGCAATTTTATACCTCTACCACAATGCCCTTCCACCTAAAATATTCTCTAACACAACTAATATCAAACCAAGGAAATTTTTAGATGAATCTAGAAGAAGGAATACAAGTAGATGAATACCAAATAAAACAAATTTGTCAGGGTTTCTATAGAGAGACAGCATTGATTATACTGGAACATTTTTACCATTAACAGATTAATACCTGATGTACTTGTTATGTGAAGAAGTGGCAAAAATGGGGAGAATAGCTAGATCTGGACTAATTGAGATTGTTGGTCACTATGTCTGACTCATGACCCCATTTGGGATTTTATTGGCAAAGATACTGGAGTAGTTTGCCATTTCCTTTCAAGGTCATTTTACAGATAAAGAACTGAGGCAAACAGTGTTAAGTGATTTGTCCATTGTGTTGCATAGCTAGTAAGTATCTGAAATCAGATTTGAATTCATGAAAATTCATTTTTCTGATTTCAAACCCAGTGTTCTATCTATCCATTACACGATCTACCTGTCCAAGCTAATTCATATGGGAGAAATCTAATATGGAGGCAATATAATTTTGAAGGTAGTCAGGAATCAATTTTCTTTTTTTTTATTTTTTGACAGGACAATTAGGATTTAGTGACTTGCCCAGGATCGCACAGCTGGTAAGTGCAAGTGATTTGAAACAGGATTTGAACTCAGATCCTCCTGACTCCAGGCTGTGCCACTTGGCTACCCCAGGGATCAAATTTTAAGATACCTGTGAGGGAAAGAGTGCAAAAGAAAGAAAAAATCAGAGATTTTTATAATCCTTGACCCCTAAAGAAAAAAAAAGGTGAAAGAGGAGACATGAACAACTATTGACCTGTGTCTGTTGTCTCACCCCTATAAAATATTTATGAGAATTATCTATTAGGTACAAAGTTCTGGATCTCTGGAATCAGGAAAAACTGAGTTCAAATCCATCCTTAGATAATTCCTAACTGTAATTTTGGGCAAGTCACTTAGCCTCTACCTGCCTCAATTTCCTTAACTATAATACAAGGATAATAAAAGCACCTAACTTCTAGGTTTGCTTTGAGAATATGATGTTATATTTGCAAAAGCACTTAATATAATGCTTAATCCACAATAAGCACTATTTAATGCTAATTATTATTATTATCCTCAATATGGTTCTATCTATTTACCTTGTTGAATATTTAAGAATTATCCTTGTTGAAAATATTAAAAAGGTGGAGACAGGTTTGTGAAGTTTTGGGGTATTTTTGTTTATTTGTTTTTACAATAGACCACATCTTCAGTCACACTATTAAGTGAAAGAAGAAAAGAAACAAGGGCTAATTAAGAACTTACTCTGTACCAGGAGTTCTACAAATATTTTCTCATTTAATCCTCACAACAAGTCTGGAATGATACTGTTATCCCCCTATTTTTAAAATTAAAGAAACTGAAGCAGATAAAGGTTGAATGACATGTCCAGGTCATACAACTAGTAAATATCTGAATTTGGATTTGAACTCATCTCTTTCCTGACTCAAAGTCCAAAACTTTAGCCATCAAATTACTTAGCTTCCTCATTCTACTCTATTATATCTTACTAAGTTTATTATTTATTAGTGATTTTTAAAAATAATGTGTTTTAAAAAGGAAAAAAAGGAGCTATAAAAGCTTTTCTCCAATGAAATATTAGCATTATGGGAAGCAGAATGGTCACATCAGAAGAAGTAGAATTAGAGGCATTTGAGTTATATCCTAACTCTGCCATGTAGTGCTTTTGTGATTTTAGACAAGTATCTTAAATCCTCTGAGACCAAGATATGTCTTTTTTTTTTTTAATAAAATGAGGAATTGGATCAGAGGGTCTCCATGGTCCTTTCTGCCTCTAAATGCATCTTTTGATATCATCAATGATTCCTTAAATGAAGCATTAAAATAGGAGATGTATTCTTGCCAAACAGGTTTGCTAATCTTGAGGGATAATCTACCTGGAGTCTAGTTGAAAAGGAGGTTTCTTATAGGTTATAAAGTTCTTCAGGTACTATTGTTTGTGCACAACATTGTACTGATTGCATTAAGCCACAGAATATTATAGGGTATCAATAGTGGGAACTATGAATGACTTAGCAGTTCACATTGGAAAAACCAAGTGGATGATGATTGTATGTTGCCCAAATTAAGATGTGTAATTGGATAGATAACCTACTGAATTAGTCCATTGGCACATAATTAGGAAAAGATGAATGATGAACTGGACCCAGAAGTTAATAGGAAAAAGCACTCTAGACCACATCTGTGAAATTGTGCAGTATTTTGGGGGTCATCCAAAGCTGCTTCATGATTCAAAATCTTCATTTTTTAAAACTAATATTCTTCCAGTAATGTTATATGGCTGTGAGTCATGGAATACAGTCATCTCTGAATATGCAAAATTGCAAGTCCCCAAAAAGTAATGGAGGGTAAATTACTTATTCAGTGCCCTCCCAATAAAACTACCAAATAACTACTTTATCAAGCTAGAAAAAGTAGTAAGAAAGTTCATCTGGAGCAACAAAAGGGCAAGAATGGCAAGGGAACTGATGAAAAAAATGTAAAGAAAGGTGGCCTTGCTCTACTAGATCTAAAACTCTACTATAAAGCAGCAGTCATCAAAACTGTCTGGTACTAGTTAAAAAATAGAGTAATGGACAGTGGATTAGGACAGGTTCCAAAGAAGTCACAGTAAATAACTACAGCAATCAGCTATTTGACAAACCCAAAGACATCCAGCTTCTGGGATAAGAATGCAAATAGTTTTTGCCAAATTTTGCCAAATAGTTGGCAAAAACTAGGTAAAAAAATCTTCACAACTAGGACTTCTGATAAAAAATCTCATTTCTTTTATTTCCAGAGTGATTAAAATGGTTTTTGTTAAAATATCTTAACAAAATGGCACACCTCTCTCATGGTGGGAGAGAGGGGTGGAGAAATCCCAACATACAAGCTCTTTTTACGAACTTTGAAAGATTTTATTCTTGCCCCATTCCTGCCAATCATAGGCTGGGGTCACAATCTAATTGATATATTTCCCCACCTCATTATACTAATGAGCAAGAACAGATAGATCTCTTTGAGCATGTGCAAAGGAGAAGGTCAAGACTAGTTTACTCTGGACCAATTAAGGACTAGTTTCTTCTAATTCAGTTTGTCATTTTTGGAATGGGATTAAGAGAACTCTTCCAGTTTTGTGGTTGACTGGGGCCATTCCCCCTTTGTAATGGATTTCAAAGGGGCCCCCCCTCCACACCTTGTGAAGACTAACAACCCCCTTCATTCCTCATAACTCCCCCCTTTTCTTTTAAATAACTACTTGGTCTTCACACTTCACCAGCAATGTCTTCCTCAAATTAATTCATAATCCTCATCCTTGATAGCACTACTGACTTTTTCCATCAATATTTTTACCTCTTCATTATTAGAGCCTAACACCAGTCCTAATTTGCTGATAGACTTTTTTACTTTTTTGAATTATTAACTGGATCATATATGGGAGACACACATGGCTAATAGGATTATCCCACTTAGGGTCAATAGTAAGATACCCAGTAACTGTTTCTACCATGAGCCAGTAAACTCATTCATCCAAAGAGGTATTAAAGGGGCTTATCCAGGTTTGGGCTGGCACATGTGCCAACTTTCTGATATCCCTGGTTATCTCCTTTGCCACCTTCCACTGTCATCTATCTTTAGACAACAATTTGATAAATTCAGTTTACCACAGACTTCTTCTTCAGCCAAAAGGTACTAATCTATATTGAATAATCAGCTCTTTTGTTTGCAAGGCTTGATCAGTCAGTAAGTCCAAGACCTTAGCTGTGTGATTGACAATTTTTCTACTGCAGCTTGGGCTCTTATTATTCTATTCAGGATATAAACTGGGCTTCCATAGCCCCAACTCCCATCCTGTACCCAGGTAGTAGGCTCTTGAGTCTAGATAACAATTCCCTGACCACACTTTGGACAACTGGGTGTAGGCAGTAGTCCTACAAATCCAGTAATGTCCTCTAGTGCTAGTTGGTCTTCCAGGAATATAGTTTCCAACAAATGGGTAATACTGTTCCTCTTTACTTCCAAGAGGCCCTCTTAATAAAACCATATAATCTTCATGATAATAGGTACATTTCCAATGTTGCTGTGCCTCCTTCCATTGCAAGTTTTTATACCAATGTCTTTAGAAAGGTCTTCCTGACTCCAAAATTGATCAAACTAAATTCCTGATTTTGTACCCTTGTATCAATCCCAAGAATAGCTAATATACCTAGTGATGTTATTTGAATTATTTTTCTTGCAAATGGCCATTTCAAGCACTCTTCTTGCAAGTCTATACTAACTCATAATCAGTTTCCCTTAACAAATGCCCCAGTTTGCGCATCTTTACAAGGGATCCAAATACCATCATTAATCTCACATGAGTCTGAGGCCACCTATCTCTTAAGTTGTACAGTCCTGAATATTTATCTAAATCAGAGATAGGACTCTCCCTAGATAGGATATACAGACTCATGTAGGATAATCATGCTACCCAATAATCTTGCTCTTTCTCTATCAATGGAGAACATTTTCACCCTGCCTTCCCTCCTCCTTTCCATAAGGAGAAGGACATAAGTAGGGGTGTCACACTTACAGAGTCAAGGGGGAAGTTACAGATAAACAATGTAGACATAGGAGAGATATGGTGGAGAGGAACTGGTCCAGTGTCTCTCCTTTCTTATCCTTCTCTTCTCTCTTGGAGGCACCCAATGTCCTTTAGCACCTTCTGAATCTGTTCCTCTCCAGCTCTAGTGACTAGTTGAGACCTGCCTTCTGGTAGAGAAACTGGTTAACATCTTATTCAGATTAATACACATGTTTCTATCACAAAAACAATGAGATTCTGGAGCTTATTACAATTTACATTTTGCCTTATTGCCAATTGACACACATACGTAACTTTTAACACCAACTTCCATTAGTATTTTACTACATGTGCAAACTCCTGATGAGAATTATTACATTAACTCAAGCTTGTAATACATACATTCAACAATCATATTTGTTCTAAGACCACCCAGCATCTGGTTTAAAATAAAACAATTTTAACCTTTGTTCTCATTACAATAATGACTCAAATATCCTTAACCAAATTGAATTTTTTCCCCCAAATATTCCCATATTTTCCTTTTCCTGGTGTACTTATCTAACTCACACTCCTTTCCTTAAACTAGAACTTGAAATTGTAATTATCCTAAGAATTTCCCATTCTTCTTACCTAAATATTCCCTACCCTCTAACACAAAAACTAAGGAAACTTAATTCCTATCTTAGCATGTAGCTGATAGCAGGTGCCAGAGGCAGACACCTAACCCATCTCTGGCTATTAGATCCAACTTAGCTAAAACTTCTTTTTCTGGTTTGCTTAGTAACAAATTATAAAGATCCAGGGCATTAAAGGAAAATTCCTTTATAGATATAAGTATTGAATGTCAGTGTCTAGGCAGAGGTCAGGTGGGTAAGTCAAATGCCTTAGGCCATATTTATTCTTCCAGGTGAGACATTATCCAAATGTCATTTTGGGGAAAACAAGTCAAAGGGGTCCAACCTCAGCCATACTGAGAAGCTGCCCCTTCGACTGCCCATCTCTGTCATCTGAAACCTTTAGCCCAATGACTTCCTCGACTCCAAGAACATGACATATACCCAGGAGCATTTCCTTTTGCTAAAAATCCTTTTATCTGATTTTAAAAGGAGTAATTGATTATAAGTCCCAAGATCTAAAACAGTTGTTTTGCCTAATTAGAACGTCCAGTGAATACAATTCACTAAATTCAATTATAATCTTAATGGAGTCCCAATTAATGAACCCCCTACCTAAAGCTCTGAGTATCCTTCCTGGGTCTTTGCCTAAAACCAGGTATTCTAACTATGACTGGCCCTACAGGCCTCATCTACTTCTTACTAGAGATATCCCTTTGTCTGAAATCATATCTATTCCATCTCCATATAAAGATGGCATATCAGATTCCCCTTGGCCAGAGAAACCTCCTTCTAGCCTGTTGTATCTTACAACAAATAAATGCTTCCTTTGTCCAGGATAGTAGCACAGAGAAATCTCGAATTATCTTGTGTTTATCTTTCTCATATTAGATAGTGCTTTTTTTTAGGTTATTTTTTTGCAAGGCAAATGGGGTTAAGTGACTTGCCCAAGGCCACACAGCTAGGTAATTATTAAGTGTCTGAGACCGGATTTGAACCCAGGTACTTCTGACTCCAGGGCCAGTGCTTTATACACTGTGCCACCTAGCCGCCCCTAGATAGTGCTTTTACTTCAAAGCAAACAACCACAACTTTGGAATATATATATATATATATATATATATATATATATATATATATCTCCAAAATATTTTTTGTTTGGGCAAGGCAATTGGGATTAAGTGATTTGTCCAAGGTCACACAACTAGGCAATCACCTCAGGTCTCCTGACTCCAGGGCCTAGTGCTCTATCCTCTGCACCACCCAGCTGCCCTCTAATATACAAATTACTTTTCAGAATTCTTTAAAACCATTAGAACATCTTAGGTAGTTTTAAATTTCCAACATGTGTTATTAATTTCATTATAACAGAACAGAAATAAGAATAATACATAAATTACTAGATTGTACAAAGCAATTCTTCCATTATTACATTACTCATGAACCCATAGCTCTATCCAGAAAGGGTCATACTTTCCCATATTTTCCTTATTGCCCTTCAAAGCAAACCCATTAATCCCAGGCTTTAACAATAAAGTATTTAAATAACATATTCACAATAGATAGCTAAATATTGCAAATATAATCTCTTTGCAGTTACAAAAGAATATCACATAACTGATAGATACATCTTATTCATCAATAAGTTACCTTACAGCATCAGTCAGAGCCCCCCATATCAGCTGTCTGCAGTTACCAAGAAGTCCACTTTCTTGACTTCTTTAAAATTAAGCATACATTGTTAATATACATTAATCATAAGATTCTTATTTAAACATCTCATTTCCCTTAGAACAAGAACGAAATGAATATCCCATGATCTTTACACTTTAGTCTCTTTACCCAGATTCTCAAAATCCAATCTCATATATATGATACATTTAAAACTCCAATGTAATTACAACTAAACTTCCCAACAGTTTAGTTTGATAAAAAAAAAAAACTTTAGAGTACCTTATACAGAGAATCCAGCTCTCATATTCAAAAAGCTCTATCCAAAATAAAAGTACAATTGTTAGCATTATTAGGCTTAACATGAAAACCAATTGGAGCTTTTTCTCCAAAGAAATCAGTAAATATCCCTGGTAATTATTGAGTGTCTGAGACCGGATTTGAACCCAGATACTCCTGACTCCATGGCTGGTGCTTTATCCACTGCACCACCTAGCCACCCTGGTATTTATCTTCTTAGTAACACAATACCATTTTTCTTTAACCCAAAAGTGTTGCAGTAAAATTCCAAACCTCTTAACTCCTTGCAAAAGTTATAGTAGTGTTAAAATAGTTTAATCCCAAACTAATATACATATATATATATATATATATATCTCCAAAATATTCCCAGTTCACATATATAGCTAGAAATTTCTATATATAGACATATATATATATATATATATATATATGTTATTTAATTCCTCCCATTCTGTACAAATTTTATCAAAATGTTACAACACTAGTATCCCTCTTTTAAAACCCTCAATGTGGTCCCCAAAACTCTAGTTCATAAACTTTAAAAGCAATGAGAGTCACATGGCTAGCAGATATTCAATAAACGTAATTTCCTTTCAATAAAGGAGGCTCTTAACCCCTGGATCTTTTATATATATATATATATATTTTTTTTTTTTCTTTCCCAATCACATATCCCACCTGTGGAGGGATCTCTTTCCCTTTAAGACTTAAGCACTTGAGTTCTCCTGTTTATACCACCCCCACCTCCATGGGTGGGTGGGGCACTTAGGTAAACTCAGTCTAGGGTTCAAGTTTTAACAAGATGGCAGATGGGATCAAGACCACCATGTGTCCAACCCACTCTTTTCAAAAAAGAAAAAGAAAATAAAAAAGCAGTGGAGGGAGGGGGAATATGGAAGTAGGCTACTGCATGTGATCAATGATTTCTTATATAAAATAATTGTCAAATCTGTCAAAACATCAATAAATGTATGATCAGAAAAGCAGGAAAGATGATTCTATTTTAAGGGTAAGGGAGAAGAGATTACAAAATATAGTAAGCCTCAGTGGAAGGCCTGTCCTACATTAGGTAGAAAATATTCTTTGGGAGATTATGGGAGAGGATGAGAAGCATAGAGGAGGAAACCATCTGTCTTCTTGTGTTTTGCCATCTGTACCACAGACATCAAGAAGCTGTATAAATATAGATTTCATTTTGGTTAATCCCTTTTCAAAAGCATAAAAATAAATAAGTATAATATTTAGGAAGTGTTCTATTTGATTTCCTTGCTGGGAAAAAAATAGGTAGGCATCAGATGCTGCTTTGCCTTCTGAGTCATCTATATCTCTTGCTCATAGTTACTAATCAACTATCTCCTTGATGTTGTTTAAGTCTTTAACTCTTTTCTGTTTCCTGTATTTTGAAGTCAAAGCTGTATCTGCAAATTATACGAAATGCTGGATTGAGACAATTTTATGGACAATCCTGGTGGGGAAAAAAATATCAATTCATCTGGACCTTTATGGCTAAATTAAATTTTGAACTGAAATTATCCTAATACATTTTATTCCTTTTGGCTTGGGGTGGGGAGGAGGCTACAAATGACCTAACAGTAGAGAAATTCCTCGCTTTATTCTTCATTGATCTCTCTTGGCATGAAGACAATAAAAATTGGTGGCCAAAAATAATATAACTTGTGACCAAAAAGTTTATATCTACACCTGTATCTAGTCCAGGGCTTTACATACAATAGGTGCTTAATAAATGATAATGGTTCTTATGTTCCAATTTCCCTTTTGCAACAAAAATAATCCTGAAAGCATATTAGGTGTATTTTATATTTTTTAAATGCAAAATCATCTCTTTGTAGAGTGAATGTAAGATATCATTTATGACCCTCTATCCATTTTGATGCATATGTGGAAATCAATAAAAAAATAAATATAGTTAATGTTTGACCAAGTGTATAGGGAGAGGCTAATGAATCAGACACTGTTTGGGAGAGATTAGTGAAGCAGAAACAGTTCAGAGAGAACTGTTCGGGTAGATACTGCTTGCCTCAAATAAGCAGTCTTAAGACCCTAATAAAAGAAAATACACTGTAAGGTGTCTTTGGTTCTTTCCTCAATGAAAGGTAAGGTTCAAACCTCTCAGAGGTGTATAAATACAATTTTAATGACTGAAAAATAAGGGTAAAATTTGCAGTGGGGGTGCGGTAAGGGGCATTTACCAAGCTATTGGAATTGGCCTGTGGAGAATAAATTATAATTGGTATTATTATAATTATAAATTATAAGTTATAATTACATTACTCAATTTTACTTGTTAGACAAGTTTTTTTGCTTCATTATATTTTGCTTTCTGGTTTGTTTTTTATAAATGCATTTGAAGAGTTAAATTCTGCTAGTAACAAAGTCAAGGAAGAGTTTGTGTTCTGCTGGAAGTTTGGGACAAACGTTCAATCATTTTTTAAGTGTGTATATTAAAGTTTAAAAGAATCTGGTCTTAAGGTGTGAGGGAATTCTTGCCATTTTTGAAATATGGATATAAATCTCTTTTTCAAATAATTGTTATTGATCTAGAAGCCTCTGTAAAAACTTAGAAGCACAGAACTTACAGGATAGGTGGGAGCTAGGAATGATCAGGAATTAAAATTATTGGAGGCTGAAAGACTAGAAGAGTTTCCTGAGGTGAAAAATCTTTGTATAGGAGAATGAAAAACCAAGGGGAAAAGACTCCTATGCCATAGGGGAAAAGAAGGAGTAGCAAGAAGTCAATGAGAGTTTAGTATTTCAAATAGCTACTCTTTGGTTTGGGACCGAGGCTATAGTTAGAGAAATGCAGTTTTTCAGTGGTTTCCTGAAGTTTGAAATTAGGTATGATTCCATAGGCTGTCAGATCCAAAATCACCTTTCTCCCTTTCCTCCTTCTTTTCCTTCTCTTCCTTTTCCTCTTTCTCTTTTCTCTCTACTTTCTTTGCTTTCTCTTCCTCCTCTTCCTCCTCAACCAACTCCTTTTCCTCTTCCTCTTCTTTGTTTTCCTTGTTTTTAATCAGAGGGCCTGGATTCTGATCCAGACGCTTCTCTCTTGCTTCATAACCTTGGGAAGGTCACTTCATTGATCTGGGTCTTGGTAATGAGAGGCTTACACATTGGTTTACCTCTAAGCTCTCTTCCAGGTCTAACAGTCTATAATTCTATGAAAAAGTTATTTCTCATGCCAGGAATACAATGTATCCTTCAGCACATATAGATGTCCCACTAACAAATTTAAGCAGGTGGCTCAAGTTTTGAACCCATTTCCAAGCAAAGAGAAGTCATGTGACATCACCTACTCCCTCCTCCATCAGAAAACACCTCTCAAAATACATATTTTTAAAGCATTCATCACGTATATATTGGATACACACAATGGAAATATACAGTCAGAGCCAGGGTCCACAGTTCCAAAGTTTCTAGGACATGAGTAGAAAGGAAAGGTCACTAATGTGAATGGCATCACTCCTTCCCAGCTAGGCTGCTTTTTTCTTACCCCTCCCCACTTCCACCTCACTGCCCAAGGAGAATTAAATAAATATATATGATGTTATTTCTTTCTGATTTCAATGCCAAAGCCAGTTTCCAGAAAGCAGAGTAGCAATTCATTTTCTTTTACTGTGAGGGGGAATGTTTTAAGGAGTCAAGAAGGGACCCCACTCATTTCTTCACAGGTCCATCAATTCATTCATTTATTCAACACACATTCATTTAAGCACTTGTTTTCATTGTGCAAGGTACTGGGGGAAATAAAAAGTTTAGCTAAAACATAGTTCTTACTCTCATGGAGTTTCCCCTTTGGTCAGGGGATAAGAAACAAGCACAATTAACTATTATAACAATCTTTTAAATTGTGTGAAAAGTTAAAAAAAAGTTTTGCAAGATAAAAAGGAGAAGATTGTCACTACCTACTGACAAGAATCATTCATTCATGATTAGGAACCTTTAAGGTATGGATAGGAATTTAAAAGGAGAAAAAAGGGAAGCAGGGTATTTCAGTATGAGAAATGTGGAGGTGGCCATTGTAGAGCTTATTTTGAGAACAGAAAATAGTTTATTTCAACTAGAACACAGAATGCTTGGGTTTTTTGGATCAGATCTGTGGTATAGTCTTCTGTCAGTCAAAAATGCTCACAGTTTAAGAGATCAGTTGTTACCTTTGACTTAAATTTCTGTGAAGCAGGAAGAAACCTGTGGGCTAAACAGTTGCAATGAATAATGCTTTGCTATGTTCAGAGTGTTAGTCACAATGATACTTTGTAGGTTAAAAAAACTTTTATTTTTGTTCTGTCTCATCCCTAACACATCCCAGGATGGGGTCTAAGTTGGACATTCTTTATTTTGAATTTTATTTTCAGCAAATAAGTATCATAATGAAATACCAGGACATTAACAAGAGTTCATGGCCTTGACAAAATCCTTTTAAGCATATTCTAAAAGGTATAAAGAAACTCCTGCAAAAATGTATATAAAGTGAAGATAATAAATAACAAGTTATAAATGGAAATTTAAATCAATCAATAAATTATATACTTCATTTCATACAAAGAAACAGTGACTTCTGAGGTTGGAATAGAGAAAATCCTGCTTCTCTTTGGGATTTTCTCAGTACTTAGAGGGTGTACTTAAATAATTATTCTGATAACATCGTCACCAGAAATTCATAGGCTTTACCAGACTATTAAAGTTAGGGGGAGGTATCCATGATACAAAGAAGGTTAAGAGCCGTGGTATAGAGAATATGAAGCTGGGTTGTAAGTCTTGAGGATCTTTGTTCAAATTTCATTTACAGCACTTACCTGTGACCATAGGCAAATTACTTACCCTCTCAGAGTCTCAGCTTCCTTATCTGACAAATTAGTAAAATAATTCCTCTAGTACTTTCCCCAAAGAGTTACTTGAGGACCAAATGAGAAAATACAGTGGCCCAAAAGTCTTGGTGCCATTTAAAGTATAAGGTATAAAGTAAGCTATTAAATTTAAACACATTAAGAATTTGGGGCTCTAGAAATTGCGTTTGTGGTAGTTCAGTTAACCAACATTGAAATCATTTAGAAACTTTTTCTAGGGGAATTGCTACTTAAAAGAAACTTGTGAATTCTTCTGTAAATTGATCAAATACCCCCTATTTTTGTGTTTTTGTAATGCCAAATTTTTAAATATTGGAATTACTTTCATTTTTTTGTGAAATTTAGTACAAATTCCCTTTCCCCATTTCCCTTCCCTCTTTCCTCCCTCTTTATTTCTCTTCTTTTCTCCCCCTCTATTTCTCCTCATCTCTCTTTTTCTCCCTATCTCTCTCCTTTTGTCCTACCACCTAATAAACAGTCCATATTCTTTATAAATCATTCAGTTCCATTCCCTTCTCTTCAGGTAAGATAATTTGCTTGCTGTGATACAGTAGTGTTGTTCTTCTTTCCCTTCCTTCCTTCCTTCCTTCCTTCCTTCCTTCCTTCCTTCCTTCCTTCCCTCTTCCTCTGTCTCTCTCTCTGTCTTTCTCTGTCTCTGTCTCTGTCTCTCTGTCTCTTTGTCTCTCTCTCTCTCTCTCTCTCTCTCTCTCTTTCATTTGATTAAGTCCCTCAGTCAAGAGTGAAATTAGTCAAATCCTTCCTTCTCTGTCTATAATTGGTGCCAAAAGTTTCTAGTCAAACTAAAATAAAGTGTTCATGCTTTATCTGAAAACCACTTAATGAGGAATGATGTGAGCAGGGTTTTAATTTAATCTTTGTTCATATCCAACCATGATTCCTAATTTATGCTTGTGGTGCCAAAATAGTGCTATCCAAAATGGTACTAAGATAGTTGATGCACAGGACACTGATGTTGTTTCATCTTGATGAGGTTATGTATTCAAGGTATGTCCTTCCTGGGATATGTTCCCTGACGCCTCATCATGTTTTAAAATAGCCACTCCAGTCATTCACTTCTGGGATTATCAACTCCTTGGCCATGGAAGGATTTTTAGTAGAGTTGACTATGCCATAGTAGTAGGCACTAAGTTCAAAACACTGAGAAATTTTGAGAAAATATTAAAAGTTGTGATGAATGATTCTCAGCTTCCTATAGTTCATCCATTTGTTTGCTTTTTTTATAGCCTTAGAGACCTAGAGTCTAGAGAGTCTTTATTGAGATAAAGGAGTTTATGACAAAAGCTTCCTTAAAGAGAACTTGTAAAGATTTCCCATTGTTAAGAAGTTTGTTCTATTATGAACAGTTTAAAAATCCTTTTAAATACATCAGAGCACATGTAGGGAATGAATTATTCTCAATGGGAAATTTCACTGGAATGGTTTCTGTCTTGCATAATTACAGTATAAAGAGTTCAATACAAAGAGACTGCCTACCGGGGTGTACTGGTTTCAAAAGCTGATAAATTTTCAATGTGAGCATTTAATCAGGACTCAGTTCCTTGTTTTGATGATTGTCTAGACAAGAAAATGAGAGAGAAAATGTCAATAATATACTTAAAAGTGTGTCCTCCATTTATTTCTTCTTTCCTTCCTTTCTTTATCCCTCGTTCCCTCCCCCTGGCTAGTTGTTAAATATTTACCAGCATACCATTGCCCCAATCTCTAGGTTGCCAGTCTTTCTTCTATAGCAAAAAAATTCATAGCTCAATTTGCAAATTAGATGGCAGATATAAAAGATTGAAGGTGAGGAAAGGAAAGCAGGTTATGTTTTCCTGAAACACATCCTTCTTTGAAAAACTCAAAATGGCTACTGAAGGAACAAGAGTTATTTCAGTGCCAGAAACAGATTTTAAGAAAGTGAAGTGTAATATTACTTCCTTGAATAGAGATGGTAGACATTAAGTAGAAGACACTTTTTTTTTAAAAAAAAATGTAGAATGGAGATGCATAATAACATGTGATGAAGTCTGGTGACTCATGATGTCTCTGTTATATGGTTCAGATGAACCCAGAGCTTTATTTTTTTTTTTTAAATATCACTTTGACAATAGATGTAAGTGCTGCTTCTAGTTATATAGCTTTCTTGATTCTAGTTATCCTGGGGACAAACACTATTTGTAAATGACTGTTTGAAACAACTTTCCAAAACTAAAGAGCTGTCTTGGATTCAAACAACATGGAGATTTTCCATTGATGAATATTGACCTTAGAACCTTTGCCTTCCTTAGGGTTTCCCAGATAGTGGCCGTGGAGAATATTTAGAATACATAATGACTACATTAAAGAGATTTTTAAAACATCATTTCAGGAAAAGGGAAAAATAGTAGTTTAACAAAGATTAACAGATGCATTCTTCACTGTAATGATGTCCAGAGACCTAGGCAAAAGGGGAAAATTTGAGCATTTGATTTGGGTAATTTAGACAAAAATAGTCATTGAAATTACCTAGAAGTCTTCTTTAGTCCTTTTCTAAATATTGATGGGGAAACTCAAACTGTATACCTGGACAGACTTTAAAGTGGAAAGTAATTTTAAAAGTAGTGTGCCCTAAGAATCATTAAAGATTTTATGACTCAGATTCAAAGACCTGTTTATGACAATGTTCAATATAACTGATTTCTATGAAGGGAAAAAACATGACAAAGTAATGCTGGAGAGATCGAAGTTCATTTTTTATATAATCCTGATAGAAGTAGAGTTTTTCCTCTTCAATTAACTTCAATAAACATGTAATGCTGTGCTTCATTAGGTTATGTGAGATGCCTCAGTGGAGACAAGGTTTGCTACTTATGAAAGGAGAAGTAGTGTTGTTCTATTTGAAAAGATCTCAGTTGAGCTTAATAGGGTGGCAGGACAAATCAGAATCATAGGAGCATAAATTTAGTACTGTAAGAGACCTTCTTCATTTAACAAATGAGGAAAGTGAGGCACAGAGAATGTTACCCTTATTGTTAAGTATTTTAGATGTGATTTAAACCCAGGTCTATCCTGATTCTAGGACCAGAATTCTATCTACTTGTCACACTGCACCCCAGTCTTTCTCCAAAAGAAGGCCCTTTGAGCACCTGAATTCCGGGCTCAGCTATTCTGATGCTGGTAACTAAAGATCAATGGGTATAATGTGAAAGGAACACTGAGCTAGAGCCAAAGCCCAAGTTAGTTTGTCCCCAAGTTAATGCTAGAAGGCTGGTAGTGGCCATAGAAAAAAGATGCATTTCATCCACTTCCTGGCAACTCTTCTATAATGGAAGAGAACAAACTGTGACAGAAAATGTGCACATCTGTCTTTACTTTCTGAACTTACAAAAAGAGGTAATGGTTTCCCTGAATATGAATATAAAATAAAAATACATTTTTAGCCTATTTAGCATTTTTGTTTTGTCTCCTGCCCATTTAAGTTCCATTTCCATGTGAGATCAGAAATGCTACTAATGTCACTTTAAGTAAAATGGTTTGCATCCAATGCTGCCAGTCTACTAAGAAGTGGGAACTATTAGTTTGTTTGAAATAACACTGTTAGCTAACAGTGCAAGTCAATTTAAATCTAAATATAATTCAAAAGAGTTGTTTTTAAATCATTTTGTACATTCTAATGCTTTGAGAATCAAAGCATGTCAAGCTATTTATAGCATGTCAATTTTAAACACTTGCAAATGTTTGACAATAATCAAGTTCCATTCATGAAACTGAAATATTTAAATCTCAGAAACTCAATTTAAGTGTTTTATTCTATAGTATGATGTAACTAATGTATGTTTATCAAAATAACACTAAAATCACAAGTCTGATTAGCCCATTTCCCTGCTCAACACCACTAAGGTACCACTAAGTCAATGGTGTGCCTCTTGTTTGTTGTTTAGTTTTTTTTTTCAGGCATGTTCAACTCTGCACATGCCTTTTGGGGTTTTTCTTGGCAATGATACTGCAGTGGTTTGCCATTTCCTTCTCCAGTTCTTTTTTACAGATGAGGAAGCAGGCAAATAGGATTAAATGACTTGCTCAGGGTCACATAGTAAGTGTCTGAGGCTGGATTTGAATTCAGATATTCCTGACTCCAGGGATTCCTAGTTGCCCCCCCCACCCCGGGGTGTGCTGGTAAATGTTCAACAAACAACTGTAGGCAAGGTATATTTAAAAGTTTAATCTGCATTTCTCCATTACTTTCTTAAGTCTAGACAACCAACACTATTTATAGTCCTTGCTGATTATCTTGCACAAGTAAAATGAGTTAGCTTTTGCATACTCCATCAGATTAAAAAACCTTTATTAAGTTCCTTTCACATCCTGTCTTCTATATTTCCAAACTTATTATATTAGTCCCTTTCTTCTTATCTTTGTTATAGCCAACTGATCTTCTTGCTGTTCTTCTTGTAGGGCCATTCCATCCCTCATCTCCTTGCCATTGCACTCTGTCCTCCATTTCTTCCTTTCTGTCTCCCTTTCTGTTCCTTCCTTCCTTCCTTCCTTCCTTCCTTCCTTCCTTCCTTCCTTCCTTCCTTCCTTCCTTCCTTCCTTCCTTCCTTCCTTCCTTCTTTTTTTCTCTCCCTTGATAGTGTATAAACTTCTTGAGGGTAAGGACTATTTTATTTTTTTGGTCTATCTCCAATATTGAATGATTAATGCAAGTTGATTCTTAATAAATACATACTGATTGATCAGTTAATGTGGATGTTGCATTTCGAAGGCACTAATGTGAACGAGGTATTTATATTTAGCTTGAAGGGCATAGAGACATGGCACAGTAGATAGAAGGCTGGAATTTAGAGATAGGAAACTTTGATTTTAATCCCATCTCTGACATTTACAGACTCTAGCATTCTAGACAAGTCATTTAACCTCTCAGAGTCTCATTTTCTTATCTGCAAAATATGCCTAAGAATAATTGCACTATTTTTTTGGTGACTAAATTGCTTTGTAAATGTAAATTGTAAACTAATATTATTAAAAAAACACCAAAATTAAAAAGTACTTAAACAAAAATAAGATGATTCACAGGAAAAATTCCTACTTTGGTTTGACATGAGAATAAACCAACCTCTACTAATGTCTTTTTCCACTGTCTCAATGAGCTATGGTTTCTTGATGGCTGAGCCAACAGGTTATGAGCTCTGAAAGCTTTCTGCTAGACTAGAAGGGAAGTTTTCAGTATCATCTTAGTGATGGATGATGTCTGTTGTCTGGGGATGTGCTTAATTAAAAATTTGTAGAGAATGCTCACCAGAAGACTGACCATAAGGTAGTTAGAAAAAAATTTTTTAATTAAAGGAGTTGGAAAAGTCATCTACCAAAGCAAGGAGGGGTTTCTGTTTGCATTGATGGCAGAGGGATTCAAACTAATGAAGTAATTGATTTTTCAAAAGGAGAAAATAAACTGTATTTAAGTATGACATCTAGATGCATTAGTCAAACTAATTTTAATGATAAAGTAAATTTTTAATCACTTGAATGCTGCTAATGGCAGGCAGCAAACTTGAATCCTTGTCCAAAGGTGGCATAACAAGTCTCTTTATTACTCTGGGCCCTTCTCGATAAGCAAAATGATATATGACATGGCACAGGAGATAGTTCAAATATAGCCTCAGATATTTATTAGCTATGCGACTTGGGAAATTCATTGAAGTTCTGCCTGTCTCAGTTTTCTCACCAGTAAAATGGGGATTTAATAGCACCTGACTTGTGTTGTGAGGATCACATTAGAAAATATCCCTAAAACTTTAAAATGCTACATATACTCTAGGTATTATTGTTTTTGTTGTTGTCTGATATGATTTCTGAAATGCCTTCCAGCTTTTTATTTCTATGTTTCTCTGATTTTCCGTGCATAAGAATTCTCACTTAAGAGGATGGGCCTAGGACTAGGAGTAAGTCAACCTAGATTCTGGTCCTGGTTTTGCCAATTAGCTAAGTTTTGTGCTTCATTTCCTTGTCTGACAAAAGGGGATAATAATCCCTGCCTTAGCAGTCATACAGGGCTATATAAAGATAATGTGATTGCATCATGGAATCTTTGGCTTTTGTAATGGAATGAACCTGAGAGGATCATAGAGGTGAAGAAGTTTTGAGTGGTAGATAGCATTATACAACCTTATCATAAAACTGATTTAGAGGATTTGACCCTAAATAGTGTTGCATCTAAGCAACAACCTTCCTTTTCAGATAAAATAAAACATTTCTTTCAGACCTTAAGAGCAGTTATGAATTGCCTTAAATTTCACTAAGGATTTCAAGTTCTCAGACTGGAATAACCCAAGAGGCCATCTAGCACAACATCCTTCTTTTACAGACAAGAAACTGAGGCCCAGGAAGGTTAATGAATGGATCCAAGGTCACTCAAAGTGCCAGAGACAGGATTTGGTGTAATGAGAAATAGGAAACAAGACAAGGACCAGGATTAATTTCTCATTTGTATACTTAGAGGATTAATTAAGACTAATTTCTTTTTCTCTTGGGAGCTTTATATATATCCTTAGCTCAACAGGGGAGAAGTGAAGGGCAAGGAGAAAGATGGCATAGATTTAGCTTATCAGAAAGAAAGAAAGAGGCAGTGGAGGAGGGAGGAAAGGAAGCAGGAAGGGAGAAAGAGAAAGTAATGAGAGGTGCAAGAAAGAAAGAAAGAAAGAAAGAAGGAAAGAAAGAAGAAAGAAAGAAAAAAGGAAAGAAGAAAGAGAGAGAAGAAAGAGAAAGAAAGAACAAAAGAAAGGAGGAAAGGAGAAAGGAATAAAGTAAGGAGGAAGGAAGGGAAAGAGGCAATGAGGGACAAAGGAAGAAGGAAGGAAGGTAGGAAGAAAGAAAGAAAGAAAGAGGAGAAGAAAGAAAAAAGGAAAGAAGAAAGAGAGAGAAGAGAGAAAGAGAAAGAAAGAACAAAAGAAAGGAGGAAAGGAGAAAGAAATAAAGTAAGGAGGAAGGAAGGGAAGGAGGGAATGAGGGAGAAAGGAAGAAGGAAGGAAGGTAGGAAAAAAGAAAAAGACAGGAAGAAGAAGAGAAAGAAAGGAAGGAAGAAGCAAAGAAAGAAAGAAAGAAGAAAGAAAAGGAAAACTGGCCCCGGGGCGGAGCCAAGATGGTGACAAGAAGGGATCGAGTCTTAGGAGCTCTCTGATAAAACTCATCAGCTAAGGACTCTAACTAAACTTTCGAGAGAAAGAACCCACAAAGGGACCCAGTGAGGCAGTTCTCCTACTCAAGGTAACCGGGAAAAGAGCAGAAATTCTCTGCTCCCCCGGGGTCGGAGGGGCGGCCCGCTGGAGGGGTGGTCGGCCAGAGCCAAAGAACCTCAGCTTCCCGGAGGCAGCCCCAGGGTGCTGGGGGTCTCAGCTCACGGCAGCGGGGGAGTCTCCTGAGCTGCACCCCGAGGAGCACCGGGCACAAAGTGGGGGAACAGCGGGGGACCTCTGCCAGAGTGAGCACATGGAGCCCAGCCCTCAGGGCACACAGCAAGCAGCATCTTCTTTCCCCAGCCCTGATCCAGGAAACAGAAGCAGGTGGAGCCCGTAAGCAGGAGCCCCCAGGACATGAGCCCATTGAGCTGCGGGAGAGGAGTGAAGAGAGAGAGACTGCAGAGCTCTGTCCTCTGCCCCTGAAACAGGACTCTGGGGCTCTGACCACATTCAGATCCTGATCGCAGTCTAGGCCCCCCTATAGAACAGCAGCCCCCCCACCTCAGCCCCTTGGCAGGGGGGGCGCTTATGGTCATTCACAGATCAGGAGGGAGGACAGAGCTGCACACACTGAGATCCTTGTGGGAGTGTCCCAAAAGCTCAAGAAACACCCCAAACCAGGCCCAGGCTGGGAAAATGAGCAAGCAGAGAAACAAAAAGAAGACTATTGAGAAATATTTTGCAAATGAGCCCAAGAAGGACCAAAATACTCAGTCTGAAGATGAGGAAGCACAAGCTCCTGCATCTAAAGACTCCAAGAAAAACAGAAATTGGGCTCAGGCTATGATAGAGCTCAAAAAAGACTTTGAAAATCAAATGAGGGAGTTGGAAGAAAAACTGTGAAAAGAAAGGAGAGAGATGCAGGAAAAACATGAAAATGAAGTCAGCAGCTTAGTCAAGGAAATCCAAAAAAATGCTGAAGAAAATAGCCTGCTAAAAACCAGCTTAGGTCAAATGGATAAAACAGTTCAAAAAGTTATTGAGGAGAAGAATGCTTTAAAAAGCAAAATTGGCCAGATGGAAAAAGAGATAAGAAAACTCTCTGAGAACAAATCCTTCAGACAAAGAATAGAATTCAGGGAGATTGATGAATTTACCAGAAATCAGGAATCAATACTTCAAAACCAAAAAAATGAAAAATTAGAAGAAAATGTGAAATATCTCACTGAAAAAACAACTGATATGGAAAACAGGCTTAGGAAAGATAATTTAAAAATTATTGGAATACCTGAAAGTCATGATCAGGAAAAGAGCCTTGACATCATTTTCAAAGAATTACTACAGGAAAATTGCCCTGATATTCTAGAAGCAGAGGGCAAAATAGAAATGGAGAGAATCCACCGATCCCCCAGAGAAAGAGTTCCCAAAAAACCAACCCCTAGGAATATTATAGCCAAGTTCCAGAACTCCCAAGTCAAAGAGAAAATATTACAAGTAGCCAGAAGGACACAGTTTAAATATCGTGGAGCTGCAGTCAGGATCACACAGGACTTAGCAGCAGCTACATTGGAAGCTCGTAGGGATTGGAATACAATATACCAGAAGGCAAGAGAGCTTAGAATGCAGCCAAGAATGAACTACCCAGAAGGCTGAATGTCCTCTTCCAGGGAAAAAGATGGACTTTCAATGAACTAGAGGAATTTCAAAGGTTCCTTTTGGAATGACCAGAGCTGAACAGAAGGTTTGATCTTCAGATACAGGACTCAGGTGAAACATGGAGATTGGAGGAGAGGGGGGAAATATGAGGGACTTAATGAGGATGAACTGAATGTATTCCTGCATAGAAAAATGACACTGATAATACTCATATGAACCTTCTCAGTTAATAGAGCAAGTAGAGAGAGCTTTTATAGTTGAAGCACAGGAGAAAGCTGAATTCAAAGATAAAATATGGGGTAAAAATGGAGTCAATAGGAAAAAAAGGGAAATGGAATGGGAGAAAGAAAAAGGAGAGGGGGAATAGTCCAAGATATTTCACATAAGATTTTTTTTTATTACAATGAGCTATTGCAATGATATGGAAGGGGGGAGGCAAGGGGGAATGAGGGAAAATTTGCTCTCATCAGAGATGGCTAGGAGAGGAAACAGCAAATATACTTAATGGGGTATAGACATCTGGAGTAAGAAGGAGGGGGGAGCAGGGGGAAGGGGTGGGGATGTGAATAAAGGAGGAGAGGATGGACCATGGTGGGACAGTGGTCAGATATAACACATTTTCTTTCTTACTTCTTGCAAGGGGCTGGGATTGGAAGGCCTGCCCAGGACCACAGGGCCAGGTGGATTCTGGGCCTAAGGGGTGGTATGGGGGCTCAGGGCTTCTTGGCCCCAGGACCAGGGATCTGTCTGCTGTGCCACTCAGCGACCCTATAGCAGAGTCATAGTGAAAGGAGAGAGAAAATAGAGTACATGGTAGTGGAGAAATAAGAAAGGAGGGAGGTGCGATCAGCAATGGCAATGGTGGAAAAATATGGAAATAACTTTTGTGATGGACTTATCATAAAGAATGAGATCCACCCATGACAGAGTTGTTGGTGTTGGAACAAAGACTGAAGCACATTTTTTGTTATGATTATTTGGGGGAAGGTGCAGGGCAAGTAGGGCTGGATGGCCTGCCTGGGGCCATATAGAGGGGTGATCTTTGGGTGTCTGGGGCCAGATTTGGACCCAGGTGCTCCTGGCTCAAGGGCCAATGCTCTGTCTGCCACCCAGCCACCCCTACTATTATTGCTATTTTACTTTATTTTGGGTCTTTTCTTTCTTTCTTTTTTTTTGGGGGGGGGTTTGCAGGGCAGTGGGGATCGGGTGGCTTGCATGTCACACGGCTGGGTGATTGTTGGGTTTAGGAGGCTGGATATGGACTCGGGTGCTCGTGGCTCCAGGGCTGGTGCTTCGTCCATTGCGCCACCTGGCCATACCTACTATTATTATTTTTTTATTTTAATTTTTTTCTCTCCCCTTTACTTTTTTCGCCCAAACAAGTCTATCCATATTCATGGGGGAGGAGGGGTATTTTGTTTACTAGTAAACAAGAATATTTTATTAATGTAAAAAACATTTGAACAAAATGAGAATAAACAATAAATTTGAAAAAAAAGAAGAAAGAAAAGAGGAAAAAATAAAGAAGAAAGAGAGAAGAGAGAAAAAAGGAGGAAGAAAGGAGGAAAGAAAGAAGGAAAGAAATAGAGAAAGAAAGAAAGAAAGAAAGAAAGAAAGAAAGAAAGAAAGAAAGAAAGAGAAAGGAAGGCAGGAAGAAAGGAAGGAAGGAAGGAAGAAAGGAAGAAAGAAGGAAGGAAGGAAGAAAGAGAGAGAAAGAGACAGAGAGAGAGAGAGAGAGAGGAAATTTTTTAGGATAGGAACATCTCATTTGAGTCTCACAATAGCCCTGTGCAGTAGGCTATTATTCCCATTTTACAGATGAGAATATTGGGGCTGAGATTAATTAATTTGTCCATAGTCACTATATAAGTAAGTGTTGAAGATAGGATTCAGATCCAGGTCTACCTGACCTCAAGCCCTCTATCCTTTTATCCTGGCCTTAGAACATGAAATAAAACATTGATCTTTCATAGGTAGAAAGAATTATAGTTTGAATAGTCATTAATTGTTCTTATCTCTGGTTTTTTCACAGGAGTTTGAATCAAAGAAAACATGCTGACTCAAGCCTCCTTTCAGTCACTGTTACTCCTTTTACTTTATTTGGTAAGATCAGAGAGCTTTCTTTTCTGTTTTTCACTAGACAATGTGCTGACAACTTAGGTATTTTGTGTCCCTTTCCTGCTCCTCCCTCTCCCTTGCTTTTCCTCCCCTCTACCTCAGGAGATTTCCCAAGTTTCCTTTCCCTCTCTTCTCAGCTTCCAGCAGGAAAATCTTGTCAGGTAGAGAGCCTTCTCTCCCTGCCCCAGCTTAGTGGGAGGGTGGGCAGGATAGAGGATGTGGTGGTGGCTCCCCAGATCAGTGGAACGCACATTTTTGTTAAAAACTTTCTTGCAAAACAAATGGGAACCCAAATCCGGGTCAGTAGATGGAGAAAATGTATAGTTTACATTGGTTTAATTCCCAGAATTCAGTGGTCGTAAATCATATGCTCTTCTGTCTTAATTAAAATGTCCAGAATGAATGTTCTTCAGCAGGAGATGGAAATGCCTCCCCATCCTACCCGTAGCCCCTAAAAACTATCAAAAGCACTTGGTCAAGGTTTAAAAATGAAAAGAAGGAAAAAGATTCCATCTTTAAAATTTCTTATGTGATCTACTGAACTTGATCAAAGGAGCACGAATGATAATAGGGTTTTCCTCTTATCTTTTGCTGAATTCTTTATTTAGAAGAAAAATCATCTTCATGGAATGCTATCCCCAACTCACTAAAAAATGAAGTTATTTCTTTTGTTTCCATATTTATTCTAGTTAATGCTTTAGGTTTAATTTAGGCTTGTTTTTGTCTATGTGGGGGGAGAGGCAAAATAAGTAACATTCCTTTTTTTTTCCCCCTATTAAATTCACTTTCAGAACTTCTTGATCTAATTTTTTGAAGAGTAAGGCAGGTTTTCACTACTTTTTTGGGGGGGAGTGAAAAATGGAGACAAAAAGAGATTAAAGACACCAAGCTCTAAGAATGCTAACAGGCCCCTTGTTTCTTAGTGCCTTTACTTCGAAGAAGAATTGGAGATTGCCAGCTAGTTCACCAGAGTCAACAAAATTCTTAGGTTTTTTATGGTTAAAGTTAAAATGCGGGAAAATTACTGAAATCTTGTAGTGGAAGACATTCTTAGTCATTTGTACTATATCAGAAATGTTTTCCAGTTTCTTTCCCAGAAGCAAGATTGGAAAAGAAGTGAAAAGGGTCTTGTAGACAATGAAGGAAACTGTGGGTGTTGAGATAAGTAAAGTAAAGGGAGAAATAGGAGCATTCTCAAGATAACAAGGACAAACTTCACTTCCTTCACATTCTATTATACTTAGGCACAATAAAACTCTGAGGAGTTTTCTTTGGTTTTTGCCGCAGGTATGGCAAGGCTGCTGTTGATTTTTGGTTACTGGTTTAACCATCCTCCATTTTTTGAGTAACTTCCGCCCCATACAAATTAGCAGAGATAGGCATACATAGAATTGGGATATGTTCCCAATCATTTGAAGAAACCTACCCTCAGTGTCTTGTTACACATTTATGACAGAGTGCTTGATCCACCTAGCCCTGGACATATTAACTTAAGTGACTCAAAGAGTGTATAAGAGTTTTATAACTTTTATAGCTCCCATAGTAGTTTAATGGACAGGAAGAGAGGTTAATGGTCAAGATATAAAACCTGAACTTTGAGCCCTGAAGTCAAACACCATCCTCCAGCCATTATTCTTTATAATGAAGTCACCCTCTAGATGTTGGGAAAGAGCTGCTATTATTGATGGGTCAGTAATAATGGTATATAATAAGCAATGGTCACGGTGTGATGTTGGACAGAGAATCAAGAGGACTTGGGCATGAATCTTGGCTTTGATTTTTATTAGCTGTGAAATTCTGAGTAACTAATTTTACTTCATTGAATCTTAATTTCAAAGTCTGTCAAATGGGAATAATCAATCAATCAACAAACAATTATTAAGTAATCACTGTGCGCAAGGTACTGGGGAAATTAAAAAAAATCACAGTTCATACATAAGGGAACTTTCATCTTTATTAAGGTAAGACCAGGTGTATACATATAATAGTTAATAATAGCTAGCATTTACAACCCTCTTTAAAGAGGATTATTGTTATTGTTATTATAGGTTATTGTGTGACAGCTGCTATCTTTAACACCATTTCAGAGAGAAGTTAAGGGACTCAGCTGAGATCCCCAAAATAACACTTATCTAGGAGTAGATTTGAACTTAATTTTTTTGACCTCCACCTAGCCTCAGTAGTTATGGCAATCAAGAAAGGCCTCATGTCAGAAGTGGTGTTTGAGCTGAATTTTGAAGGAAAATAGAGATTCTGAGAGGTCAGTTTAAGGAGGAGGTAAATGTTTAGTTTGCCTTCCTAGAGATAGCTAGATAGTATGGTGGATGAAATGCTTGACCCTGGAGTCATTAAGACCTGAATTCAAATCCTGCCTCAGATACTTACCAGCTTTATGAGAACGCTGGTCAAATCATTCATTCTGTCTACTTCTTTTTGTCATATATTCTCAGTAATTGAAAAAAGGATTAAATACTGACAGAAGAATCAGATCTGCCTCTTAGAATTCCTGCCTCCCTTCAATATTCCTGATCTGCCTTGCACCACCTCATCCCACTCCCTTGGTGTTCCCCTTTGAAATTTGAATTTACTTTAGATGCCCATTATATTTATCTATTTGCATAAAATCAAGAAGCGTCTGTGATTTAAATAATATCCTGATTCCTTTTTTCTCCCTGGAGAAAATTAAATTTAATTTTTTTAATTTCCCCAGTACCTTGCTCAGTCTTTTCACTACCTTACTTTTCCAGCCTTGTTCCCATCCTACCTGTTTCAAGTCTTTTTTCATTACCACTTACCTACCCCTATACTATGAGTTCTCTCTAAACTAGATCTCTAACCCCATTAACATGCCCTGTATTTCTCCTCCCTGTGTCTTTGTTCCAGCTGTCCCTTATGTTATCCTCACTTTCCCCTCTTGCCTGTTGAATATCTGTCCATACTTTTAATTCTAAATCAAATGTAAACTCTTCCATGAAGTATTCTCTGATCTCTGTTGGTATCAACTTTCCCCTTCAGATTTCACTGATGATGTATTATTTTGTATTATCCAAGAGTTTGCTGAGCCAGCTCATATCAGTTTGAGAGTCAATTGCTAAAATTTCAGAGTGAGCATTTATACCTCAGGAACTGGCAAATACTCCAGACCAGGTCTGGATTTATTGTTTTGTTGACTGTCTAGACTTAAGAAAGTGATGGAGAAAGTAATAATAATACAGATTTAACTTAAAAATATGATCTGCGTGTATTTTTTAAAAAGAAGGGTAATTGTTGAACATTAACCAGCACAAACCCCCATTATTGTTGAATGTAACTGTAATTAGACTGTAAGTTTCTTGGTGGGTGGAGGAGATGAGTTTCCATTTTAGATAAACTTTGTTTCTCCCCTTTACATAATGCAGTACCATGACCATGCAAGGAATTTTTTAGCACATCAACAATAAACTGAAGCTCAGTTCAGTTAAGTGATTTGCCCAGGGTCCTATAGCTAATAGGAGAACCAGGATTCAAGTGACCTTGTTCTCATTGGGTGATTTTAGATTTCTGAGTCTTGTTTCTTTTATCCTTTAAAAAAAGTGGTTAGCTAAAAGGTCCCTTCCAGCTCTAAAATGCTGCAATTTCAGAAAATTCACTGTGATCAAATGAAAACCCCCTTGAGAGTTACAGATAATCTGCTAATAAACAAGTTGTCCAAAGATTTTCCTTCCCTTCCAGACTATTTCCCAAAGTTGTTTTTAAAAGTGAAGGACAAATCCAGTTTTGTAAATCTGACTTTAAATTCACATTTGACATTTCAAAAACCCAGGACATTTAGGAAAGATCTTTCTTTTAATACTTTAAGAGACTGACATTATACAATTGAAAGATTGTTAGTGTTAGGAAACTCATGGGGTAAGCCACATGGCTAACTTCTGAATGCCTAATTATCTATTCTGATTAAGTAAATGAATGTGATTATGTGAAACCTCCTGAACTTTCATTAATTAAAGCCCAATAGTAACAGCACAAGACAGAGCACTTTATAGAAACTAAAAAAATACTCCATCCACTGACAGAAAAAGGTTTTTTAAATTTAGATAAAGAACAAAGACACAGAGAGGGGAAATGTAGGGTATATTAATGGGGTTAGAGAATAATTTAGTTTAGAGAGAGCTCATAGTTAGGGGCAAGTAAGTAGTGATGAAACAAGACTTGAAACCTAGGTAGGAGGGCACAAAGTTGAAAAAGTAGAGTTGTGAAAAGACTAAATTCCAGAAAAAAGGAACCAGGATATTATTTAAATAGCAGTAGGTAATTTGGGAAATTTTCAAAGATATCTATGACATGACTAAATCTATGCATGAGACTTATTACTCTCTCAAAAGGATGGATTGAACTAAGAGGTAACAAAGAGGAGGAAACCTGCTAGGAAATAGTCTGGTGGATAGTTATAAGAATCTTACCAAGGAGGTAACTGAGAGAGATGGCACAAAAGAGAAACTGATAGGACTGACGACTGCATATGAGAAAGGAGGCTGAGGAAAGCATCTTAGATCATAGTGCCATAAGCTTAGAGCTAGAAAGGGACCACAGAGGACCTCTAATCTAACTGCTTTCATTTCAAAGTTGAGGCAACTGAGGTCCAGAGAAGTTAAATGATTTGCCTGTGGTTATATGGGTAACATGGAAAAGTCAAGATTTAAACCCAGGTCTTCTGACCAAAAAATATAGCACCTTTTCACTTTATGTGGACAAGTACATTGTAGCATCTAAAAGGCTTTGACCAAATGGTCCCTTGTGAATATTAAAGAACGCTTTCTAATATTAAGAATATTCAATTTAGGAAAATAAATAATATTAAAAGAATAGGATGTTAAAATTCAGAAGAGAAGCAAGTCTTTGTGGAAAGAGGAAAAAAAAATTCTGGTTAGGGGTCCATTGAATTCAAGTTTCCTCTAGAAGGTCATGCCAAACTAATCTCATTTTATTTTTTTGACAGGGTTACCAGACTAGTAGATCAATTGAAAGCCATAGCTATAGTTTAGCTAGATTTTAGTGGTGGCATCTGACAAAGTATCTCATGTTAATTTTATGAACAAAATGGCACCATGGTCTAAATCACAGTGTCAAATTCAAATGGAAAGGGGGCACTAAATCATACATAAAGCACCCTGTGGGGTGCACCTTGACTTAGAAAACCTCAAATCAATATTTTAATATTTGACTTATTTTGTTAAATATTATCCAGTTACGTTTTAAACTAGTTCAGCTATACTCTGGAATATCTATTTGACACCTTTGGTCTGAATAATTGAATAACTATATGGAAATGACTGAATGACTAGAGCTTTCAAAAAATGATCAAAGTACTATGGTAACTAGGGGTGGCTAGGTGGCAAAGTGGATAGAGCACTGACCCTGGAGTCAGGAGTACCTGAGTTCAAATTTGACCTCAGACACTTAGTAATCCCTCTAGCTGTGTGACCTTGGGAAAGTCACTTAACCCCACTGCTTTGCAAAAAACCAAAAAAAAATATGAAAGTACTGTGGTAACTAAAGGGATGTTTCTAATAGAGTATTTCAGCAATATAGTATGTTCTATTTCACAACTTTTGCCAGTGACTTGGATAAAGATATAGATAGCATTATTTTTAAAATTTGTAGTTGGCAGAGAATTTGGAGGGCTAGCTATTTTGTTGAATGATATTTGTAAAAAAAAAAATCTTTATAGGCTCAGAATGATGCAACTTAATCAAATAAGGTGAAATTTGCCAATATAAATCTGCTTGTCTGTTCCCTTCTATTCTTTTCTGTGTATTTTTAAATGTTTAATTGATGCTCTTTTTAATTTATTTTATTACTTTTTTGCATCACTATTATTATCTATTAACTCCCCTTCCCTTCCCTTTTAACCAATAAGAAAATATACATACTAGCTATGTCTAAAAACAATATATCTCATCACCTCTTTGCTAAGAGGTGGGTGGCAAACTTTGGCCTCTAACCATCTGAATTCTGAAATCTTTCAAAGTTATTTTCCTTTAAGTTATTGTGGTCATTGTGTAAATTGTTCTTCAGATTCTGCTCACATCGTTCAGCATCTGTTTATAGAGTTCTTCCCAGATTTTTCTTGCAGCACTTTCCTCTGGGTTCACTTCCCCAACTTTTACTTGCATTGACAGATTGGGGCAACTACTATCTGAGATTCTAGGGGAAACTTTCTTTACATAAATATCCTCCTAAAATAATACTCACATGCCCACACCAGAGTACTTCACATTAACAATCAGCCAATAATCTCAATTAGCTTTTAGAAAAAGGTTTTTATCAAAACACTATGGCAAAAATAGTAGTTACTAAGTATCCCTTTTCCATCCCCTGAAAACAACAACCTCAATCATTTGGAGCATAGATAAATATTTTATTTGTTTTCCAATTACATAGGATGGAGGTTTCTACAATCATTTTTTTTTCAAGGTTTTGAGTTTTACAATTTTTCCCTCCCTTCCCTCCCCCCAGAAGGCAATCTGATATAGTCTTTACATTTGCATCCATGACATGCATAGATCAAAACTAAATGTGTTGTGAGAGAAGAAACAGTTAGAAAAGAAAGAAATGAAACATTAGAGATAGCAAAATTATGTAATACTTAAGACAACTTTAAAAATTGAAGATAGTAAACTTTAGTCTTCATTTAAACTCCATGTTCGTTCTCTGGATACAGATGGTATTTTCCATCACAGATCCCCTAAAAGTGTCCCTGATTATTGCACTGATGGAGTGAGTAGGTCCATCAGGGTTGATCATCACCCCAAAATGTTAAAGTGCATGATATTCTTCTGGTTCTGCTCATCTCACTCAACACCAATTTATGCAAGCCTTTCCAGGCTTTTCTGAAATCCCATCACTCATGATTTCTTATAGAATAATAGTGATCCATCACATGCATCTAACACAATTTATTCAGCCATTCGCCAACTGATGGGCATCCCCTTGATTTCTAATTCTTTGCCACTACAAACAGAGCTGCAATGTTTTGTACATGTGGGATTTTTGTACATGTGGGATTTTTAACCTTTTTCATGATCTCTTCAAGACACCCAGTAGTGGTACTGTTGGATCAAATATTTTTTATTGCCCTTTGGGCATAATTCTAAATTGCTCTCCAGATCATTTCACAACTCCACCAGCAATGCATTAGTGTCCCAGATCCCACATCCCCTGCAACATTGATTATTTTCCTTTCTGGGTATATTGATTAATCTGAGAAGTATGAACACCTCAGAGATGTGGAGCATACTTTCTTACAAAGAAACAGAGTCGGGAGGAATGGGAAAATGAACATGAAATTAAAGTACAATGGTAGTAAGGCTCACTTCTAAGGAACACATATGGCCAATGCAATCACAAGTCCAGAGTGGCCAGGTCTCTGATTTTCTTTCTCCAAAGAGCCCTCACAAAGTTCACTGGTGTGGGACGTCAGTTATGGATCTAGACCAGGCTGGGTCCTCATAGGGAGGGTGTGACAACTTGCTGGAGAGATTGCTGAGTTGCTAAACTCTTCTCCCTGGACTAAACTGACCTGGATTGGGCAGGACATTCAGCTATTGTTTTGCTCCAGCAAGACTGATTTAGGTAATTCCCTTGGATTCTTTGCAGCATCCTTTATACGCCGTCCTCCCTACCATAATGTAAATGGGGATGGTTCTATTTGTAGCCCTATTGCTTACCATACTTTCTAGCACATAGGAATAATAACCATTTTGTAATCATCACTTTACCAAAGTAGAAAATGAAACTGGGAGAAATTAAGTGCACTCATGTGCTGTAACTTATGTGTTAGAACTGGACGCAGAATCCAAATCTCATAGAATGTTGACTTTTATCCTTTGTTACTAACCTTTCTTTCTTTTTTTTTTAATCAAAGATTTTATTTATTTTGAGTTTTATAATTTCCCCCATCTTACTTCCCTCTCCCACCCTCCCACAGAAAGCAATTTGTCAGTCTCTACATTATTTCCATGCTGTACATTGATCCAAATTCAGTGTGATGAGAGAGAAATCATATCCTTAAGGAAGAAACATCAAGTATAAGAGATAACAAGATCAGACAATAAGATATCAGTTTTTTTTTTTCTAAATTAAAGGGAATAGTCCTTGGTCTTTGTTCAAACTCCACAGTTCTTTTTCTGGATACAGATGGTATTCTTCATTGCAGACAACCTCAAATTGTCCCTGATTGTTGCAGTGATGGGATGAGCAAGTCCATCAAGGTTGATCATCACTCCCATGTTGCTATTAGGGTGTACAGTGTTTTTCTGGTTCTGCTCATCTCACTCAGCATCAGTTCATGCAAATCCCTCCAGGCTTCCCTGAATTCCCATCCCTCCTGATTTCTAATAGAACAATAGTGTTCCATGACATACATATACCACAGTTTGCTAAGCCATTCCCCAATTGAAGGACATTTGCTTGATTTCCAATTCTTTGCCACCACAAAGAGGGCTGCTACGAATATTTTTGTCCAATGATTTTTTTACCCTTTTTCATCATCTCTTCGGGGTATAGACCCAGTAGTGATATTGCTGGATCAAAGGGTATGCACACTTTTGTTGCCCTTTGGATGAAGAATAACCTTCCTTTCTACACAACATTCAAATTACAGGATTGAATTCTTTAAATCAATATGAGCCAGACTGGTATCCTCAACAAATGAGCAAAAATAATATTTTTTGTTTTTTTTTAAAAGTCAATAAACTAAGTAATGAAATTGGTCTTTCAAAATATGTAAGAGCAGGAGCAATGTATTTCTCAGGTATTGAAGATTTATTTGCTCTTATCTTTAACTTTAGTTGACAGCATGTTAGCCAAGAATAGACAAGTCTAAAGATATATTTGTTGGACTTCTCTTTCTTCTCATGTTATTTTTTCAAGGCAATAGGGTTAAGTGGCTTGCCCAAGGCCACACAGCTAGGTAATTAAGTGTCTGAGGCTGGTTCTGAACTCAGATCCTCCTAACTCCAGGGCTGGTGCTCTATCCACTGTGCCATCTAGCCACCCCTTTTCTCATGTTATTTGAACATTCATCTATCTATCTATCTATCTATCTATCTATCTATCTATCTATCTATCTATCCACTTATCTATTCAGACACATATACATATACTTATGAGTGTGTATTTTTTGGCTATTATTGAATGGCATTCATGTCCATAAATATGTACATTCTGGGGTAGGAAGAAAAATCTCTCAATTGCATATGAGCTTGATTTTATCCTTTTATAGGTTTATAGCTGTTTGTTCATTTCCAGAAAAGCACTCAGCTATTGATGTTCTTCTGGTTTTAGTGAACTCCTTTCTATTTCTGTTCTTTCTCACCCTTGACCTTATCCCAAATAGTATCTCCATTTTTCCTCATTGAATCCATCTCTGCCCACTCTCCAACAAAAGAACCACAACTGTAGTAAATATATACATATGTATATTGTTAAGGAAAACAAATCAATTTTATTGGCCATGTCCAGAAATATATATCTTATTTTGAACTTTAATCTGTCTCAGCTATTTGTTGAAAGGTTGGAAGCAAGTACAATCATCACCTTTCACAGGTAGGTGGTACAAGGAATGGACCTGAAATTAGAAAGACTTGACTTAAAATCCTACCTCAGATACTTAATAGCTATATGAATCTTGACAAGTCATTTAACCTCTATCTCATTTTGCCTATCTATAAAATGAGGAGAACAATAGGAGTTGTTGTAAGGATTAAGATAATATTTGTAATATAAATATTGAATTGTTACTTAGTGCTAGCTGTCATTACTATTTACCTCATTACATGAATACTTGATTGTTTACTTCATTGATCAGATTTCTGAAGTTGTAAATGTTGTTCTCTTAAATAATTCTGAATCTTTCATCCTTGTACAGAATGAAAGATACCTTCCATTTTTAAAAATAATCCCAGAGAAAGCTTTCTAAAATAAATAAACTTCAATTTGTTTTCACTGGAATGGTTATAGAATCATAGCTGAAGAGCTGGGAAAGATCTGGAAGGCAGAGATTGTCTTTTGTTTTTCAAGGAAGTGGGGTTAAATGGCTTGCCCAAGGTCCCACAGCTAGGCATTTATTAAGTATCTGAGGTCAAATTTGGACTCAGATCCTTGGGACTCCAGAGCCAGTGCTATATCCACTGTGCCACCTAGAGATTGTCTTTTGCCTCTTTTTTGTATCCCTAGCAGCATATTATCTGGCACATTTAATAAATATTTATTAATTGATTGGAGGTCATCTAGTCCAGCCCCCTTATTTTACAAATGAGAAAATACCTTCCATTCTCATCTTACCACTCCAAGGAGAGAATAATGCTTGGAAATCACTTTCATTGTTATTATAATCATAATCTCATTTATCTTTATCTGTTTTAAGCAAACAAGATAGTTCCTTCTTCTAAGGAACTTAATTTCTGTTTTGTTTTTTGTTTTTTTGTTTTTTAGATTTTTCAAGGCAATGGGGTTAAGTGGCTTGCCCAAGGCCACACAGCTAGGTAATTATTAAGTGTCTGAGACTGGATTTGAACCCAGGTACTCCTGACTCCAGGGCCAGTGCTTTATCCACTGCGCCACCTAGCTGCCCCTTTTTTATCTGTTTTAAGGAATTGATCATTGAGGAACAATCTTCATATAGACCTAGGGAGAAGGCAGATGGTGGACATTTCCTATTCATCATACTGTGTCCTATCTTAGTGTCCAACCACTGGAAACTGTTTGACAGAAAACTGCTAGACTTTGACATTCAGGGTCTTCATGCCCTGGAGCTGCTACGTGAACATGTTTTAAATACCTTCTTTACCCCTGTATATATATGTGTGTATATATATATATATATGTATATATACATATATATATATATATTTTCCCCCCTGCATATATTTTTAAGGATTGTCTATCTCAACTCTCCTCTGAAAGAAATATAGGCTTTTCCAGATTTTGCATTACGTTTTCGAGTACCAAACTTGGGATCACATCATGCTAATCACTTAGTTATATGGTATTTGTTTCTTCATAAGAAAAATTCAGGTCATACGAAGCCTTTGTAAAAATATTAAAAATATGGAAGAATTTGTGACAAAGATCAAATTTATATTGGCAATCATCACATGATTTTAATCTCTGATAAATCAACTCAGCAATTTTAACCCTGAGCACCATTAAAAAGTCAGGTGAAAAAAATTGTGTGGATTTTCAGGAAAGACAGCCAGTATAATTTCCATTTCTTTTCTCTCTTAACAGATGACTGGATATGGTCAAGAAGGGCAATTCAGTGGACCTTTGAAACCCATGACCTTTTCTATATTTGAAGGTGAAGAAAAAACCAATCAAATTATATTTCAGGTAATGACTACCTTTGGGTATTATACAATCTCATTTTAGTGAGCCCTGTTACACAGTGGACTTTGTTTACAGTCATACCTGAGTTAAAATGGCAGACTGAGAAATTCTTACCAAATAAATTTTTAGAGAACAAATTGAATAGAGGGGAATGTATCATTGGATCACAAGGGAATGCATAATTACATTACATTCTGCAATGACTCCCTATGCTTTAGACGTTCCTTAGGGTGGGGAATAGGACTCTAGTCACCCAGAGTGAAATTTGAACTCCTTCTTTGTAAAAGGAGACAGTTTTGTGTTTTTGAATATACTGGAACCTAACTCTACTATGTGATCCAATGTGGAAACAATGTGTTAGATTGATTCAAATTCCCTGAAAATCAGTATAGGTGGCAATAGGTGATTTTTGCACCAGAGCTAATACTCTTAACTTATTTCTCCCTCAAAGCTTAGCTCCAAATTTCTCCCTATGATTTTGATAAGGTGTCAAAGGAAAAAAACTGGTTTAACAGGCAGCTGGGAAATAAAGAAGGTAGAGGAGGCCCAGAAACAGTAGTGGGTGAGCATGGAGATCGGGAATTTGAATCTGACCTTAGACACCTGATTCTTACCAGCTATGTGATTTTGGGCAAGTCACTTAACCCTGATTGCCTCACATCCAGGACCTTCTCCAGACTTTCTGATTCCTTTCTGGACACTGGACTGAGATGGCCCTTGAAGGAGAAAGTGAGGCTGGTGACTTAGCACAATCCCCCCTCACTCAAATCCAATTCATGTGCATCACTTCCCTGATATCTTGATCTTCTTTGAGGATGAAGGACAAACATCATCATTATTATTATTGTGTGTGTGTGTGTGTGTGTGTGTGTGTGTGTGTGTGTGTGTGCAAATGCATTTGTATCACCTGTTTGTCTTCAATTTTGGGTGGAATCATTGGGAATCTTTGGCTTAGTAATGTCTGAATTTCAGTAAATTGGTGAGCAAATTCAACATGATACCCTAGTTCACGAAGTTTTTAACCTGTGTGTTGTGGATTCCTTTAGCATTCTGGTGATACCCATGAACCTCTTCTCATTATTCTCAGAATTTCTTGCCTACCTGCATGTTTGAGGGAAAGTCTAAGTTTTAGTTAGAGATTAGTGAAAATGAAGATGTAATTTGTTTCTCATTCGAGTTTATGGCCCTCCTGAATAAAAATGATTAACATGTATATAGTACTTTAAATCTTGTAAATTTCTTTGTAAATATTATCTCATTTTATTCTCACAACAATCCCGAGAAGTAGGTCCTTCCATTATGCCCATTTTATAATAAATAAACTGAGTCAGAGGTCAAGTGACTTGCCCAAGGTCTCTCAGTTAATATGTGTCTGAGAACAAATTTGGACTCAAGTGTTCAAGTTTAGTACTTTATTCATTATGCCACCTGGCTACTTTAATACTTGGAGTATCTGTGAATCCCAGATTAAGAACTGCTTCAGTTTAAAGATTTAATATTATTTGGCTTAGGATAAAAGTGGAAGGGAGAAAATATTGTGAATGGAATCTGTCTGGAGTATTGAAAAGAGTACTAAGCCGTGAGTCTGGAAAGCTCTAACATTGACTAGATATATGACCTTGGATAAAACATTTAATTTCCTTGGGGTTCAGTCACCTCATGTACTCAATGAGGTAACTTCCAAGTTATCTTCTAGTACCAAAGTGAATTCAATTGAACAATTAATATTAAGTACCCACAATGTGAGAGATACTATTCTAGACTCTATAGGCAACAGTGATATAGTCTTTGTTCTAAAGGAAATTACATTTTATAGGAAGGGAGTGGGAAATGGGGTAGAGGATGCTGGCCTGAGGGACAGTATGTACAAAGGTTTGGAGATGAGAGATGGAAGATTGAGTGTTGAACATGGAGAATAGTAAGTGGACCAGTTGGATATAGCTACATCTATCTGTATCTGTATCTGTATCTGTATCTGTATCTGTATCTGTATCTGTGTCTGTGTCTGTGTCTGTATCTGTGTCTGTATCTGTATCTGTATCTGTGTCTGTGTCTGTGTCTGTATCTGTATCTGTATCTGTATCTGTATCTGTATCTGTATCTGTATCTGTATCTGTATCTGTGTCTGTGTCTGTGTCTGTATCTGTGTCTGTATCTGTATCTGTATCTGTATCTGTATCTGTATCTGTATCTCTGTATCTCTGTATCTCTATCTCTCTCTATCTCTCTATCTCTATCTCTATCTCTATCTCTATCTCTATCTCTATCTCTATCTCTCTCTGTCTCTGTCTCTGTCTCTATCTCTATCTCTGTCTCTATATCTACATCTGTATCTACATCTATATATCACCTGGGTACAATTTCATACTTGTCTATATCTATATCTATATATCTATCTATAATCTATCTTAATATTATATCAATTCAGTAAATAATAAGTACCTACTTTGTATGGAAACTATATCCCCCCACCCACAATTCACTCACACATACATTTCTATTATAATGTGAGTTCTTGGCAATCGGAGGTTATTTAACTCTCTTTTTTAAAAAGTCTGGTACATATCAGATACCTAATAAATCCTTTTCAACTGAGGGATTGATTGATTCCTATCTCTGTGCCTTCTGTCATTCTTCTATCTTAAAGGACATGCATTGTTATGCATTAGGCATAGAAAGTCAAAAACAATGGAGTATTTGCCTTCAAAGAGTATATATTGTTTTACATTCTAAATGTGTTCATGGGTGCAACCTGTGAAATTCTTTATAACTTTCCATAAAACTAATAAATTATTCTTCTATATTTACTAATTTTGCTTTTCTTTCCTTCCCAGTTTAAGGCTACTACTAGCAATGTGAGATTTCAGTTAAGTGGTGAGACAGATGAAATCTTTCATATAGACTCAGGTGGAATACTGTATTATAATGGAATTCTGGATAGAGAAAATAAAGCTGTCCATAGACTCCAGGTGAGTAAAAACCGATCCTTGGGTCTTACCCTGATCCTTACCTCTTGAGGCATCATGCAGAACTTAAGTATTGGTTAAGAATTCTTTTTTACTAAATACCAACTTTCTGGTTCTGGTGGTGTAGTTTGTTAAGACTGATTTCCTTTATGTGTCCACAGAAGTACCTTCTCTTTCAAACTTTCTCATAAGGGACTCCTATTCTCATGACCAAGTCCTTTACTCAGGAATGCTGATCCAAGTGCAGTCATTTTAGTTTACCTTAAGAAAACACATCGCACTCACAAAATCAGTCACAATTACTCTTACTTACAAAATCAATATATTCTTGTCATAACCCAATTCTTTCTTATACCCCACCCGGGTACAATGTCATACCTGTCTTGAATACATCCAGGGAGAGTCAATGTTGGGATAAGAAGAGTGCTCAGCCAGGCAGACTTATGAAATCCTGGAAAGACTTGCAAGAACTGATGCTGAGTGAAGTGAACAGAACCAGGAGAACCTTGTACACATTAGCAGCAACATTATGAGATGATCAACTATGAGGGGACTCAGCTCTTCTTAGCAGTTCAGTGATCAAGAACAATTCTAAAAACCTTGTGGTGGATGGAAAACACTTTCCACATCCAGAGGGGGGAAAAACTGTGGAATCTGAATGCAGAGCAAAACCTACTATGTTCAACTTTTAAAACTTCTATGTTTTTTCTTTTTTTGTCATGTTTACCTCCCTTTAGTTCTGTTCTTCTTTCACAACATAACTAACACAGAAATATGTTAAGCATGATTGTTCATGTGCAACATATATCAGATTATTTTCTGCCTGGGGCAGGGGAGTGAAAGAAAGGTGGTAGAAAAATGTCTTCAAGTACAGACTACAGAATGGCAATATAGACTTGACCTAATTCTTAGAGTTGCTCTGAGGAACAATCAAGAGAATGTATATCAAACACCTTATAGTTTGATGCTTCAGTGTATCTGTGATCTCATTGCTGGATATTGTCCTTCCAATGTAGATTACTACAGATTCATGTCTATTTTTTATCCATTTTCTCCTATATAATCTCCAAAGAGCCTGACTGGAGATCTTCAATAAACAGTAGTGCTGTTTTCCTAGTAGAAATTTAAATGGTTCTTATGGTTCAAAGTCTGTGTGAAAGATGTTGTCATATTACTGTGGCATTGTGGTGGCTGCTTCTGCTGTTACTACTATTGCTATCACTACTAATTTTGTTACTAGTACTATTTCTGCTACTACTAGTATTATTACTGCAATTGTTGTTGCTTCTGCTACCACTACTTTTGCTATTACTCCTACTCTGTTTTTAGAGAATACCCCTCTAATACCATGGTTGAAGTGTTACTGTTATAATAACCCTAGTCAATAAAAATAGTTAAATGACACTACTTTTATTGTGCAGATTCCATTATAGTCAGTCTTATCACAGCAGTAATCACTCTCAAAGTGAATAATGGGAATCTCTACTGCCATAGAAGTTGTAGTTATTTTGATGAAATCCTCAGATTTCAGCCTATTTGACTAACTTCTTTACTAGGATTTCCAGGCATATTCACCCCAATTCAAAGGTCATTGAGAGTCATTGAGAGGTTCAAATATGACAACATGTAAAACTCTTTGCAAACCCTAAGGTGCTATCTAAAAGCTATCATCATCCTCATTGTTGTTAATGTTGTTTTAAACATTTCCTTTCAAATGTCAGGTAGAAGTCTTGGATGTTAGAGGAAATCGAGTAGAGGGTCCAGTTCCTATCACAATTGAAGTTAAAGATATTAATGATAACCGTCCCGCCTTTCTCCAGAGACAATACAATGGAACTGTAAGGCAGAATTCACGCCCAGGTAACAGATGGGGATGATGTGAGGTAAAACAGGTTGAAAGATCAGTGAGGCCTGGGAAGCCACAAAGATGGAAATAGGGGAGAGGAAAAATTCATTTCAATTCATTTCAGATGCTGGGCATTGTAATGGCTGCTGGGAGATAAAAACAAAAAAGGGATAAGCTCCTTTCTCAAAGGGTCTATGTTCTTTTAGGTGGTAGAGGATAGAGTAAGGAGCAATGTGTTGTTAATTAATAAATACATGCAAAATGTACATAAGATGAATACAAAATAATTTCAGAGGTGAAGGAATCAGGGCTGACATCCTATAGAATGAGACACTTTAGCTAAATCTTAGAGGAAGCAGGAATTATAAACAGTAAAGGCAAAGAAGATTGGACCAAAGAATATCCTTAGATCTTGTATTATGAAGTGTTCAAGAAAAAAAGTACTCTGGTAATTCAGTGATTAATTTTTTTCCCTCTTCTGGATTTTTTGTTGTTGTTGTTTTGTTTTGACAAGGCCATGGGATTAAGTGACTAATCCAAAGTCACATAGGTAGATAAATATTAAGTGTCTGAGGTCACATTTGAGCTCAGGTCCTCTTGACTCCAGGGTGAGTGCTCTATCCACTGTACCACCTGGCTATTCCAACATTGTATTTCTAAAAGATGTTGAACTACCTTCTTGCCTCTTTCAAAGCAGCCATTTGGGAAATCATTATCAAATGAATGGTTGAACCAGATCCCCAATCGGAGGCTGAAAACTTTGCATATTTTTGATGGTTTTGTTAAATAGGAAAGCCCTTCATGTATGTCAATGCTACAGACCGGGATGACCCCACCACTCCCCATGCCTGGCTTGTTTATCGAATTGCTGTGCAGCTTCCCAGTATAAAAGATGTGATGTATTTTCAGATAAACAACAAAACAGGTGGAATCTCTCTTACCCGAGAAGGTATGTAAAGGATGCAAGTTGTCTTTTTCCTATGCCTGAAAAAATCAAAATGTGAATATGATATAATTATGTCCCCTCCCACAAAAGAAGCCAAACAAAATCAACAAAATGGTTATAGTTACACTTTCCTGTTTTCTCTGTCCTTTCTACTTTTCCAGGATCACAGGAATTAGATCCATTTAAAAATACAAATTATAACTTGATGGTTTCTGTGATGGACATGGGAGGTCAGACAGAAAATTCTTTCAGTGATATTGTACCTGTGAATATTGTTGTAAAAGAGAACATTTGGAAAGCACCAGGGCCTATCTCCATTATGGAAAACTCTACTAAGCCTCATCCTCTCCAAATCACTCAGGTAATAGGAATGATAGCTAAAATTTATATATGTGCCAGATACCATATTAAGTGTTTTGCAAACTTTATGATGTTTGATCCTATAATCCCTGGGAGGTAGGGATTTTCATTATTTCTATTATATAGAAGAGGAAACAGAGGTTGTAACCCCTTGCCCTGTGATCTTCAATGAAACAACATGAACTGAGTGCACTTTTGTGTGTAGCAAAAAAAAAAGGGAAAGGAAAAGAAAAAACTATAATACGTCAAAATAATCACATATTATCTCTGCCCTTTTGGACAGTTCTCACTTACATTGATGGGTCAGGTTGCTAGGATTTCTGAGTTCTAAAGGGTATCCCACAAATAGTTGGGAGGAGGGAATAATTCTCTAATGCTGTTGGTTCAAGGCCTGACTGGTTGGTATGCTTCCTCCCAAAATTATTAGTTGAGAATCAACTAGACTTTTAGAAGAACTTTTTGAAAGTCAAGCATCTTTTAGAGAGGGGATTTACTAATATGAAATAGTAATAATAGCTGGAACAAAATATCTCCTCCACCATCCCTATGTCTAAGACATACTTTCCCAAGAATATAGAGTCCAAGAAAAAGTGATATTGGATCCCATGCCTAGCTTTTATATCAAATTGCCACCCAACTTACCAGGTTAAAAGATGTGATATATTTTCAGAAAAATAATCAAACAGGTGGATTCTCCCTTACCCGAGAAGGTATGTAAAGGATGCAAGGTATTTTTTTTTTTCATATTCACCCCCCCCAAAAAAATCAAAGTGTGAATAGTATATAATTATATCCCCACCTCCCCCAAATATTTTTTCACAAAATCAATAGAGTGAATGTAGTTACACCTTCCTATTATTTCTCCCCTTTCTACTTTTCCAGGGCCAATCCATTTAAGAGTACACATATGGCAAAATGAATGACTCATTTCTTGTTTAAAGGAAATTGTTTTCTCCTATTCCTGGAGTGCTCAGGATCCCTTTAGGCATGATGAATCTATATCAAGTTTGTCCTTGATTCCCAATACAACTATTTCCATAATCCAATCCAGTGATATTGCTAGGCTATCACTGGGAGGATAGAAAATCTAACATCCTCTGTTCTTTTGAAACTCAAAAGGTCCTCCTCTTACCATAGAGGAACAGAGAATGACTAAGATCTCTGACTAAGACCTCTCCTTCCCCTTTCCCCTTGAGATGCCTCTTCAGGGTATGTTAGAAAGTCAGACTTGATCTAATTTCTGTAATTTTTGGGACTTGATGTTCCAGAGGGTAATGACATCCTCTAGTTAGACTTCCTATCTGATGTCACTTGACTTTATCAGATGGCTTTAGCCTAAAGGCTTATGGTGGAGATGAACTGATCATTTACTTCAAGTAGGAGCAAAGTGATTGAGTAAATAGCATATTGATAGCTTTATGTCTTAAAATGGATCATTATCTGCACACAGTGCACCTGGTGATGATGTTTTGCCTTTTGACTCCAATTTTAGGTCAGAATTCTGTTTCTTCTATTGTCTTTGTTTTGGACATGATGCCCTGAACACGATTCTGATCTTGTCAAAGGATAAGAGCTATAACTAAGACTGATTGAGAGCCCAATTGTGAAGAGGGAACTTTTTTTTAAAGTTTCTCCCTTGTCTTTTTATAAGTTTCTCCCTCTTCTTGGTGCCAACATCGATTCTAGCTTTCTAGTGTCTTCATGCACCCCCTGAAACAATTACCCAGGATCCCACTTTGTGATCCCTCATCTAGATTTTCCTTCTTTTGGCAGTGATTCATAGACTTCCCTCCACCAAAACTTCAATGAACTTGGAGGAAAGGGTGGAAATAAGTCAAATAAATCACCAACAATTTGACTGTTACTGGCTAACAATGTGTTACTTGTCTCAGTGGAATTTGCCAGACAATTGGAGAGAATAAGTTGGTAATATTGACAGAAAGGACAATGATTAGAACAGCAACTCTTAAGTATATGACACATTTCAAAGCCTCTGGCTAACAGACCAGCCCAGTTATTGAATTTTCTTGATCATTTCCAAAAACCTTATCAGGAATTTGGCATGCAACTTAATCCTAACATTATCAAGACTAAATATTTTGGGGAGGGATCTGTGTTATTTATAGATTTTTTTTTCCTTCCTTAAGCATTTTCTTGGAGAACAGTTGAGTGTGTCCTCTATTGTTTTTTTATTCATCTTCTGTGGTGAATTTGGGAAGCTAGTAATAAGTCAGTGCTCCAGTTCTTAAATTTTGTTTGTCACAAAGAACATTTTGTCTATTATATAGATATTGCATAAATATAAATCATTTAATATTGGTTAGAGTTCCAAGATGGAAGGTTGGAGTGGAGAAGAGACAGGGAAAATACAACACGTTTTAGATGGATCAAATAGTATTTTTTGTGATTAAAAAATGTTTATGAAAAAGTATCCATCTCTGCCTCTGTCACAATTTAGCCTTGAAAGGTGAAGACTTTTCTTATGTCCATAAACTAGCCTTTATTAAGGGCCTACTATGTACCAGCAATGAGCTAAGTTGAAACATCTTTGGTTGGAAGTTAAATGTTTAACAGCCAGTAGACTTGCACACATATATGGACACATTTACATGAGTACTTACATACACACAGAGCTATAACAATACCATGTTCAATTTTTGAAAAGGCAAAATGATTAGGCAATAAAGAAGTATTTATTACTTGTCCCCACTATGTGCTACATACAGGGGACACAGAAATAAAGCTAAAAACAGATCCTGCCCTCATGGGGCTTACATAACATCAGAAGAGACAACACACTCAAAACTTCATGTGCACAAAATAAATTCAAAATAAAATACAAAGTAAATACAAGATAGTTTGAGAGGGAGGACACCAGCAATTGAATCTGAAAAGCTTGCATATCGGAAAATACTTTACACAACTGCAACATTGCAGATATAAAAGATGGTATAGTATGATAGAAACAGCACTTTGTATGGGTGGAGTCCTTCCTTAAGCAAGTCACAAGCCTTCCCTGGGATTCAATTTTCTCATCTGTTGAATGAGGAACTTGGGCTAGATGCCCTCTTAGATCAAATACATCTCTAAGTAAACCTTTGTATGCATCTCACAAGCTGGTTCTTATTCTTTGGGGGACTCTAGGTACACTGGAATGATCCTGGTGCTCACTACTCTTTAGTTGAAAAGGAGAAGCTACCTCGATTTCCATTTTCAATTGACCAAGATGGAATCATTTACGCAACTCAACCCTTAGATAGAGAAGAAAAGGACACAGTAAGTATTATTGAAATGGTTATCATTGGCAAGACGTAATCTTAGCTAGGTGCACAGATGATAGCAACAGTGATTTTTATTAAACAAACCAACATTCTATATCCAATAAAAAGCTAAGTGACTTGGAATCAGGAAGATCTAATTTCAATACCTGATTTCCAACCTCAAACAGTTACAATCAATGTGACCCTGGAAAAGTCATTTAACTTTTCTTAACCTCAGTTTCCTCATTTGTCCAATGAAGATAGCACCACTGTGGTAAACTTCATTGAGGAAAATACAATTAAAGTGCTTTGCAAACCTTAAGACACTATATAAATGCAGGTTCTCTTCCTTTTCCTTCTCTTCTTCCTCCTCCTTCCTTCTCTTCCTCTTCCTTCTTCTTCCTCCTTTTTCCTCCTCAACCTCATTCTTCCTCCTCCTCATAGCATGCTGTCAACTTTCAACAAACATGTTTCTTTTCTTCAGAATTCAGTCTTTTCATTTCCCCTCCTTATTCTCCATGCCTAAGAAAATAGCATCCATATGGATAAAAAGAAATTTACTTTTTTCTTCAGGGCAAAATACAGGAATGAATGTTGGATAAATTTTCTCCTGACTTTGACTTTTTCTGTTTTAGTATGTCTTTTATGCTGCTGCAAAGGATGAGAATGGACAACTACTAGCAAAACCATTGGAAATTCAAATTGAAGTTGGAGACATTAATGACAACACCCCCCTTTGCCCTGCCCCAGAGTCAGTATTTGAGGTCCAGGAGAATGAGAAAATAGGTAAGGAATGACCATATTATTTTCAGAAGGAAAACCACAGGCTAATTTGTGGGTCATTGTCAGGCTACTTGCTGTTCCCATCTTTCAGTAACTTTAAAATATTTGTTCTTTAAATATTTAACATGTTTTATTGATATCTTTTGACTTTATATCAGGTATGCTTCCTTACATATCCCTAACTTTTCTCCTTCTCTCAGGGAACAATTCCTTATTACAAAGAATTATAGGAAAAGCGTTGAGTAAAACTAGCCAAAGCAATAAAAAAATCTAACATTATCTGCCATGTTCTTTACCCATAATTACTAACTTGTTCAAAAAAGATAGGGAGGAACATCTCATCTTTTCTTTGGAGGCCAAATTCAGTCATTAATATTTCATAGAATTCAGCTTTGGTTGATTTTTTCCATTTTCATGTTGTAGCCATTGTGCATATTGTTTCTCTGCTTATGTTTATATCACTTTGAATAAGTTTGTATACATCTTCCCATGCTTCCCTGCATTTATTATTGTCCCATTCTTAATCAATAAACTACTTCATTTCTAGTTCTTTACTATAAAATATCTCTTAATTGTAGAATTTCTACCTTGAAAAGAACATTGAGAGATCATCTAGTTTACCCTCTAGTCTTCCATCAATATCACATTTAAAGCATCTTGAATTTTTGCTTTAACAGCATCAAAAAAAAGATTCCTGTAAGAAACAAATCCACTTCCTCTCTCTGCTCGCTCCTCCCCCTCCAGCAACACATTGCTCTGTTTAATCAGCCCTTCTGAAAAAAATGCAGAATGGTTCCAATCACCAAAGGAAATTGCTGACATTCTACAAATGGGTTATCTTTCAAGTTCTGACATAATACTGGGTTCTGAAGTTACTCGTAGACTTTGTATAATTTTTTCCATTAATTAACAAAGGAGTTAATTACTTTTTAATGTCTAAACTCAGAATTTTAGCTAAAATATATTTCTGTAGTGGAAAGTAATCCAATAACCTTGAGATAAATTTCTTGTAGACCTGGGGATTTTAAGGAGTTGTTGGGTTAGAAAAGACAGCACAGCAAGTTGAATTTGTGAACAAGTGTCATAGAATATCAAAACTTTCAAATGACACATTTTGATTGTGTGACTTTCTTTTTTCTTTAAAAGCAAGGATATTTTTCTTTTCTTTATATTTGAAGGTCTAAACAGAATTTGTTGTTTTTGAATGGAATTGTTTAGTTTAATCACCTTGTGTTTTGTAGTTTGCAGCTTTGGATTTTTTTCCTGGAGGTGATCTATGGATTCTTTTGATTGACACTGTGTTTTCTGTCTTCAGAATCTCTGGGAAGTTTTCCGGTATTTTTGAGTTTTTTACATTATATGTTCAGGGTTTTTGACTTGTCACCTTCTTCTTGTGAAACCTGTAATACTTGCTATTTCTGTGCATTCTGTCTTTTACTAGTATGGAGAGCATGTTTTCTTTTAATTTTATTACTTTTTACTTCTCTTTTTCAATCATTCAACCAATCAACATTTATTAAAACCTACTATGTGTCAGATACTATACTAAGTGCTGGTAATACAAAAAAAGGACTTTATAAATAAAATAAATATTATTCAATTAAATTACTAAAATTAAATAAAAATAAAGACAGGAAAATAGGAAATATTTAATGAGGGAAAGAACTGGAATTTAATATCACTCTTCTAGATTGTCCTTTACTTCCATGTATTTGCATTCTCATTCAGTATCTTTGCATAGGAGAGACTTGACATACAGATTCAAGTTTTTCTATTCTGTCAATTATTCCTGCAATTCATGCTATGAATTCTATTTTCACAATTACTGTTTATCTTTTCAACCATCTAGGAATATCATATAGTGGTTCTATGTTCTCTTCAGAATCTATAGGGTCTTCCACCTCATCAGGTGTTGAATCATTTTCCTTATTTTGCAATATTTATTCATAAATGCCTAAAATCATTTATTAGTTTTGGAAGCCATATTTCCTTCTGCTGTTAATATTGGTCTAACTACTTTTGTTCAATGTCTTTAAATTTTCTTCCTATTGAAATTTTTGGCAATTACCTCTATTTTCCTTATTTTTCCCCTTTGATTCTCACTTACTGATTCAGTCTCCCCTTGTGACAATTTCCTTGGAAATTGGATCTTAAAGCATCTCAGCCTCCTTGCACACTGGTTCATGGTTCAGTAGCCTAAGCCCCTACTCCAAATGACTTCTGGATTGACCAAAGTAAACCCAACTGAATGTAGTGCTCTTTCTCTCCAGCATGGAAAACTGTATAGACTTTTGCTCTCTTCTCTTAGATGCACTGTCCCACTTCCCATTCCTTTTATTCTTTGACCTATGATGTTGGACACTGTAAATCTGCATTAGGGGAGGGATCCGAGTGTAGAGTTGAATCATATTGTGAATCAGCTTGTGTGGCCTTGCTGGGGGATGGGGTAGGGGAAGAAATGTTGAGTCAGTACTCATTATGGGTTAGGGAATAATCTCTGCTGTCTCATGCCTTCTCTTCTGTTAGCCCATTGAATTTTTACTTTGTTTATTTCTTAGTGTCCTAGACTATAGTAATCATTGAAATGGACTTATTTCTGTTACAAATTCCCATTTTGGAGAGGTTTGAGAGGATTAGAGAAAAGATCTTGTTTCCATCTTGTTGGTCCCAAACTAATTTTCAATATTTTTGAAAAATTGGTCAACTTGGTTTCACAGTTTCTTTGGTATCCACTATTTTTATAGGTGAAATAAATTGGTTTTTCTGCCTGAGAGAGACTCCATCTGACTCATTCCATCTCTTCTTCTCTGCAGGCAGCAATATTGGAGTTTTTTACGCCTCTGACATGGATCAACAAGGCACTCTTAATAGTTTTTTACAGTATTCAATTGTAGAGCAGAGTCCTTCAATTCCAAATGAAAATCCCTTCATTATTGGAAATGTTGATGGAATGATCCAGTTAATTAAAGGATCCTTAAGAAAGCAAGTTACACCTACGTATCATTTGAAAGTTCAAGTGTCAGATCCAGGTTAGTACCTTCTGATCCATAAATCCAGAAGAGAATTCAGAAGGTGTTTTCTGAATTGACTTCTGGTTGTGATTGTTTTATATTCCTTGTCACATTTGCTCTGAGATTTTTTTTTAATCACTGAAGAGAATGATGGCTTACAGTATAAATGGTATCCTCGGGTATCAGGTGAGAGAACATGAGCAAAAAAGTCAGTGTTCTAATCTAGGAAGGCTATCCTTTGTGGAGAAAGAGAATTGGGCCTTTCTTTGCTGCTCTATTCTCTTCTCACAGACCAGTACCAAACTTGAGGGGAGGATTCCCCAGCTTGAATATAGAAGTAAAGGAATTCTCTCCTAAATATAAACAAGGAGAGGGTTCTCCTCTTTAGGTTTGCCACTGTTATTCCTCCATTTCCTAGGTCCAATTCTCCTCCTTATGCCATTGAGCTTACATTGTATCAATGGGTAGAACCCATTCTGAGCATGCCCAATATCCAGAAAACCTGATAGTCAATAAGTTTGTCAAATTACCCCAAACACTTCTGTGCTTAAAGAGAACCTACAGAAAACTTACATTGATCTAGGCACCAGAGAAACACAGAATAATATAGAATTAGGCCACCTGAATACCTGTTGGCAATGGAATTCTGTTAGTTTCTGTACCCTTGCTGTATGGAGGTTTCTTAATGGTTTGGGAAAAAAGATTTTCAGAAGAGGTTTTAGGTGACATTGCTTTGTTTAATTTTTCAGATTTCCAGACAATCTGTGATGTTACAATAAATGTTATTGATATCAATGATGAGATTCCCATTTTTGAAAAAAACAATGTGAGTATTTGCTGGACCCTATCTTTTTTTCATTACTGTCTGGCAATGATTTTTGGAACAAAATGTGGGATGAAGAAATAATCTGAAGCAACACACACACACACAGATACACAGAAACAGACACATACACGCATGTGTCAGAAAACCCAAATATATGTTATTTGTAGTAAGCATACCATAAACACATGCATTTCTTTCAGTAGAAAATCTAGTTATCATTCTTTTTTGATAAATAGTACAAACACAAATTCAAACTGGGTATCATAGCATACTTTTAAAATCAGCTATTGGGGAGGCTGAGGCCAAAAGATCTCTTAAGTTCAAGAGCTGTGAAACATGGTGAGCAATGCCTATTGGGCATCTGCCCTAAATTTAACATCATTATGATGAGTCCCAGGACTAGGGGATCACCGGGTCACCTAAAGAGAGGCAAACCAACTCAAATTAGAAATCATAGCTCAAAATTCAATGACATTTGCATTTGTGGATAATCCTTCTAATTCTAGTCTAAAGAAGAAGGGGAAATTCAGTCTTAAAAAGACTAAAACTAAACACATACAAGTTCAATCTCATTCTGCTAAACACAATTATGTCATGCAAGGAAGGATTCCAGTCACTATAGTGGAATTTAGATTCAGTTATTTCACAGGCTAATTGATAAGTCAAAATTCCACCATAATAGAAGGACCAGAACAATCCCTTAGACTTTGCCATAGATTTTTTTTGGGGGGGGGGGCGTTGTAAGGCAATGGGATTAAGTGACTTGCCCCAGGTCACACAGCTAGGCAATTATTAAGTGTCTGAGGTCATAATTGAACTCAGGTTCTCCTGACTCCAGGGCCAGTGCTCTATCCACTGTGCCACCTAGCTGCCACTGTCGTAGATTTTTGGTCCATATTGAAATACATAATTTGTTAACATGTTTTAAACAAGCATGTTCAGCACAAATTAAAATATGTGGAATAGTCTTGATTCTTTGATAGATTTTGCTTGAAAGAATACCATCTCTACAATGGTTACATAATGCATTTTACTTTGCAAAATCACTGTAAATTGTGGTTTAAAAAGTTCTCCCTATACAATATTGACGGTTTAAGTTTTGACAAAAGTCAAAACTATTGTGTAAGAGAAAAAAAATAAAGAAAAACAATGAGCTTATAACAAGATAAAATAAAATATCATAAGGTATTTGTAAAATCTAGCAAAAGTAGGTGAGATGAGAGAAAAGAACTTTGAAAACAAAATTAAAGCTTCTAGACAAATATAGGTTATTAATTTTATTATTAGTAGCTTTGAAATTTTCTGGGGATTTTATTCAATATTTCATTTAAATAAATTATCAAAATTTATTACTTAAAAATTGTTTAGGAGTTCATTTGACTAGATTTGGGGGGTCATATTTGAACATAATTCTTTAATGAGTGACTGAAAGATTGGGGATGAGAAATCCAATGACTCAAGATTTAAGTTTTTTGAGAAGTTCTGGGGTGTTTAGACTAGGCATAAAGGATTACACCCCATGAAATAGAACTTTCAGTCTCATTGAGCATCCAGTCATTTGAGTTCTTTGTTCCTTTTTTCTAACAAATGATAAACCTAGAATTTGGATTGATATCCTTAACCTGGTTGTCTAGCTTTTTTTAGTAACTGTCCCATCAGTTATATCTCTTGTCTTCTGAAACTAGGGAGGCAAGTTTTTCACTTAAGAATTAGTAGATATTATATAATCCAAATAAAAAGTTAAACTACTCATTACCTAATATTTTCATATTTTTCAGACTTGTTCTTGCCATTCTAGAATTCTCCATTCCCCATCTCTACCTTGTGAAATTCTACTCAACCTCAAGAAGCAGCTTAAATAATATTTCATCTCTAACTCTGCCTGTCAGAAATATTTTCTTCCGTCATTATCATAGCTAGTGCTTTTTTCTCTTATGAACCTTTAGTATTGTTTGCTTTATAGTTATTGCAGAGTTGCTATTATATTAATTTATCTTGAAGAGTATATGCTCTATATACATTGAGATCATATCAGTTTACAAAACCTATGATGCTACTATAAAAATGGTTGTGGAATGAATGAATTAGTGAGTGAATATTATATCTTCTCTCCTTACTATGAGCATTATCATATGTTAATATTTCTTTTCTCCTTAGTATGGCAACCTGACTGTTAGTGAAAATATTGCTGTTGGAACAACAATTCTCACCATCCAAGCTACAGATGCAGATGAACCAAATACTGGGAGCTCTAAAATCCTGTATGATATTATTGAGGGGGACCCTGAGAGAAAACTTGTGATTGACACTGATCCCAATACCAATACAGGTTATGTCAAGATAAATAAGGTAAATGACACTTTTAAAAATTTATTTTTGTCCAATTACAACATTCATTTTTAAAATTCTGAGTTCTAAACTCTTTCCCTTCCCCCTCCCCCCTCATTGAGAAAGCAAGTAATTTGATGTTAGTTAAAAATATGTAATCATATAAAACATTTCCATAATATTCATGTTATGAAAGAAAACAAAGACCCCCAAAAAAGAAATCTCAAGGAAAAATAAAGTAAAAAATGTATGTTTCATCTGGATTCAGATATTATCCTCTCTCTCTCTCTCTCTCTTTATAGATGGGTAGCATTCATTATCATAAGTCCTTCAGATTTTGGTCATAACAATGCTGATGAAAGTTAAGTCATTCACCACTGATCATCCTACAATATTGCTGTGATTTTGTACACAGTACATTTCACATACATCCGCTCATCTCTTTTCAGGTTATCCTGAGAGCATCCTGCTCATCATTTCTTATATCAGAACAGCATTATATCATAATCACATATCACAATTTGTTTAGCCATTCCTCAGCTGAAGGGCATCCTCTCAATTTCTAATTCCCTGCCACCAGAAAAGAGCTACTATAAATATCCTTATACACATAGGTTCTTTTACTTCTCATTTTTCATCTCTTCTAGAAAACAGACCTAGTAGTGACATGGCTAGGTCAGAGGGTATACATAGTTATATAACCCTCTGAGCATAGTTCCAAATTGCTCTATAAAATGGTTGCATCATTCCACAACTCCTCCAACAATGCATTAATATCTCATTTTCCCTAAATTCCCTCAACTTTTGACATTTTCCCTTTCTGTTCAATTAGTCAGAATTGCACTAATTTACTAAATGACCCATCTTAATAGAATCCATTGTTATCATGATTAAATAGTTCTATTTGTATGTTGTACTAAGAGGAAACAGTTTCTTGAAAAGATAGAGGATTTGGCTTTGCAGGCCTATCAAGTCTTAATACTTAATAATCATGTGTTACCATATATGACCATGTCCAAATTACTTACTTTTCCTGAGCCTCAATTTCCTCAACTATCAAATGGGGATACTAATACTTGTATGACTCATCTTTGCTGCAAAGTGTTACCACTTTAAGTCACTAGATATATGAGTTATTATTGTGAAGAACTGTGATTCACTGGAGCAAAAGATCTGAATTATGATGTGATGTCTTCATGGAAAATCAATATTGCAAAGTCTGAATATAGATGTAAATAATTTTAAGTGTGTGCATAGTAGTGACCACAGAGTCCAAATTTGGATGCTGTCTCAGTGCTATGCATGAAAAAGGATAGGTCTTACCATTAGTTGTAAACATGGATTCACTAGCAGAGAATGATGGATTTAATTTCTATATTTATTAACTCTGTAACCCTGAACAGATTGCTTAACCTCTCTGTGAACTCAATTTCCTCACCTAAATGGAGACGATAATAATCTTCAATTTTCCCATTAATAAAATGGGAATAATCATTGTACAAGTCATGGTATATTATTATGCTTTGGATCTTCATTCATCCATTCAACTGGGCAGCTAGGTGGTGCAGACCTGCAGTTGGAAAGACCTGAGTTCAAATGTGGGCTCAGATACTTACTGTGTGATTCTAGGCACTTACCCCTATTTGCCTCAGTTTCCTCATCTATAAAATGATCTGGAGAACACAGGTATCTCTGATAAGAAAACCCCAAAAGTCATCACAAAGAATCAGACATAACTGAAACAACTGACCAACAGCAAATACCTACTATGAGCAAGTCCCTCTGCCAGGTACTAGAAATATGTTGAAAAATACACCTAACTAAATAAATAAACCCTGCCCTTAAGGAACTTGGATTCTTTGGGAATGGGTGGGGTAGATGGAAATAACCTGATGAGATAACCAAATATAAAATATTTACCAAAAAGAACTAATTTTGGAGAAAGGGCACTAGTCATTGAGGGATCAAAAATAGGTTTCCTACAGAAAGTGAAGTTCATAAAATTTTAAAGTGAAATATAAATGTGTTACAATTACTATAATAATATGTGTCTGGTTCCTTTTGAGTTTTGGTTTTATCTCTTAGGATCCTAGGGTTTTAAAATTCGGGTAAATTTTTTTTTTTGCAAGGCAAATGGGGTTAAGTGGCTTGCCCAAGGCCACACAGCTAGGTAATTATTAAGTGTCTGAGACCGGATTTGAACCCAGGTACTCCTGACTCCAAGGATGGTGCTTTATCCACTACACCACCTAGCCACCCCTGGGTAAAATTTTTTTAAAAAAACAATTTTTTGCCTGAGATTTTAAAGGTCATTTAGTCCAATGCTTACCTATCCTCAGCCAACTATGTGTTATCTATAAAAGACATGATCATGTTTTCCATTTTGTCACTTCTCAATTATGGAAAAAGGTTGAAAAAAGGCACAGTACCAGAATCAGAGCCAATTCTTAGAGGAAATTGTTTGTCACACCTCTTAGTTGACTCTGGACCATTAATTATAATGATTAGCTTGACCTTTCAAACACCTGGGTGCAGAATAAGAGCTGTAGCAAGACCATAATTTCCTTTTTATGCAGAATTGAAAACAAAGTCTTCCTACAAAGTCAGGATAGATTGCCTTTCTAGGCAGATCCTTGACCAGGCTTGTATTTCACAAAGTCATGCTGATTACCCCTTGTAGCTTTGACCTCTCAAACTTTTCCACTATATTTTGTGTTACATGTGTATGTGATTTGCTCCAGGATTTTTCCAGGTGTAGAAGGTAAGCTGACAGGTTCAATAGTTCCAGGATTGATTTTTTTTTTCTGTTTTAAAAACATAAGTGATAGGTCATACAGTCCTTCCCAGAGTTTCTCTTACTCTGAAAAGTATCAAATAAAATACAAATTTTATGATTTACCACATTGTTTTCACATATATAAGCATGCCTATTTATAACAATCCTATTAATAAGCATTTAAATAGGGATCATGTATCCAATATCTTTGCTCTTTGATCTCAAAAGAAATTCAAAGAACTAATTGACAATCTTTGACAGACTGGTTTAGAGACTAAAAGGTATAAACGACTTGTGATTTCATTATCAGGAGAGATGTACTGGTGTGGGAACCATACTAGCTTATGTTCACACAGCCAGTATTTGCAAAAAACCCAGAAACATATTCACTATGACCCACTACCTCTTAATATGGTTGCTGGTAATTACATCTTAAATTATAACTTTGTTTTATGGGCTTCATTTCCCCTTTAAAATAATTTGAAAGTTAATTGTTGTTTCTTTACCTCAGTTTCCTCATCTGTAAAATGAAAGTCTTAAAATGAATATTCTCTAAGTTATCCTCCAAGTGTGAGTCTTTTATGTATAATCTTTCTCCAGTGCCTCATTGTGGTAGTAGGTTCTCAAAGGTTATGCCAACAAAAATACAGTCTCTAATAGGTCTTGATAAGCTATAAAGGTTTCTATTACTGCCTTAGAAACGAACTATAGGGTAGTCGACCAAGGGCAAAGCTAGCTAAGTTCAGGGAGATGCAGAGGGTCATTAATTTTTTGGTAATTCCCTAAGAGTATATATTGATATAGATGTAAATCTATATCTATACAGATTAAGTATATAGACATAGACTATACAAGAGTGTGAAACAAGAATGTATCTTTGCTCCGATGCTTTTCAGCATGATGTTTTCAGCCATGTTATCAAATGTCTTCACTGAGGATGAACATGATCTCAAGGTCAGCTATCACACTGATGGCAAATTCTTCACCTTGAAAAGGCTACAGGTTAAGACCAAAGTGAAGGTAGTGTTGGAGTATGATTTTCTGTTTGTATATGATTTTGTGCTCATTGCAGCCTCTGAAGCTAAGATGCATCAAAATATGGATTGATTCTCTACTGCATGTGCTAACTATGGCCTAACAATTAGCACCACAAAAACACAGATGCTCCATCAGCCAGCACCATACCATCTTGGTTATAACAAATAGAGAAGTTTTGAGTGCTGTGGGAAAAGGTTACTTACCTTTGTAGTATATTTTCCAAGGAGGTTGACACTCCCATTGTTAGAATTAGCTCGTTATTTGGGAGGCTCCGAAAGAAAGTGTGGGAGAAAAGAGGTACTAGACTGAAGAGCTGTTATGCTGACCTCATTGCTATATGCCTGTGAGACCTGGACAGTCTACCAGTGCCATGTCAGGAAAATGAATTTGCTTCCATTTAAATTGTCTTGGGAAGATTCTGAAGATCACCTGGCAGAAGAAGATACCAGACACTGAGGTCCTTCTCACACGTTACCACAGAGAGTGCAACTCAGATGGGTTGGTCACATTCAAATGCCAAACACATGCTTGCCAAAAAGACTCTTTTATGGAGAACTCACACAGATCAAATATTCAAGGTGGGAAGGGGATCAGAAAAAGTGATAGAAGGACACCCAAAGGTCTCTCTTAAGAACCTTGGAACTCATTGTTCAGCATGGGAGACACTGACACAGGACCGCCCAGAATGGTGTGCCCTCCCCAGTGAGGGGGCTGCCCTCTATGAGAAAGGTACAATTGAAGAAGCTTAAAGGAAATGTGACATACATAAGTTTAGAGTACCACCTTAAGTGTCACATGGACTATTTGTGCCTGACCTGTGGTAGAGCATTCTGTGTCCATAATGGTCTGATCCGTGACAGTTGAATACAACTTGTCTTTAACAAAGTGATATCATTTTGGTCTTCTTTGATATATTTTATATATATAATATATATATATACATATATATATACACACACATACATACATACATATATACACACACAGAACTCCATACCAAGATATAGAGAGAGGTGTTGCAATCTGTGTTGGTAGAAGGTATACCCATGTTTGTGAAATTACAGATTCCTGAAGTTCACTGGAAATGGGTACTTCTTAATGCAGATGGTTATTATTTTTTAAAGAAAGCATAATATTACCAATCCTGATTGTTACTGCGAGACATGGTATACTTAGAACAGACCTTTTCTTACTTTTTATTACCTCAACAATTCCTCATGAGTTCTCAGAAAAACATGATGTGATTTCTACTTATTAAGTTGTGCCCTCAGGAAATAAGCTCTTGAATAACTTGAGAATCTTACCTTACAGTATAATGTCATGTGATATTTTTGAGGGGAACAAGGAGACTATGAATCTTTCTGAAGATAGTCAACTGGCAAGAAATATTAATTAAGTTTTTTGTTGTTGCTTGTTTCCCAACAGCCTCTTGATTTTGAAACTGTGCCAATGTACAATCTTGTGATCAAGGCTACAAATCCTGAGCCACTTGTTAATGATGTACATTACAATTCGAGTTCACATGCAGAATTTATTCTGATGGTGTCAGATGTGAATGAACCACCTGTATTTGACCACGCATTGTACCAAGCACAAATAAAGGAGGATGCTGGTAAAAACATCAGATTGATTACAGTGAATGCCACTGATCCCGAGGGAGAAGAAATAAGGTAACCAACAATCTTCCTTTCTCTGGGTCAGATGCATTCATTTTAATGAAAGATACCAATTAACAGTTTTCCCATGCAAAATAAATAGACAACACACATACCTCTCTTTTCTATCTGATCAGATATATTATGACTAGTTTGATTCATCTGATGGTTTGAATGAATTTTTAAGAAAACTAAACTAGCTAATTGTATATCATCCAGGAGGTAGTTAGATCAAACAATAATAAACAGATTGGGGGACAGCTAGGTGGCTCAGTAGATAAGAGTACTGGCCATGGAGTCAGGAGGACCTGAGTTCAAATCCAACCTCAGATAACTCATTACCCAGTTGTGTGACCTTGGGCAAGTCACTTAACCCCACTGACTTGCAAAAACAAGAAAAAACAAAAACAATAAATAGATCGATAGGCTTGGAGTCAGGAAGATATGAATGGAAATATGTATGGTTTCATAAAATTACTGACCAGGCGATCCTGGGCAAATCACTTAACTTTCCTCATGATATGAGAATCTATCTCCCAGGATTGTTGTGAAGATAAAATAAGATCATATTTGCAAAGCAGTTTGCAAATCTTAATGTACTATGTAATTTCTTACTATTATTGTTATAACTGCACATGATAACAGCTTACATCTATGTAAAAATAGAATTTTTACATAGATGATCTCATCTGTGCCTCACAGTATTCCTATGAAGCATAATTATCCCTATTTTATAGATAAGGAAACACTGACTAAATAACTTTCCCAAGATCACTCGTGTATGAAGTGGTAAGGCTGGATCTAAAACCAAGGTCTTGATTTCTAAGTGTCATTATTGTTTGTTGTTTCTAACTGTAATACCAAGGACCTTCTATGATGTGCTTTCTCGTTTACCTATCTTCCTGGAATTGGTTCATTGGCTCTGCTTATCGCTTTATCATTTTTACTGCACTGTTCTCCCGTCTTGGATTTCTATTGTAAATGAATTTTCTTTTCTGGATGTAATAGAGATGGAATAATGTTGGCAGCCCCGGGGGGGCACTAGTTCAATCTTGACTAGGTGGCAAATATTTTCCATCTCTTTTAAAATCTGTTTCTTGCCTTGTCTCCAGCTTTAGGGTCGCTTGACTTTTGGAAGGCTTTTTTTGACTTGGTTGTCCTGTCCTGTTCCTTCTATGAAATTTAGACTGCCTAACAACAATCTTCCTTTACCCTCTCCTAAAAGAGTCAATGTCTCTGGGCCCTCTTGCTTTGGCTTTTTAGATGAGAAAGGCCCTTCAAAGATTCCTTACTTGGGAGGAGTTCGCTTCACCCATCCTGAGATCTCAGTATCAAAGACTCCTGAACTTCTTTCTAAACCACTAGTAATGAGTGAATTTCTCTCTGATCTCAGTTTACCAGAGGCAAATCAACTGGTTTATTATGCCCTTGCTTGCTATTTAAATATAGTCTGGCTTTTCCATCAATTGCCTTATATTGGCTTCCATATTCTATGTTGTCTAAAGGTCACATGACATAGGATCAAGAAAAAGTCTAGCACCTGTTAGTATGACGCTTCCCTAGCTTGCAATCACCATGTTGTTTTCAGTGTGTCCACAGTTAAATACATTTTTTATTTTTTTTCCGATCAAAGGTAAATATTGTCTCTTTTGAAAAATGAGTGCATTTGAGTAGATGACTTCTGGGGTCCCTTTAAGCTCTAGGTCTATGATCCTGTGACTTGCCACAAAATTCCTCTTTTAGTTATGTCTCTAGTTTCCAGCTTTGACTAAACAGCTAGATATTTGACTATATATTTTAAATTTTTTTTATGGGAATGTTTTCACCTAGCTGTGAATACAACTCAGTCAATCAGAAAGTATTAGTTCAGTTCTCAGCTTGTAATCAACAGTATTTTTGTTAGTTTTTCGTTTTTAGGGGCAAGGCAATGGGGTTAAGTGATTTTTAAGTGTCTGAGACTGGATTTGAACTCAGGTCCTCCTGACTCCAGGGCTGATGTTCTATCCGCTGTGCCACCTAGCTGCCCCCGATAGTATTTCTTTAGAAAACATGGCAGACACCATACAGAATTGTCTTTCCAGCTTTGTTGGGCATTATTTTCCATTCTGAATTCTTTACTTTACCAAAACTGCCTTTTTCTCTGTTCAGGGGATTTATTTCAGGTACCTCGAATACAGTTTCTTTTTACCTTTACATCATAGAGTCCCCCTCTTCCTTTAAAATAGAGCTCAAGCATCCTCTTCTTGAAGTCTTTCTTGAGCTCCCTACCCAAGCCATTAAGACATTTAATTATTGTGAATACATTTATATTATATAACTTGCTTTTTTAATGTGTATATCTATATTTATACTCTCTTGTGCCCTCCATTCAAATTTTTGGAAAGGAATAAGTTTTTATTAAGGGCCAAGTGTATACTAGGTACTTTATATTTTATCTAATTTCATCCTCACAATGACCCTGAGATGGGTGCAATTATTACTCCTGTTTTACAGTGGAGGAAACTGAAGCAGATAGAGGTTAAGCGACTTGCCTAGGGTTACACAGATAGTAAGTGTCTGAGGCCAGATTCGAACTTGTCTTTGTGATTGCAGGTCCAGTGCTCTACCCACAATGTCCCCCAATTGCTTGTAAGCACGAAAATGTTTACATTAGAATGTATAATCACAAATATACAAACTTATTGCTCCAACATGCAGGCAGCCTAATCTTCCTACCCTCTTGCACCATCTCTGTCTCTGACAAAGAGAAGAGGATAAGTTCATAGTTTAGCTCAGTTCTCACTCAGTACAGTCTCACTTTCAAGTACAAAACTTCAATGGAGCTTGAGTACCAATCCCCTGGCTTCTCAGGGTTTCTAAGCTGGGTTGGTTAAACCACCCTATTTGTAATTCTGGTTCCAAGATGAATATGCTTTCCAGTTCAGTGGTGATTACCTCTGGCCTCTGAAATGGAGAAGACTTAGCTCAAAGTCTACTTCCTCTAGGAAGTCTTTCCTAATACCTAAAGCTAGCAGCCATTTCCCTGCATAGATCCTTCCATTTCAGTACAAGTTGTACAGAGTGAATGTAAATAGCAATTGTGTTTTGACCAGAGACTCTGAGGGTCTTTTCCTCCCAGGTTGATATTTTTATTGACTAGGTAAAAAGGTCATTCTTTGCCTCATTTCTCTCTTAGCCTTAATCACTGGATGGGTGGTACCTCAATCAAACTGAGACCTGTTAAAGACCCACTGCATCCAGGGCCATCTCTAGTTGTCCTGATTCATATCTGGTGTACTGGACCAGGTGGTTCTGGAGAAGAAAGTAACTTTGCACAGTCCTTCCTCACTTAAATCCAATTCACTTCCAAATCATGGTACTACCCTCCCCATTGTCATGGTTCTCTTCCAGAAAGAAGGACAAACAACATCAACCTTATGGAACATTCAACAGAAACTGAGCTTATTGTATGATTGGGGAATTGAAATTAGAGGAGTGTGTGTGTGTGTGTGTGTGTGTGTGTGTGTGTGTGTGTGTGTGCTGGGTTAGGTAAGGATTGAAAAAATGTATATATCAGATAAGAAAATCAAACTGATAAATCTCTAAGTTATCTATGAAGTCTACAACAATTTTGAACTTTCACTTTTTTGGTGTGAGATGGTATAAAAATGGCTACATGGTGTAAAATTCTGAGCATTGTGCTTAGAATAAGAAGATCTGGGTTCGAAGACCTGAAACTCAGATACTTAAAGTCATGTGACTTTGTCTAAACCTTCCTCCTCATCTGTAAAATGGGCATCTTAATATTTATACTCAAACAGTTGTGAGAAAAAGAACTTTGTTTTAAAAAAATTTTAAAGATGAGCAGTTATCTGGAGATATTGTTAGATGATATACCTTTAAATTCAGAGTCTAAGGGAAGCTTTGGGATCTGGGGCAAGTTATATAAACTGTTTTAAGAGCTTGAAGCTTGCTTTCATTTAGTGGAGGGATGGGGAGGAAAGGGGGAAGGAAATAGATTCTGGGACAATGGCACCAGACAATGACTTGAGGAAATAGTGAGTAGAAAGTTAGGGAGGGGAAGAGGAGCTCATTCCTGCTGGCCATCTTGTACCTTACTATTTTGACTAATTCTACTTTTTTCTATATGGTTGCAGGACTGCAAGGACTGTCATGCTTTCTAAATTTAGTACCCTGAGCAAAGTTCTACTTGCCTAGCCCTAGTTAGAGTTCTATTTAAATAGCAAATGATATGTTAAATAATAGTACTATTAAAAAAAACTAATTTCTTTTATGTGAAATAATATAGTGTTTCTTTTGCTCCATTTCCTTTGTGAAGTTACTCCCTGAGTGAGGACACCCAAGGCTGGCTGAGAATTGATGAAGTCACTGGTGAAATCTTTACTAAAGGACACTTGGACAGGGAAACTGAAAATCATTATCGAGTGAAAGTAATAGCCACCGAGAAAGGTGAGCAATTACCATGTAATGTGAATTTTCAGAGATAGATAAATAGCTAATGGTAAAATGGGCCAAAAGAGGCAAAAGAGTAACGTATTATCTCTTCTGATCAAACATGAATGAATGAAAAAGTATTAATCCACTGAGCTAAACACTGTGGAAGAAAATACAAAGAAATAAGACAAGCCCTGTTCTCAAGGGACTCCACTAATAGTGGAGAGAGGTGGTTTTGGTCAAAGAAGTCACAAGTCTGGTGAGTAGAGTCTTGAAGAAGTTGATTGACATAACCTTTTTAGGAATGATTGCTTTTCTCAGTACTAGAAGTTCAAAGGATGTGAAGGGAAGGTTTTTTGGTGGCATAGCATAAAGTTGGCGGGCCATGGAGCATCTTGGTGGGAGGGGATCAGGGCTAGATATGTTGAACAGCCACTAATCAAAAGTCCAGGGACCCAAAGTAGGAACTGGAGGTCTGGGGAGAAGCTGGAAGTTGGAGCTTAGCAACTTGGAATGAAAATATCTAGAGATCCACAAAGAAGAAAGAAAGGCTATCCATTGGAAGTCATTTCAATGCTATATAAGGACTTAATTTATCATCAACCCAGCTCTTCCTTAGCATAGTGAGAGAAAAGGGAGTTAAAATAAAAGAAAGCTTTGTTTCAAGTTCATCTCTTTCTAGGGCTCTCTATATCCTCTGGATGTTGCTAGAGTGGCAAACCACTTGGTTTTAGAAATATCTGTGCACCAAGCAAATGCTCTTGTTAGAGTGGAACATATGTAGAGACTAACTAGGCTCTGTGATGTTATTCTCATTCCCCTCCCTTCATCATATTTGATATGTCCTATAGTTTCTCTCTGGAGGAAGAATGCTCTGCTACCAATATCCCCTTCAGAGACTACCACATTGGGAATACTGCTGTAGATTTATTTGAACCTTGGTAGTACCTTGTTACTTTGTCTTATCTCCTGGCTTCAATTTTTCTCTCATTGAAACAGTTGAAAAGAAAATGAAAGTTTCAACAATCTAGCCTGAGTTAAAGGAATGAAGGTTTTTTTTTTTGATACCTCTGAGAAGTACCCAAATATGTCTATATTTCAGGAAGAAAGAGTTAAGGACAAAATAGCTAAGAGATCCCACTGTTGACCCTCCATTTATTGTTACTAACAAGAAAAGGATTATTGACCTAACCACATCTTCTGTCTCAGTTCCCTTGACCTCTCTGAACCTTAACTGCTTTATCTGTAAAATAAGAAGGATAGAAGAAAAGACCCTTCCTTTCTAAATCTATGAGCCTGCAAGACACAGAGTATGTTAGTCAAGCTAAGTCAGAATTTACATAGACTAGAGTGGAAATGTGATAGCACACACACACACACACACACACACACACACACTAAAAATGGATCTCACACTCTTAAAAAGTAATAGAACCTCCAAGAACATCACCATTTTCAAACCTTTCATAAGAGCTAAATTTCCTTCCTTTGTTTCAAACCATATATGCTGAAAGCACTTTGAATTGCTCATCACCATGAAAAAGAAACTTTTTCCAATATATTCAGCCTCTCTATTTCTTTGTTGTGTTTTTTCCTTGAAGATCAAATTCTCTTTGAATGAATTATTGGTAAAAGAGAATTGCGGCATAAAAATTTTCTAGAAATTTTGATAGCTGTTTCTTTTTTCTTCCTTTCTGATATATATAAACACATTGTACACACATCTCATCCTTGGGATCAAAAAGAATCTTAGAGTAAAATAAAGCACACACATATTTAAGGAATGAAAACTGTGGCCTGGGATGCCCCAAATACTCAAGATAAATTGAACCACACAACTTCATTCTTAAGGGCTGGGTGTGGATAACAAGTGCCTTCTTCTTTTCTTATATATCAACAATGACACCAATATCTTTACAACAGATGGGAGAGAAAGTGATCACACATGCTGGACCAATTCTTAGTGTGGCTACTTAAAATATTGATCACCTTATTCTCTCAGAGGTATTACACAATGTTCATTAGGTTAAATCAGATATTCATAATATTCTTAAGTTAGAATGATCCTCGGTGGACATTTACTCTCATTTCCCCCAAATCTTAAATCTCCTTTATACCATCCATACCAAGGGCAGTGCAAACCCTTCCTTGCAGATATCCTACAATGGGGAGCTCATATTCCAGAGGCAGCACAAGTCAGCACTATGTCTTGATCAGGCAATGAGAGATATCTTAGTGACTGTCAAGATAAGTAAGTGAAATGGATATTTTGCAGTGATTTCACAAGTTGAGATTATTTGAATACTTAAATGAACTGATCTCATTGATTCAGAAGTTCCATCTTTTCATTAGGCTTCAATACATCATGTCTAGTCTGAGCGTCTGAGCAACTCTTGTTCATGTCCCCACCATTCATCCAATGTGTTGGAGATCTTCCTTGCTTTCTTCTGATATATATGTATATATATATATATAATATATACATACATATATATATGTATATATATATCATAGTTTGATTAATGATTTAAATGATAGAATCCAGCTAAATTGACACAAATGTTTCTTACACCTACCCATAACATAATACTTTGGCCATATTTATAATTATTACCACTGGTAGAAGTTTTGTGAATCTTAACCATGGTCTAGAAATCTTTGGTTCAAAAAGGGCTAATTCTAGCATTACCACTTCAGAGAAACATATGAATAAAAGAATCAGGAAAATCTTGTTTTTAAGGTAAACAGTAGTCAAGGAAGGGAAACCAATTAATATTTACTACGTTACTATTTTCAGGTACTGTGCAAAGTGCTAACACAGTACCTGACACTAGGGCATTGGAGGAGTATAAGAAATCTAGTCCTCTAGAATCAGGTGAAAAAATAAGCAGAAAAGCTAAAAGCAGATAGGATAGAGTCTTCCTTCCTTCCTTCCTTCCTTCCCTCTTTCCTTCCTTCCTTCCTTCCTTCCTTCCTTCCTTCCTTCCTTCCTTCCTTCCTTCCTTCCTTCCTTCCTTCCTTCCTTCCTTCCTTCCTTCCTTCCTTCCTTCCTTCCTTCATTATTATCAGGAGGAAAAATATAGAAATACCACATTGACTGCAAATGTTCTTCATTTCTCTAGGTGGAGCCCATCTGAGTTCCTCAGTATATTTCCACTTATCCCTCCTGGATGTGAATGATAACCCTCCTCGGTTAATGAAAGACTACACTGGCTTCTTCTTCTGCCATCCACTTACTGAACAAGGAAGTGTCATTTTTGGAGCCACTGATGATGACCAGCAATCATTTTGGGGTCCAGGATTTGGTTTCTCCCTTGGCAATGACAAGTTGCAGAATGATTGGGAAATTACCAAACTCAACAGTGAGTTGTCAAAATACCACTGATAAGAGTTTCTAGCTTATGAACTGCTTTTAGAACTTGGTGAAATATTTAATTGTGTTTTCATAGGTGTGCAGCATAAAACTAAGGCTCACTTTCCACTTTCTGATGGAGTGTTGTTAGGCTGTTTTAAATTTAAATAGAATTTTCCATTAAAATATATTCTTACATAAATAACTTTCTTGACCTTTCTTGACATAAAGAGTGAACTGAGCTCACAGAACAGCATCAATGACTACAGATAAATTGGCAGTTGGTGATGGTGAAAACCATTTTCATTGACTGTTTACTAAAACTTTACCTTATTTTTACTTTTTAAATTTTCAAATTGAAAATAAAAATAAAGCAGATTTTATTTTGAAGGTAAAGATGATGGTACCAATTATGGTTAGTAAAGTTAGGCTCAGTGATAACACATAACTAATGCCATCATAGGAAATGGTACACCAGGGATAAGCATCCCCAGTGGGATTACAAAAGCTGGGTACAGAGTCAAGATGCAATCAGAAATTCAAAATGCCTGGACTTTGGGTTCCTCCTTATGCTGACTAACCATCATTTGACTAAGTGATAAAAGCTGACAATTGAATTTGAAGTTAAAATGTTAAAAGCTGCATAAAATGGACATTTCCAAAAAGAACACTGACACAAGTTTGTCCCCTTCCTAATCCTCCTAAATCCCCCACACACAATATTTTTATTGGTACTTTTTGTTTTAGATCATATATATCCTTTGTCTTTTTTTTTCACTCAGTGAGCTTTCCCATTTAGCTTGTTGGCTGTTTTCTGTGACATATCTATGAATCAAGATAGAAGCCTTCTATAGCTTTTTAAAAATTTTAGGCAGACAAATTGAAGGGAAAGAATGAAAAATGAGCTATTGTTATGTCAAGAGAATACTCTAAGTAGAAACTGTGAGTTTTAGAAACCTGTTAATTTTATTTTTAAAAAAGGAAAAAGATTTTAAAAAAAAGGAAATTAGAGATTTAAATTTATTCTTGATCTAACCTAGGAAAGGAACTCTGTGGTACTGTGGAAAAAAAACACTATTTTTGAGATTAGAAATCCTGGATTCAAATCCTTGTCTCTGACGTTATTTAACTTCTGTAGCATAGTTTCTTTAACTACTGAAAAAAAAATGATGAGACTTGGTATCAGGGTTTCTTAACTTGGAGTCTGTAAGTTTTTTTTTTTTTTTTTTGCAAGGCAAATGGGGTTAAGTGGTTTGCCCAAGGCCACACAGCTAGATAATTATTAAGTGTCTGACACCGGATTTGAACCCAGGTACTCCTGACTCCAAGGCCGGTGCTTTATCCACTAGGCCACCTAGCCGCCTTATAAGTTTTTTAAAAAGTTTTTTCATAACTGTTTTTCCATATAATTAGTTTTCTTTGTAATCTTATATTCAAGGCATTCTAAAGGTCTTAGTTCCGTTTTAAACTATTTAAACTATTAAATTTTTAATAGCGATTATTATTGTTATAATTTTATAGTATAATTTTATACTAAATTTATTTTTATAGTATAATTTTTATAAAATTAATGTTATTTAATAAATACATTTAATTCTATAATTATGTTTGCATTATTAATACAAATTAATTTAATTAATGCATTTAAAACATTCTAAGAAGGCTTAGGCTTTAGCATATTCAAAAAGTTAAGAATCCTTGAACTAGATAGGTTGTAATATTCCTTCTAATTCTACATCTATGGTCTTAAATGGAAGGATTCGTATTAACAAACAGTAAGATGACCATGAAAATAGAGGAGTAACATTTTCCTTTCTGCTTTGGATAAACTAACTCCATCACATATAACTGTGACTTATTCTTAGTATATAAGCAAAGCTGCAAAAGAGTTTGAAACCACATCCCCTGGTGATTGTGTTGCCTGCTCTGGGTACTCATAGATTTGAATTCTACTTCAAAATTGGGGGAAGTGTTTCCAAAACAGAGAGAGAGTTTAAGCTACCAGATCTTGCCTTGGTTCTGGCTCATGCTTTCATTTGAATCTTTGTCTAATCTGCTCTTTTTGACAGGAACCCATGCTAAACTTTCCACAAAACATAAAAATTTCGAAGAGAAGACATATACAGTTTTAGTTAAAATTAATGATGGTGGAAGACCACCCTTAGAAAATACTGTCTCTTTCCCAGGTAAGTGATATCTCAGACTTTTACAATTTGGGATAATGTTTACAGATTACAAGTAGCTGCCTAGGAATCTGCATCTGTGCTCTCTTCATTTCTGTTTTATAGAGTTAGTCAATAAATATTTATTAAGCATCTGCTAGGCACTAAGCAGTTGGCTAAGAGCTAGAGATACAAAGAAAGGCAAAAGGCAGTTCTTACCCTTAAGAACTAATGGCCTAAAGGAGACAACAGCATGCAAAAGGAAACTGAAAAGCAAAGGAGGGGAAAGAAGGTACCTGGGCTTGACATACCTAGGCAGGAGATAGAGAACTGGCCTCAGAGTTATGAAGTCCTAGGTTAGTGTTTCATTTCTAAAAGGTGGTGAATGTCTTACTCTGGATAAGTTGATTAGCCTCTAAGAACCCCAAGCATCTCCTCAATACTATAAGTTGCATAATAGTTTTCCATCTGCATTGATGAATAGACTTTCGTCATTGAGAGTTCCCTGTTTCAGGGAATTCTCAGGTCAGAACAGAAATAATCACAAGAGATAACTTTGTATGGTAGAGGGACAGGTAAGGAGAACTCTGTCTTTTTTTATCTCAAAAGTGAAACTTATTCTGAATAACATTTGTTTTGCTTTTCAGTCACTATGTGCAAGTGTGCTAATAATGGATTTTGCTACCAGCAAGCAGATTCTTTACCTGGGATACCCACAGTAGGCATGGCAGTTGGTATACTCCTAACAACTTTTTTGGTCATTGGTGAGTATCATTTCTTAGATCCAGATGTGATAATCCTTAGTTTAAGAAACAGTGGTAACTGGAACTGATAACCTAGATCCATATTCCATTAGCTATAGTGATATTAATAGGGCTATGGGATAAAGTTTTGACTGATTGTTATGAGATACAGTGGACAGAGCATCAGCTCTGGAATCAGACGGACCTGAGTTCAAATTGGACCTCGACACTAAATATATGACCTTGGAAAGTCACTTAACCCTGATTGCCTTGTATCCAGAGCCATCTCAAGGTGTTCTGATTCATATCTGACCACTGGACCCAGATAGCTCCAGAAAAGAAAGTGAGGCTAGTGACTTAGTACAGCAGACCCTCACTCAAATCCAATTCACTTGCATGTCGTGACCTTATCTCCCTGATAACCCAGTCTTCTTTGAGAACAAAGGACAAACACCAATATTCTCTAGCTCATTTTGCAGATGAGGAAACTGAGGCAAACAGGGTGCTCAAGGTCACACAGCTAGTAAGTGTCTGAGACTAGATTTGAACTCAGTAAGATGAATTTTCCTGGTGCTTCCTGGACTTAATTAAGGCTCTGCACTCTGAACACTGCACCATCTAGCTGTCTCTGGTCTCTATCCTGCATATTGATTAATATGAACCTTTTGTAAACATATTTAATGGCAGTGTATTTTTTATTAGCATCTTTTTAACAATGAATTTTTCTCTTTCAGGTGTGATTTTAACTGTTACCTTTATCCATATAAAGAAAAAGAAGAATCAAAATGGAACCAGTAAAAGCATAAATCAGTCACCTGAACTTGAACATCTAAGTTCATGATTTTTGAAGGACAATTTTTAAGTTTAATTTCTAGATGTATATTTTTCAAGTTTGACCTTTTATCTTTTTGAAAAAGATAAAAACCTAAGCCAATATCTGTTCTTTCAGATTTTTGACAGAAATTTCTCTCACTTAATCTTTAGTTTCTTTAAATAGTATACATACACATACTTTCTATTCTTCCATGATATAACTCCAAGAGTTTGAATGAACATTGAATCTCAAGAGGCCTAGTTCTATAGCAATAAGAATATAAGGCTGGGAGATAGGAAGTGATGGATTCAGGTACTGCATCCAGCACAGACTGGACTGTGTGACAATTCCCATCCTGAGAAAAATCACAAATCCTCAATTATTTATAGTCAGAACCTGGAAATTGCTCTTTGTTTAGAACCATTGCAGAAGAGAAAATGATTCTCTCTCTCTCTCTCTCTCTCTCTCTCTCTCTCTCTCTCTCTCTCTCTCTCTCTCTTCCTCCCTCCCTCCCCCTCTCACCAATTTTTTTCTTTGTACAAGTTCTATTATTCTAATGTCTCCCACACATTTTCTCCATTACGTTTTGTGTGGCATAAAGCAACCACATCCATGAATTTTCCTGTTGCCATCTTTCCCAAGAAGTCTTGACTATTACTTAACCTCCTTTCCCCATCTATATCTTTAAAAAACAAGGTTTTTTGATCCTTTTTTTCTTAACAAAGAGTGGAATGCAGTGGAAAAGCATTTTGAGTACTTACAATGGGAATACATTTAAGTGTTTACTCTGTCTTAAGCATGATAATACTAAAGATGGGATATTAATAAAAAATTGTGAAGCACCTTGGAATGTGAAGAAATTCACATTCTAACTGAAGGGTAGGGGGTGAGGAAAACAGATCTTTGTCATTTTCCAATACTGTCATCCCAATAATAGAATCTGCCTTTATAATAAAGAAGTATAGATAAGCAAAACCAACCAGCAAATTAGCCATGTCTGACACCACATGCCCCTTTTCACACCAATACTTTAACAGGTAGAAGGAGGTATCCTTTCAGGATCAGTCTTCTATTCTCTATATATATCCATCTATATCTCAATATTTTCTCATTTGTATGGAAAGTTAACAGAAAAGGAAAAGAATAAAACTGGGTATGGTAGGGGAGGGATGATCAGTCTACATTGTTGCTGGCCTAAATAGCCTCAATAAATTTAACATTATTAGTTTTTCTTCCCTTAGCATGGTTTTCTAGATTTTCCAGTTTTTAAAATGACCAGAACCAGGAATTCTTAACCTGCAGTTCTGATATGTTTTAGCCATGGAGCACAGTACAGAAGTCTCACAATTAACATGCCTTTTACAAGCACACCATTACCTACATGAGCTGCAGTTTTCCAACTTTGGAAGCTTAATGTATGTGTATTTTAATAGAAATTTGACCTTTTATTTTGCTTTCACTACATAAAAAACCTCCAAGAAAAGAAGTGTTGATGTAAAATAAAAGTAAAATTTGATTTTTATGAATTTGTTTCTTTGTTCTTCTACTTCCATTCTTAGATCTTGACATTGGTTGTGGGGAAGGTCTTAGTGAGGAAGATGGTCAGTAAATTGACTACTTATAAACTATCAAAAATCTTTTTTTTTAAGAGCAGAAGGGGCCTGAAAAGAAAAATTATAAAAAAGTGTCACAAATCCTAGATAATCCAGGCATTAGGCTGCAACTTCCAGTGGCATTAATAATGGAGTAAAATGCTTAACCATCAATGTGTCAAATGAATCTGTTCATTCATTCATATAGGTTAGTGGCTCTGAAAAGGCAGGCTCATTTTGGCTATTTGTGTTATCATATATATATATATATATATATATATATATATATATATATATATATATATATATATATATATATATATATATATATGTCTTTGCAAGGCAAATGGGGTTAAATGGCTTGCCCAAGGCCACACGGCTAGGTAATTATTAAAATTAAAGTGTCTGAGACCGGATTTGAACCCAGGTACTCCTGACTCCAAGGCCAGTGCTTTATCCACTACACCACCTAGCTGCCCCTATCACTTATATTTTTAAATTTTTATGCTTAAATTATTGCTTGCTACATGATTAGTAAAGTCTTAACAATTCAGTTAGGTGAATCTCCTCCATTTCTCCTTACTGTCAGCATTCTCAAAGAGTCTTAAATTCCCTATATCCTTAGTTCTTTCATCCCTTATACACAATTCCTATCATTTGTCTCCATTTTCCAGAGATGTCTAGCTTCCTTCTTAGGAAGTTAATACTTATCAAACATGAGGAATGATTGAGTGGCAGCAGTGGTGGAAAATGGGCAAAGAGATGTTACAGAAACTATAAAAGGCATGATAAAAGTCCTGAGGATCTCCAAGGAATAATCAATTCAATCAAATATTTATTAAGCCATACTATATGCAGGTAGGTTCAATGGATAGAGCACTGAGTATGAAGTCAGGAAGACCTGAGTTCAAATCCAGTCTAAGATACTCAGCCTAAGATACTCCTGAGTAAGTCACTTTAATCCACTGGAAAAGGAAATGGCAAATCACTCCAGGATCCTTGCCAAGAACACCCAGCAGACATTATGTTCCATGGTATCATACAGAATAGGACATGACTGAATGACTTAACAATAATAGCAACATGTAGGTATCTAGGTGACTCAATGAAAGGAGTACTAGATCAGAATCAGGAAGACCTGAGTTCAAGTGTGACCTCAGATTCTTACCATTGTGTAACCTTAGGCAGGTCCCTTAACTTGTTGCTTTAATCCATTGGAGAAGGAAATGACAAAGTACTCTTTTGGTTTTGCAATGAAAAGTCCATGGATAGTATGGACCACAGGGTCACAAAGAATTAGACACAATTGAATGACTGAACAACTGAACAACTGAACCATAACACCTACCAAACACCATTGGAAGTACAGTTGATAAAGGGAAAGACAGTCTCTGCTCTCAAGTATCTTATAATCTAATAAGATTAAAGCACACAAAAAGAGGCAGGAAAGGGACTATTTTATTTACAATAGTTGAAACCAGGCAAAGCTGCAGATAAAGACTAAAGTAAGCAAAAGTTCAGTTTCTGCCTTCTATAAAGAAAGGTATTGGGAAGACTTTGATACTTCACCCTCCAGCTATCCAGTCACATGGGAGAAAAGGTTGAGGGAGGTAGAGTCAATCAAAGCTTGAGTTAAAAGCATAGAGAGGAGATTAGAAGTGATGAGCTTAACTTGGGAAAACCATCTTTTTCCCCAAAGATGAAATCAGATGTATCAACAGATGTAAAGTGGAATCCTTTTTAAATTTTGTTGTTGGTGTACATAATGCATCTGAATAATAAAGTCCTGGAATATTAGAGATGGAAAAAAGAACCCACTGAGATGTACTATTGTTGTTCAGTCATTTTCAATCCTGTCTGACTCTGGGATCCCATTTAGCATTTTCTTGGCAAAGATACTATCATGGTTTGCCATTTCCTTCTCCAATTCATTTTATAGATGAAGAAACTGAGGCAAATGGGGTTAAGTGATTTGCCCAGGATCAGACAACTAGTAAGTATCTTAGGATAGCCGTGAATTCAGGAAAAATGAGTATTCCTGACTCCAGGCCTGACAGTCTACCTGTCAAGTGCTACCTAGCTCCCTTCTATAACTGAATTTTCTTTTATGTCTCCTCTCCCTCAAGATTGTGAGCTTCTTGAGAGTGAAGACTTTCACTTTTTCTACTGTATCCAGCACTTAACCCCATACTTGTTTTATTACAGTTTGATACAAATAGTCCATTGAACACCTGGGGTGGGTTTTCTAAACATGATTTCAAGTTTTCTCTGAGTAGATTCAATTCTGCCTTGCTCATAGAGCTCAGCATTCCCTCTGATGAGGGCTCACCTTGCTGGGTGGTCCTGTGCCAGTGTCTTCCATGCTGTACAATCAATTCCAAAATCTTAAGAGAGATCTTCAGGGTGTCTTTGTACTATTTCTTCTGCACCCCCCCCCCCCCACTGTGAGCACTTGCTCTATTTTTCTTCAAAAGATAGTATTTTTGACAAGTGTATGATTGGCATTTGAAGCTGGCACATTCTAAGTGCTTAGGAATTGCTCTTTTTTATTTCTTTTTCACTTTCTCTTTTTTCTTTCTTTTCCTCTTTGTTTTTCTTTTTTCTTCTCCTTTATTTCTCTTCCATCCTCTCACTGTCAGTTTTACCTCCCCAATAGCCAGTTAGCCCAAGAAAGTGTAACATGACCCTGAGTCAATCTTTCTGAACTTGTGTCCATTCCATTCCTTCTACTCCAATGCTCTCTCTACAACCCTTCCTAAATCTAATTCTTACCTGAATTCTTACCTGTTCTTAAAGGTAGAGTTTCTCCATGAATTCTTCCCTAATCCCCTAAATTTACTGGTACATCTAAAAGTAAGGTACATCTTATATATGCACCCAATGAGACAGCATCCAAATTCTTAGAGGAGAAGCTGAAAGAAATACAGGAAGACATAGACAGCAAAACTCTACTAGTGGGAGACCTCAACCTCCCACTCTCAGATCTAGATAAATCAAATCATAAAATAAACAAGAAAGAAGTTAAGGAGGTAAATAAATTGTTAGAAAAACTAGATATGGTAGACTTATGGAAGAAATTGAATGGGGATAGAAAGGAATATACTTTTTTCTCTGCAGTACATGTAACTTATACAAAAATTGACCATGTACTAGGACATAAAAACCTAATGATCAACTGCAGAAAGACAGAAATAATGAATACATGTTTTTCAGATCACAATGCAATAAAAGTCATATGCAATACTGGGCCAAGGAGATATAGACCCAGAACAAATTGGAAACTGAATAATCTCATTTTAAAGAATTAGTGGACCAAAAAACAAATTATAGAAAGAATTAACTATTTTATCCTAGATAATGATAATAATGAAACAACATACCAAAACCTATAGGATTCACTCAAAGCAGCTCTCAGGGGATATATTATAGCTTTAAATGCTTACATGAATAAATTGGAGAAAGAGGAAATCAATGGACTAAACATTCAACTAAAAAAATTAGAGAAAGAACAAATCAAAAATCCCCAATTAAATACCAAATTAGAAATTCCTTTTTTTATTTTTTAAATTTATTTTTTATTCTCATTTTGTACAAATTTTTTTTACATTAATAAAATATTCTTGTTTACAAGTAAACAAAATACCCCTCCCCCATGAATATAGATAGACTTGCTTGGGCGAAAAAAGTAAAGGGGAGAGAAAAAAAATTAAAATAAAAAAATAATAGTAATAATTGTAGGTATGGCCAGGTGGCGCAATGGACGAAGCACCAGCCCTGGAGCCACGAGCACCCGAGCCCATATCCAGCCTTGTAAACCCAACAATCACCCAGCCATGTGACATGCAAGCCACCCGATCCCCACTGCCCTGCAAAAACCAAAAAGGAAGGAAAAAAAGACCCAAAATAAAATAAAATAGTAATAATAGTAGGGGTGGCTGGGTGGCAGACAGAGCATTGGCCCTTGAGCCAGGAGCACCTGGGTTCAAATCCAGCCTCAGACACCCAAAGATCACCCTGCTATGTGGCCCCAGGCAGGCCACCCAGCCCCACTTGCCCTGCACCCTCCCCCAAATAATAATAACAAAAACATGTGCTTCAGTCTTTGTTCCAACACCAACAACTCTGTCATGGGTGGATCACATTCTTTATGATAAGTCCATCACAAAAGTTACTTCCATATTTTTCCAACGTTGCCATTGCTGATCGCAACTCCCTCCTTTCTTATTTCTCCACTACCATGTACTATATTTTCTTTCTCCTTTCACTCTGACTCTGCTGTAGGGTTGCTGAGTAGCGCAGCAGACAGATCCCTGGTCCTGGGGCCAAGAAGCCCTGAGCCCCCATACCACCCCTTAGGCCCAGAATCCACCTGGCCCTATGGTCCTGGGCAGGCCTTCCAATCCCAGCCCCTTGCAAGAAGTAAAAAAGAAAATGTGTTATATCTGACCCCTGTCCCCCCATGGTCCATCCTCTCCTCCTTTATTCACATCCCCACTCCTTCCTCCTGCTCCCCCCTCCTTCTTACTCCTTTTGTCTATACCCCATTGAGTATATTTGCTGTTTCCTCTCCTAGCCATCTCTGATGAGAGCAAAGGTTCCCTCATCCCCCCTTGCCTTCCCCCTTCCATATCATTGCAATAGCTCATTGTAATAAAAAAAATCTTATTATGTGAAATATCTTGGGCTATTCCCCCCTCTCCTTTTTCTTTCTCCCATTCCATTTCCCTTTTTTTCTATTTACTCCATTTTTACCCCATATTTTATCTTTGACTTCAGCTTTCTCATGTGCTTCAACTATAAAAGCTCCCTCCCTCTACCTGCTCTATTAACTGAAAAGGTTCATATGAATATTATCAGTATCATTTTTCTATACATGCAGTTCATCCTCATTAAGTCCCTCATATTTCCCCCCTCTCCTCCAATCTCCATGCTTCACCTGAGTCCTGTATCTGAAGATCAAACCTTCTGTTCAGTTCTGGCCATTCCAAAAAGAACATTTAAATTCCCCTGCTTCATTGAAAGTCCATCTTTTTCCCTGGAAGAGGACATTCAGCCTTGCTGGGTAGTTCATTCTTGGCTGCATTCTAAGCTCTTTTGCCTTCCGGTATATTGTATTCCAAGCCCTACGAGCTTCCAATGTAGTTGCTGCTAAGTCCTGTGTGATCCTGACTGCAGCTCCATGATATTTGAACTGTGTCCTTCTGGTTGCTTGTAATATTTTCTCTTTGACTTGGGAGTTCTGGAACTTGGCTATAATGTTCTTAGGGGTTGTTTTTTTGGGATCTCTTTCTTGAGGGGATCGGTCGATTCTCTCCATTTCTATTTTGCCCTCTGCTTCTAGAATAATAGGGCAATTTTCCTGTAGTAATGCTTTGAAAATGATGTCAAGGCTCTTTTCCTAATCATGACTTTCAGGTATTCCAATAATTTTTAAATTATCTTTCCTAAGTCTGTTTTCCATATTAGTTGTTTTTTCAATGAGATATTTCACATTTTCTTCTAATTTTTCATTTTTTTGGTTTTGAAGTATTGATTCCTGATTTCTGGTAAATTCATTCATCTCCCTGAATTCTATTCTTTGTCTGAAAGATTTGTTCTCCTCAGAGAGTTTTCTTATCTCTTTTTCCATCTGGCCAATTTTGCTTTTTAAGGCATTCTTCTCCTCAATAACTTTTTGAACTGTTTTATCCATTTGACCTAAGCTGGTTTTTAGCATACTATTTTCTTCAGCATTTTTTTGGATTTCCTTGACTAAGTTGCTGACTTCATTTTCATGTTTCTCCTGCATCTCTCTCCTTTCTTTTCCCAGTTTTTCTTCCAACTCCCTCATTTGATTTTCAAAGTCTTTTTTGAGCTCTGTCATAGCCTGAGCCCAATTTCTGTTTTTCTTGGAGTCTTTAGATGCAGGAGCTTGTGCTTCCTCATCTTCAGACTGAGTATTTTGGTCCTTCTTGGGCTCATTTGCAAAATATTTCTCAATAGTCTTCCTTTTGTTTCTCTGCTCATTTTCCCAGCCTGGGCCTGGTTTTGGGGTGCTTCCTGAGCTTTTGGGGCACTCCCACAAGGGTCTCAGCGTGTGAGGCTCTGTCCTCCCTCCTGGTCTGTGAATGACCATAAGTGCCCCCCTCTGCCACAGGACCAAGGTGGGGGGGCCCTGTTGTTCTATGGGGGGGGGGGTCTAGACTGGGATCAGGATCTGAATGTGGTCAGAGCCCCAGAGTCCTGTTCCAGGGGCAGAGGACAGAGCTTGGCAATCTCTCTCTCTTCACTCCCCTCCCTCAGTTCAATGGGCTCATGCCCTGGAGGCTCCTGCTTACTGGCTCTGCCTGCTTCTGTTTCCTGGATCAGGGCTGGGGAAAGACCAAGCTGCTCACTGTGTGCCCTGAGGGCTGGGCTCCATGTGCTCGCTCTGGCAGAGGTCCCCCGCATTGCCCCACTTTGTGCCCGGTGCTCCCCACGGTGCAGCTCAGGAGACTCCCCCGCTGCTGTGAGCTGTGACTCCCAGCGCCCTGGGGCTACCTCCGGGAGGGTGAAGTTCTTTCACTCTGGTGGGCCACCCCTCTGGTGGGCTGTCCCACCAACCCTGGGGAGCCGAGACTTTCTGCTCTTTTCCAGGTTACCTGGAGTAGGAGAACTGCCTCACTGGGTCCCTCTGGGGGTTTTGTCTCTCAAAAGTTTAGAGTCCTTAGCTTATGAGTTTTATCAGAGAGCGCCTAAGACTCGATCCCTTCATGTTGCCATCTTGGCTCCCCAAATTAGAAATTCTAAAAATTAAAGGACAAATTAATAAAATCAAAAGCAAAAAAAACCCTATTGAATTAATGAATAAAGCCAAAAGTTGGTATTATGAAAATACCAATAAAATTGATAAACCCCTGGTCAATTTGATTAAAAAAAAAGAAAGAAGAAAATCAAACTGCTAGTATCATAAATGAAAAAGGTGAACTAACCACCAATGAGGAGGAAATTAAAGTAATAATTTGAAATTATTTTGCCCAACTCTATGCCAATAAATTTGATAATCTAAGTGAAATGGATGAATATTTACAAAAATATAAGTTGCCCAGGTTAAATGAAAAGGAGATTAAATACCTAAACAACCCTATCTCAGAAAAAGAAATTCAAGAGGCATCATTGAACTCCTCAAGAAAAAAATCTCCAGGGCTTGATGGATTCACAAATGAATTCTACCAAACATTTAAGGAACAATTCATTCCAATTCTGTATAAACTCTTTGGAAAAATAGGGAAAGATACAATTCTGCCTAACTCTTTCTATGAGACCAACATGGTACTGTTACCTAAACCAGGAAGAGTTAAAACAGAGAAAGAAAATTATAGACCTATCTCCCTGATGAATATAGATGCAAAAATCTTAGCAAAATGATTACAAGTTTTCACTAGGATAATACATTATGATCAAGTAGGATTTATCCCAGGAATGCAGGGTTGGTTTAATATTAGGAAAACTGTTAGTATACTTACTTATATCAACAACAAACCTATCAGAAATTATATGATCATATCAATAGATGCTGAAAAAGCTTTTGACAAAATACAGCATCCCTTCCTACTAAAAACACTAGAGAGTGTAGGAATAAATGGACTGTTCCTTAGAATAATTAGCAGTATCTATCTGAAACCATCAACAAGCATTATATTCAATGAGACTAGGCTAGAGACATTCCCAATAAGATCAGGGGTGAAACAAGGGTGCCCATTATCACCACTACTATTCAATATTGTATTAGAAATGTTAGCTTTATCAATTAAAGAAGAAAAAGAAATTGAAGGAATTAGAGTTGGGAAGGAAGAGACAAAAATCTCACTCTTTGCAGATGACATGATGGTCTACCTAGAGAATCCCAAGAAATCATTCAAAAATTACTGGAAACAATTAGCAATTTTAGCAAAATTTCAGGTCATAAAATAAACCCTCATAAATCCTCAACTTTTATATATATATATATATATATATATATATATATATATATATATATGTCTAGCAAGATACAGCAGGAAGAGCTAGAAAGAGAAATCCGGTTCAAAGTAACCTCATACAGTATAAAATACCTGGGAGTCTATTTGCCAAGACAGACTCAGAAACTTTTTGAAAGCAATTATAAAACACTTCTCACACAAATTAAATCAGATTTAAATAACTGGGCAAATATCAACTGCTCATGTATAGGTTGAGCTAATATAATAAAAATGACAATTCTACCAAAACTAAACTACCTGTTTAGTGCCCTACCAATCAAAATTCCAAAAAATTACTTTAATGAGTTAGAAAAAATTGTAAGTAAATTCATATGGAGAAATAAAAAGTCAAGAATTTCCAGGAGCTTAATGGAAAAAAGTACAAAAGAAGGTGGCTTAGCCCTACCTGATCTAAAATTATATTATAAAGCATCAATCATCAAAACCGTTTGGTATTGGCTAATAAATAGAGTGGTGGACCAGTGGAATAGACTAAGTGCAAAAGCAGGAGATGATTATAGTAAGCAGCTGTTTGATAAACCCAAAGAGTCCAGCTATTGGGATAAAAACTCCCTCTTTGGGCAGCTAGGTGGCATAGGGGATAAAGCACTGGCCTTGGAGTCAGGAGTACCTGGGTTCAAATCCGGTCTCAGACACTTAATAATTACCTAGCTGTGTGGCCTTGGGCAAGCCACTTAACCCCATTTGCCTTGCAAAAACCTAAAAAAAAACCCAACTCCCTCTTTGAAAAAAACTGCTGGGATAATTGGAAGTTAGTATGGAAGAAACTTAGATTAGACCAACACCTAACATCCTTTACCAAGATAAGATCCAAATGGTTACAGGATTTAGGCATAAAAAACAATACTGTAAGCAAATTAGAAGATCAAGGACTAGTTTACCTGTCAGATCTATGGAAAGGGGAGCAGTTTATGACTAAGGAAGAGTTGGAGAACATCACCAAAAACCAACTAGATGATTTCGATTACATTAAATTAAAAAGCTTTTGCACAGATACAACCACTGTAATTAAGATCAAAAGAAATGTAGTAAATTGGGAAACAATCTTTACAACTAATAATTGTGACAAAGGACTCATTTCTACTTTATGAGATTTTTTTTAGGTTTTTTTTTTTTGCAAGGCAAATGGGGTTAAGTGGCTTGCCCAAGGCAACACAGCTAGGTAATTATTAAGTGTCTGAGACCGGATTTGAACCCAGGTACTCCTGACTCCAAGGCCAGTGCTTTATCCACTATGCCACCTAGCCGCCCCCCATTTCTAAAATATATAGAGAACTGAGTCATATTTTTAAAACAAAAAGTCATTCCCAGTTGACAAATGGTCAAAGAATATGCAAAGGCAATTTACAGATGAGGAGATAAAAGCAATCTATAGCCATATGAAAAGTTTCTCTAAATCATTACTTATTAGAGAAATGCAAATTAAAGCTTCTCTGAGGTACCACCTCACACCTCTCAGATTGGCCAATATGACCAGAAAGGATAATGATCATTGTTGGAAGGGTTGTGGGAAATCTGGGACACTATTACACTGTTGGTGGAGCTGTGAACTCATCCAACCTTTCTGGAGAGCTATTTGGAACTATGCCCAAAGGGCAACAAAAATGTATATATCCTTTGACCCAGCAAAACCACTACTGGGTCTATACCCTGAAGAGATGATGAAAAAAGGGTAAAAACAACACTTGTACAAAAATATTTATAGCAGCCCTGTTTGTGGTGGCAAAAAATTGGAAATCAAGTAAATGTCCTTCAATTGGGGAATGGCTTAGCAAACTGTGGTATATGTATATCATGGAACACTATTGTTCTATTAGAAACCAGGAGGGATGGCAATTCAGGGAAGCCTGGAGGGATTTGCGTGAACTGATGCTGAGTGAGATGAGCAGAACCAGAAAAACACTGTATACCTTAATGGCAACATGGGGGTGATGTTCAACCTTGAAGGACTGGGTCATTCCATCAGTGCAATAATCGGGAGCAATTTGAGGCTGTCTGCAAAGGAGAGTGCCATCTGTATCCAGATAAAGAGCCATGGAGTTTGAACAAAGTTCAAGGACTATTCCCTTTAATTTCGGAAAAAACCAGATATCTTATTGTCTGATCTTGTTACCTGTTAGATTTCTTGTCTCTTCCTTAAGGATATGATTTCTCTCTCATCACACTCAAGTTGGATCCTTGTACTAAACGAAACAAAGTAAAGACTGACAGATAACTTTCCTTGGGGGGGGGGAATAAGATTGGGGGAAAATTGTAAAACTCAATATTTTTAATTAAAAAAACAAACAAAAAAAAGTAAGGTACATCTTACAGTAAAACAAATGATATTTAAAATCAGAAAAGTCTGTTAGAAACTTTTATTGGCCCTTAGGAATTATATTATCTGGAACAATAAAATATCAAATGTTTCCACAGAATTTATTTCTTCTATGGTTCAGTGCTAAGAAGGAAATCAGATTTTAGGCCACATATGCTAATTTTGTCCCTTGAAGATTGTTTGCATTCCACCCAAAAGCTTATTTATTCATATGATCCTCATTAGGTTGGGGTGGGGAATGAGTTAGGGAAGGCAGAATGAGGCAAAAGGTAGAGGGAAAAGCAGAAAGAGGTAGAATGCATATTCATCTGATGCTTTCTCATTTTTTCCACTGCTCAGAAAGGATACTGATGTGGAAGGTCCAAGATTTGAGAATCTACTTTTGGAGAAGTTGGAGAAGGCATGTAGGCATACTGAAAAAAAAAGAAAGAAAAATAGTTGGTGTATTTACTCAGCATTTTTTTTTTAGTTACTCGAATATAGCACAGGGATTAGAGGAAACAACATTTTTTGGTTATAGGATCCTACAACTAGGCCTGCCTGGCTTTCTGCCAACAGAAACTCTCTAAGGTAGTGCTTCCTAGGGATGTAGCCCCAGGCATTGTCAAAACAAGAGGCCGTTCCTCAGTTTCATGAAGAATGGAATGATCATATACCCAGGGAAAAGTTCCATAAGATGGCAAGTTAGCTGGTGGGTGGGAGAAAATCATATCCCTTCTCCCCTCCCCCATTGCACTGCCCAGTGGGTTTTCCATGACCTCTTGCACAATGAGTGTCCAAACTCCTCCAAAAGAGAAGTGGGCCTTAAGTACAGTGGGTTCCCTTTCTTTACCCTTGGGATCTATGGTCCTGCATATTCCCTCTGAAATGTCAATACTGCTTGTGCCAGATCCTGGGGACAGGATGGAATTCCCATTGTGTCTGACTTCCTTTGGGATGACCCTGCATTTTATTAGCTCATTTTACTTTCCTTTATTTAGTTTTGTAGCCCTTTGTTTTCTTGGATGGGGGGGGGATGAGGTGGAGGGAGGAAAGTTGACATAATGCTCCTTTGGCTCCAGTTTGGTATGGTGCTGGGAAATCAAAATCTTCTGGTGTGAATATAGTCAGTCCATCCCCTTTACAAGCCATCATCTATATCTTCAAATAAGAAAAATTATGTGCATTTTGTCCAGTACTTGCTTTTACCAAACATTTACCAAAACATTCCTTTGCAAAGATCAAGGCATCTATTCTCCTTATTTTACAATTAAAGAAACTGAAATTCAGAGTCACATCCAAAGTCACATAGAAAGTAAATGATAGAGCTAAAGAAACCCTAAAGTCTTGCAGACTTAAATTCTGTACCTCTTTTTATTGTTTCTCTAATCATACAGAGTTTATTATGATTACTATTATGTCTATCACCCAGTCAGTGAATCCCTAGTGGATAAGGAGGAAACTGCAGATCTGACACTAATCAATTTATGCAATCACTCACAGAAACACTTTCATGCTTTAAATATGACCACCTTCTTTACAATAAAAAGAAATAATGCTACTGAAACTAATATATTGAAGCAAATGCAATATCATAATATCACATATAATATAATATTGTTTTTTGTCCTTCATTTTCAGAGGACCAATAACATCACAGGTGATGTCTTGTCTCAAGGGAATTAGATTTAAGTGAGGCAGAATTGCAGTTATAAGGCTCACTCTCTTGGAATCATCAAAGTCCAGTGCCTAGACAAAAGTAAAAATGACTTGTAATGACCCAGGATGCAATAGATGACCTTGGTATCTTCAGTGTCTGACCATCCTCTAAGCACTTCATAATCCTGTATCAGCCACCTTCAGTGGCTGTTGGAATGAATTGCTCTTATACACCCATTCCATTAGGGGAAATCTTTACATATCTGGGATAGACATTCTCCTAACTCACTGAAGGAATTGGAACATATTGCAAAATACATCAAACTTAGCTCATATTTTCTCAAATACAAACTCAATAGTTATGGTGAAGAGTAGGCACAAACTTTTGGAAATCAGGCAGGGGAAACACCGAGGGAGGAAAATTTATGTGCTTAGGCTAACTCACAACTTAAGACTTCAGTCTTTAATGATTTGGTTCATTCATAAACACCTGTACCAAATGAAAATATATTTCTACTTACTGCTTAATTCTTGATCTCCACCACTCTTCAACTGGAGAAATCTGTATTTTTCCCCTACTCAAATAGACTTTCCAAACTCTTTCAGTCAAACATAACCCTTATAAGAGCACCTGGAAAATGTTAACTTATATTGTGAATTGTCATTAGCTCTTTAATCTATTCTAGAGCACTGACAAACTCATCAGACTCACCATCTCTGGGCTAGACAGTCTAAGTGAGTTATTCTTCCCTCAGCTGTGCTGTGCTATCCAATCACAACAGAATCTTATAGAACCCAGTTCCAACTAACCAGGATAAGAAAAAAGATGCACAACCCTTTCTGCTTTTTCTTCTCAAGCAAGAAACTTGTTGATTTTAGAAAGGGATACAAAGACTTGCATGAAATAATGAAGAGTGGCAGAGTACGTCAAATCCAGTAGCAGCAGTATTGTTCTAAAACAACTTTGAATGATTAAATTATTTTCAAGTTTAGGAATACTCAGATTAACTACAAAGAATGACATTCAAAAAAAGAAGTGATAAGTAGAAGTATGTATAGTATGGTTTTACATATATATGAGTATTTGTGATTAATGGTATCATTCTCTACAATAAATTGGGCAGGAAAGGAGAAAAAAATGAAAAGTGCGCAGGACAGAACTAAAGAACTCTTAGGAGGATTTTTGCATCTATCTATATTCATTAATGAAATTGGCCTATAATTTTCTTTTTCTGTTTTTGCTTGTCTTGGTTTAGATGTCAGTCCCATTTGTTTAATATGAAGAGTTTAGTAGTATTCCTTCTTTGCCTACTATGCCAAAAACTTACTTAATATTGGAATTAATTTATTTTTAAATGTTTGATAGGTCAAACTAGGAAGTTTGTATTTTTAAAAAATATTCTTCCATTTCACTTAATGGCATATAATTGGGCAAAATAACTCCTTATAATTGCTTTGATTTCATTTTCGTTAGTGGTATAGTCACACTTCTAATTTTTCAATACTAATGATTTGGTTTTCTTTCTGTTATATTAACAAAGATTTATCTATTTTATTGTTTTTTTCATAAAAATAACTCCTTGTTTTATTTATTAATTCAATGGCCTTACACTCAATTTTATTAACTTCACCTTTAATTTTTAAGATTTCTGATTTGGTGTTTAGTTGGAGATTTTAAATTTCCTACAGTACAACACTATTCTATTATATTCATGTACCATAATATATTCAGTCATTATCATTATTACATATAATACTGCTATAAATATTTTTGTACCTATGAGCTCTTCCTCTCCTTCTTTGATCTCTTTGGGATATAAGACCAGTAATGATACCAATTGATTAAAGAGCATGTGCAGGTTCATGACTTTAGGGCTATTATGAGCCACTTGAACAAAATGCCTGTATTCTTTTAACCTCTACAGCAATTGTGATTTTCCCCCCTTTTTATTCTCATCTTTTACATTCTTATGGATATGTGGTAGAAATTTAGAATTCTTTTGAATCTGTGTTCACATATTTGTGAGTTGGAATTTTTTCCCAGAAGACTGTTAATAGCTTTTGTTTCTCACTTTGAGAACTGTCTGTTCATATCCTTTAACCATTATGTATTGGAAAATAACTTTTTTCTTGAATATTTGCATCAATTCCATATATATATAATGTATATATATATATATTGAATATCAGATCATTATCAGAGATAATTGCTGCAATTTTTTCCGTATTAACTTTTGCCTTTCCATTTTTAACTGCATTGATTTTTATTTGGTGAAATCTTTCTTCAATTTTACTTTAACCAAATTATGATTTTATCTTTTGTGATCCTTCAAATCCCTTATTTATTCAAAAATTCTTTTCCCCCTTCCATTGTTGTGAAAGGTAATCTCCTATAATCCCATAGTTTCTTTATGTAATGACATTTCATATATGTGTTATGTTTATTTGAAGAATATTATGGTATATGTTAACTATTTTACTAAACCTAAAGAAAGCCAGATTACTTTCAGATCTGTATTTAAAGACTACTAATTTGGCATGAATGAGAGGAGCAATTTGAGACAGAAAACCAATCAAAAGATTATTGGACTCGTCCAAGTAAAGAATGATGACCACATGAATTAGGGCAGAGACTTTATGAATAGAGAGGAAGGGACAATGTTGAAGTAGGCTTCACAGGTCTGACAAATGATTGGTAAGGGGTACTGAAGAAGATCTAAGTCAAGAACTGCCAGTGGATCTGGCCAGTTTGTTACAGGAGAGGAACCACTACATGGTTACACTCAAATTCAGAGTACTGAGATAGCCTTGTTGAGGAAGCGTACTTTATCTACTTAACACCTCAAGCCCTCAAGCCCCCACCAATATCCTTTCATTTATTTACACATAACCAGTCATTCATGTTGATGACAAATTTACATCTTAAACATAATGATTTACTTAACAAAGTGAAAGCAATAATATCACATTTTTTCCTATATTCAAGCAAATGTTATACTAACAACTATACCACAAGCCACATGTAAACCTAGCTAATCTTTCTTACAAATGCATTTAATATATATGGAGGAGAAGAGACACACTTAGAACAATGTACTAATGAGACATGAGAGAGAAAAGCTTGTGTGGTTAGGATAATTCACAGCCCTGGAAGTATAAATTTGGGGGTCATCTCTTTATCCTGGGAACTATCCATCAAGTTCCATGATAAACATAACTGTAGAATACCTGCTTTTACTGAGTGGATTCACATTGCACTTGACAAGTATTTCACTGAGCACAATTCAGTCAAATTAGTTGATCTGCTTGGAGGATTTGGCTGTTTCCATTTCCCAGCTAATCCTTTACTCAGATGGACTTAATTGTTTGCAAAAATTGTAGTATTTTCCAAAGGGCAGTAGGGTGATACAGAGGACTGAGTTCCCAGTCTGAAGTCAGGAAGAATCAACTTCCTGAGGTGAAATCTGGCCTCAGACATTTACCAGCTGTTTGACTCTGAGCAAGTCACTGAACCTCATTTACCTCAGTTCCATCATCGGTAAAATGAGCTGGAGAAGGAAATGGCAAACCACTTCAGTATCTCTGCCAAGAAAACCTCAAATAGGATCACAAAGAGTCAAACACAGCTGAAACAACTGAACAGCAATGATTGCTGAAGGAAGTTGTGATCTATTAACTCATTTCCAGGTTTTAGACTTTTAGCATAGTGAGGTGGTAAGAATTAGGTACATGGTTGTGGCTTCTCTCCAAGAACCCTCCTAGGCTGTCAGCATAAGGGAAGGAAGGAAACAAACATTAAATGCCTACAAAGTGACAGTCACTATTCTGAGTGCTTTACAAATGTCTCAAATTCCCTGGGAGGAAGATATTATCATTTTACTATTTTACAATTGAGGAAACTGAGACAAACAGAAGTTGTTAAGTGACTTGTCCAGGGTCACACAGCTAATAAGTATCTGAAGTTAGCGTAGGTCTTTCTGACTCAGGTCTTTATGATTCCAAGTCCAGGTTTCTAAGCAACCCTGTCCAGAACGTTAAACCCAGGCAACAAATAGGGGAGAAGACTGGTGCACTGTGGGGATTAAAATTGCCCTACCCAAAAGAAAAATCACTAAGACAGAGCTCTGAGCCAATGGCACTTTATTAAAGGGGTCCAATGAAGTGGGCCTCAGATCTTTCTCACAATCTGAGATGTGACCTTCTTTCAGCCTCATTTTAATAAGATTTGATGTTCAAATATGCAAAAGATGCGCGACAAAATAGAATCTCATTGGTTGATATACCTTGCTCTTGAAGTCCAAAAGTGGGGAGGTCCAGGAAGCATGGGGTATTTCCACTGAATAAGTGATCATAAAAGGGTCACCTGATCATATTGGACAAGAGAGAATGGTTCACAGGTACAAAAGTAAGTTGGGGGACTTTCCAAAGCATCAAGAAATCCCAATCATGCTGGGTTTGAACATGGAATTTAAGTAAAACAGGATACTACTATCCTTATCAGCTTTCATGTGATTGTACAAGTGAGCCTCAAAGCTTGATAAACAAATAGTGAACTTTATATTAAAGTTTGAGTCCCACTATAAGAACCTATCTATCCCTATGTGACTATATAGACTATCAGGCTGATTAATATTGATTAGAATAGGGTAGAGGTCCAAAGGAATTATTTCTCACACACAATGGGTATTTAAATTACTTGCCTGAGAAGATAAATTAGGAAGGGGTATGGATCTCCTAATAGTACAACTTACCTTGTCAATTTACTTCAACAACCATTTTTTAAGTGTCTGCCCAGCACTGTTAGGTATTGGAAAGGTCTGTGGGAGGTAGTCCTTTGGGTTGAGCCTTGAAGACAGGTATTTTAATGAACAAAGGGGAGAAAGAAATTCTAAGTATGGAGCGCAAACTTTACAAAGGTATAAAGATGGGAGAAAGAATGGGAATTTATCTTGTTCCAGAGTGGTTGACTTGCATACCTTACAACTAAACCGTTCAGGTATCATATTAAGGAATTTTTATCTGTGAGCAGAAATTTCTTTACAGCCTGAGTTAGCCTTTAGCTTGATTTGGGGTACTATCACCTTGCCCATTATAGGACATCAGTAAGATTTTCAGAAGCAAAAATATGGAGGAACTGATTAAAAATAACTTTCTAATATAAGTTAAACAAATAAACAAGAATCTCCATCTTTTTAAAATGCTTCTGGACATTTCAGACAAATGAGAATATTTATTCTTACTTCTCTGCCAAGGACAACAATATGCATCTAGCCCAAGGATGAAGTCATTGGGATATGTGTCGCCTGGATATTTTCCCCTGGGTGGCTGCCTCCTTGAGCAGACCTAGCTCTTGAATATAGTCCTGTATGAACTGTGACCATGACCTCTGCAAAAGTCATGTTTGAAATGTAAAGGAGCACAGAAAGACTTCATTTCATTTGAACAAACATTTATTAATATGCTTATGGTGAAAAGAATGATGACTATAGTACTGGGCTGCCTTTCAAAGCAATGGGGCAGTGACCAAAGATCTGCACAATTTGTACTTTCTGGAAGAGAGAATGGAGGGAGTAGTACTATCTCAGCATCCCAAAAACTTTTCCTAATGATATGGTACCATGGACAATGTCTTTATTTGTTCTGCATTGTGAAGGTCTAATACAAAAGAATTAGTAAATAATTTTTAAGTGTTCTTTCTTTTCTTTCTTTCTCTCTGTCTCTCTCTGTCTTTCTGTCTCTGTCTCTCTTTGTCTGTCTGCCTGTCACACACACACACACACACACACACACACACACACACACACACACACACAAAGACACAAATTCTTTCCTCTTTCTTTGAAAGGAGGGAGTAAACCCTGAACTAGGAAGATAATATCTGGATCTAACCTCCCAAGGAACTCTTTAAACTTCCAGAGCAGGTATGGAGCAGAAATGGAAGAAGAATGAATTCGTTTTTAGGTTGAAGGAAGCCTCCCACCTTAGTTCTGAATTCAGAACCTTTCTATTGGATCCAGCTTAGAAATGCAAATTGCCAAAAGCAGCTGAAATCCTGAGTGTGTCCTAGAGATGGATATGTTGGAAGATGAAGCATCCATACTGATCCTATATTTATTAGTGACTAGGGACCCAGAATTCCTGATTCCTGCCAGTCTTGGCATTTGAGTAAATTTTTTCAAATGCTTGAAACCATTTCTGTGACTGAGGTTCTTTGTTGGCAGTGTGTTTTCTTTTTAAATACCAAGAACCTCTTGGTTTAAGTATTGACAGAGATAACGACTGGACCAGTGATTTATTGCTACAATTTACTGTTTGAAAAGAAATCCACTCTACCATTTCAGGTAATTATCTTATCATCTTAGGATGTTGCTTAGAACCATGAGAAGTTTCGTAATTTATACTGAATGATATAGATAGAATATGTCATAAATGGAACTTGAATTCAGATCTTCCTGGTTTCAAGACTGGCTTGCACCATTATATCTGTCAGGAATTAATGTCTAAAAAGTCATTAAAGACTTTTTTAAAATACATAAAAGACATGCTTTCTTTGATAACTGTAGCTTCAAAGTATAAAATAGCATGAACTACTTACTATTTGAAAATAGTAAGTGAAGCTGGAGCAAAATATGTAGAATTCCCCACCCCCCTATTCCAGGGAAAACCTCGGTTTCCTCATTTGTGTGATCATGAATTTTCAGAATCTTATATTTAGTAGGGAGATCAGGGGGTAATTAACATACCTAAAAAAGTATCTTTTTATAACAGCCAAACTTTAAGTGGTCAGATAATTAACAGTCATTAAGCACTGTTATAGTCAATGAAAATAAGACAATAATGAGACACTCTTTCCCATAAAGGGCTTGACATTCTTTTATTCTTTTATTCAATTTTTATTTCCAAGACATCCAATCAATCAAAAACCATTTATTAAACTACCCTGCTATGTATCAGATACTGTGCTTTCAAAAAACGGAAGCAAAATTTTTTTTAATTTTAAAAAATGGAATGAAAAGATAGTCTCTGCTCTCAAGAAGCTTACAATCTAATGGAAGAGTCAATATGCAAACAAATATATGCAAAATGAGGGCAATCAAGGCAGCACATTGCACTTCTCTATTGTTCTTTTAGAAAGTCTTTCTTGACATCAAATCTAAATGTATATCTTTGTAATTTCTACTTATTTCTCCTCATTAGTTTTTTCTTGAATCAAGAATAAGGCTAAACCTTCTACTTGATGACTCTTCAAGTATTTGAAGATAGCTACCATATCTCTTACCAAGTCTTCTCTTCGTTCATGGCTAAATGATTTTTCATATGGTAAGCTTTTGAGGACCTTTACATTCTTGCTCACCATTTCTGGACATGTTTTATATCACCAGCATCTTTCTTAAAATATGGTATCCAAAACTGAACACAATGATCAGGAAGAATACTATGAGGTCACTCAGGATCACAAAACTATTTTATATATATTATATATATATATACATATATATAATATATATATACATACATACATACATATATCAGTAGTATGACTTTAAATCAGGCCTTTCAGGGTTTAAGCCCAGATTTTTATCTTCTATCCTTCTGCCAAAGATAGTAAAGAGTATGAAATTCAGAGGTCAAGGAAGATGAAGATGAAGAAAAGACTTTTAGATTAGCCATGTAGAATGCCATTAGTTTCATGTAATAGAGCAATATCAGCAGAGTACTGGATATGGAAACTGGAATACAAGGGATTAAGAGGAATTTAATAATTAGGTATTGATATTATTGGATATAGTTTGCTTTCTCTTTGGGAGAGGGGAAATTAACAGTGTATGTGGTTTGTTATGCCTCTGGAAGCTCAATTCCCCACTTGATACTACTGAACTTGACACTATTCAATTCAGGTTCCAATGGCCATAAAGTCAGCTGAAGCAGACACTGGGGATCACTTAGAGGTTGGTCAGACACTGAAGATGTCATAGTAATCCACTGCAAGACAATCACCAATTGTCTTGACTTTTGTCTTGCCACTGGACTTTGTTGACTCTAGAAGAGAGAATGAGGCTAACATTTCAGGCAGCTCAGCCTCACTTAAATCCAATACATGTGCAAGTCAAGACATCATCCCCGTGATCTCATTGGTCCTCTTAAAAAATCAAGGTCAAACAAAAACAATAAGCTTCCCGCCATGGATACTATGCCTCTCTTAATTGCAGTCGAAGATCATAAGAACTTCTTTTGGTTGCTATGTCATAATATGTAGCTTATAGTTTACTAACCCTTCAGATCTTTTTTTTATACCCTTTAGATCTTTTTTAGATAAACTACTTTTCCTGGTAATAGTGAAATTGGATTTTAGAATCCAAAGGCAGTATTTCATTTATCTCCCATAAATATTTGAGATCATTGAGAACTTTTAGGATACTATTCCATCTTCAAGTTTTATATTAGTTCCCCCCATCTTGCATATTCAATCCCTTACCCAAATATCTTGACATAAATGTTAAGTTGCACAGCTCTAAGCATATATATCCATAAGCATGCTACTAGTTTGTTGTTGTTGCTCAGTCATGTTTATCTCTTGGTGACTCCAATGGGGTATTTTTGGAAGAGATAGTGAAGTGGCTTGCCATTTCCTTCCCCAGTTCACTTTACAGATGAGGAAACTGAGACAAAGAAGGTTAAGTGACTTGCCCAGGGTCACATAGCTAGTAAGTGTCTGAGACTACATTTGAACTCAAAAAGAAGAGTTTTCTTGATCCCAGGTTCAGCATTCTATCCATTGCACTACCTATCCACCCTACAGATCCTCTTAAAATTATTAATGATTACGTTTTAGGTTCAGTCAGTCATCCAACTTTAAATTCACATACTTATGCTATTATCCAACTCCCATTTCACCAATTTATGCACAAATAAAGCCTGAGTAACTTAATTAAGAGAACAGTTAAGTGGGATAGTAGATAGAATATTTTGGTTGGAATAAGAAAGACTCATCTTCTTGACTTCAAGTCCAGCCTCAGACCCTTAAAACTGTATTACTCTGGATAATTTGCTTAACCCTGTTTGCTTCAGTTATCACATCTATAAAATGAGTCGAGGGAGGAAATGGCAAACTATGCCAATATCTTTGTCAAGGAAACCCCAAATGGAATCACAAAGAGTTAATCACAACTGAAAAATGACTGAACAAGAAAAACAGACTTTATTAAGTGATTTGCTACAAATCTAGATAAACTATACTTCTAGCATTCTTTTGCTCTACCATGCTGGTAGGCCTGCAAATTATATATACATATATATATATATGTTAATTCATTTTATTCTCCCAACAATCCTGGGAGATGGGTGATATTATCATCCCCCATTTTACAGAGGGGATTAAATGACTTTTCCAGGATGATGTAGTTAGTAAGTGTTTGAGTAAAGATTTGAACTCAACTTTTCCTGACTCCAAGTCCTTCTCCACTATCCACTATCCTGTTAAAAAATGAAATTATTGGGGTGTCTAGGTGGCATAGTGGATAGAGCACTGGCCCTGGAGTCAGGAGACCCTGAGTTCAAATTCTGCCTCAGACACTTAATAAACCCCTAGCTGTGTGACCTTGGGCAAGTCACTTAACCCTATTGCCTTGCAAAAACCAAAAAAACAAAAGAAAAAAAATGAAATTAGTCTGACATAACATATTCTTGATTAAACTAGCTCCTTATGACTATAGTTTTGTCTTTCAGGTGCTCATGATCATTCATTTAATATAGAATTATTATAGAATTTTGCCAGGGGTAGAAGTTAAAATAACTGGCAAATTATCTGCAGATAACACTCTTCTAATTCTGAAAAATCAAGATATTTCCTTCTCCAGTTCTAAAGGACTCTTCTCTTCACAGTCTTTCAGATATCACTAATAGGAGTTGATATTTGTGAGCCCTTTTCTTTAATAGCATACTCACTTTTCTAGACCTCAGTTTCCGCATTAATAAAATAAGGAGGTTGGATCAGATACAAAAGATGGCTCCTTTCACTTCTAAATCTATTATTTTATTAGCTTTCCATTTTCCTACTTAGGAGAAATGTTTTACTTTCTGCTTTTAGAATTTTGTCCTTGAGAATTTACTCCACCTAAACTTACTTTCCTTATAGAATTCTAGGCATACTTTCTCTGAATCCTTTGAAATTTATTCTCCCCAAATTCTGTGACCTAAAATACTCTGTACTTACATGGGCTTGTGTATATATCTTGGCAACTTCTCTATAAGTATGCTCATTGGCTTCTACCACTGTACAAGATTTCTCCTAGAGCATCTGGCTCATTTTTAGGTCTTGCCTAGGAGTATTCATTTGTCTCTTGCTAGCAAGTGAGGACACTAAAACATTAAGAATTAGTTATCACCTCCTGAAAGAAACTCAAAAACAAAAAGGCTCAGGAATGTCATTGCTAAAATCTAGAACTTCCATACCAAAGGAAAAATACAGTCAACACCCAGAAAGTAGCTCAAGAACTAAGGCACTACAGTAAAGGTCATATAAGATTTGGAAGGTTCTGCTATGAAGAGAGGTGATCTTAGAATACAATCATTCAAAAAGCAAAAGATATAGACTTAAAACCAAGAATAATTTGTCCTTTCAAGTTGAATATATAATCCAACAGGAGAAAATGGGTTTTTAATGGAATAAGGGACTCTCAAATATTTTTGGTGAAAATATATAAACTGAATAGCAAGTATGAATTACAAACCCAATATTCAGATAAATATAAAAATGTAAATTTATTTGAGGAATTAGAAAGTGCTATGATATGGGGGAAATTCTTACTGCATTGTTTGAATCTAGTCTTTGAACCTAGACCAGGATTGTTGCTTAGGAATCAGACTTGTTTAGTATTTAAGTCAGGAGTGCAGGTTATCCTGAGCCAAAAAACTTCCCAGGGGAATTCATTAGGAATGTAACTTCTTGTTTTTGTTGTGAGTTATTCAGTCATGTCTGACTCTTCATGACCTCCAAGGACCATGGCACACCAGGTCCTTATATCTTCCACTAGCTCTATTCAACTTCATATTCATTGTTTTCTTGATACCTCTTTCATCCCTTTCTCCTTTTGCCTTCAATCTTTCCCATAAAAAGAATCGTTTCCATTGAGTTTCATTTTCTTATTATGTGACCAAAATATATATAAGCTTCTTCAGTAATTGACCTACTAGTGAATAGCCTAAACTAATTTCTTTAAATATTGACTAATTTGTTCTCCTTGTTGTCCAAAGGATTCTCAAAAGTCTTCTTTAGAACCACAATTCAAAAGCATCAGTTCTGCAGTACTCAGTTTTCCTATGTACTCCAACTCTCACAACCACACATTATTACTGGAAAAAACATAGTTTTGACTATATGGACCTTTGTTGCCAAAATAATATCTCTGGTTTTAATCCATTTTTGTTATACCTTTCCTTCTAAGAAGCAAGTGTCTTTTAGTCACTGTCTGAACAATGTAAAATCTGACACTACTCCCATTTTTTCTCTCACTATTTGCCAGGAAGTGATGGAACCAATTGCCAAGATCTCAGCATTTTTTAAGTTAAGCTTCAAGCCAATTTTTGTACTCTCTTCTTTCATTCTCATCAAGAGGTTTTTTAATTCTTCTTCATTTTCTACCATCAGATTGGTGTCATCTGCTCATCTGATATTGTTGGTATTGCTCCCATATTTTCTTCCATTATAGATCTTAAATACCTACATGTTTTATCTGGAAACTGTCTCTGTGAAGGTAATTGAAGTAACTGTTTTTTGTTCCTATGTTTGAACTCTATGTAATGAATAAATCATGGAATCAGGGATCAGGCTTCTTTTTCATTTCTCTCCTCTGTTGGATTACTTAATGAACATCTTTTTAAACTTTTTTCAGTGTTGGGTTTGTTCTCAAACAGCAAGTGTGAACATTGTAACAGATGGAAAAAGAAAAGAATATCTTTTCAGAAACTTCATGTCTTTAACAAGTTAAATAAAAATAGCAAAAGTCTTGGGGCATGGGGGTGGGGTCTTAAGAGGGGAAAGAGAAGAAAAGGTAAAAGGCATACACTAGTTTAGAAAAGAAAAAAGTACTATTTCTCATATTTGGAATATGTGAGGAGAATATGAACATATGGTGGAAGGAATGGGCAGGAGATGAACTTATATGAAATGGAAAAAAGGGATGAACATACACATGAATATGTAGAAAAATTGGTGTCAGTCCATAAACATTTATTAAAGTGCCTACTATGTCTCGGGCAGTAACATAGTCACTAAACATGCAAGGAAGAGGAAAATATAGTCTCTCAAAGACCGCATGATCCAATGGGAAAGACAACATGCAGATAACTATACAAACAAATATATATAGGGTCATTAGAAAGACATCACTTGGGGCGGCTAGGTGGTGGTGCAGTAGATAAAGCACCAGCCCTGGAGTCAGGAATACCTGGGTTCAAATCCGGGCTCAGACACTTAATAATTACCTAGCTGTGTGGCCTTGGACAAGCCACTTAACCCCATTTGCCTTGCAAAATCCTAAAAAAAAAAAGACAGCACTAACATATAAGGGAGTCAAGAAAGTTTTCCTGTAAAAGATGGGATTTTAATAGGAACCTGAAAGAAGTCATAGAATGATGAGATAGAGATAATAAGGAAGGAGAACCTCAGGCATGAAGAAGTCAATAAAAATGCTAGAAATCAGTAGATGGAGCATTTTTGTGAAGAATAGCAAGGAATGGATTCCAGAGTACATGAAGAGGAGTGATGTAGGGTTTAAGAATACTGGAAAGTTTGGAGAAGCAAGTTATGCAGGACTTTATATGTCAAACAGAGGATTAAGGAGGGATAAAAGGTTTGGTAGAGCAGCTATGATGAGTATAATAGTGAGTTGTTGTTTATTTGTCCTTCATTCTCTCAGAAAGGACCATGACATAGAGAGTTATATAAGGATTATCTCCAGACTCAGTTAAGATTATATCACATAAGTTTGTAATGAACCCATTCAGTCAACTCAATATGGTAACATGCAGGAATGGAGGGAGTTAAGGAAGGGCAAAGCAGACAATTTTCCTAATTATAGGAAAAGTAAAATGGTTGACAAAGATGAAGGAAAAAACAACTAGAATCTAAGGTAATACTCATCAGTTGGGGGGAATGACTGAATAAATTGATATGTATGAATGAAGTGGAACATTATTGTACTGTAATAAATGATGAAAAAGATGATTCTAAGTAGTGTGAACTGATACAGAATGAAGTGAGCTGGACCAGAACAATTTGTACAGGAACAGCAACATCGTAAAAAACAAAACCAAACCCACAACTCTCCCAAATAAGGAATAGAAAGGACTTCAGAAGAGAAGATGAACAATTTTCATTATATAAAAAGTTTTTGCAAAAACCAAACCAACACACCTAAATCAGGAGGGAAATAGATTAAAAAGGAAAAAATAAAGCTTTGTAGCAAGTTTTTCTGATAAAGGTCTCATTTCCAGTATAGCTATATAAATATATTTATATATCTATATATACGTACATATGTATGGAACTGATTCAAATTTATAAAGAATAATCCACAAATGGTCAAAGGATATGAATAGGAAGTGATCAATGGAAGATACTCAAGTTATCAATAGTCACAAATAGTTTAAGAAATGAAAATTAAAGTAACTCTGATATTCTATCTTATACCCGTCTTATTGGAAAAGTTGACAAAAAGAAAAATTCTAAATGTTGGAGAAAAATGAACAACTCTGAAATACTTTAAAAACTTAATCATTGAAATGATTGACTATTATTCTACATTGTCCATGATGAAGCCTGCTACTCATTTCCTGACAAAGAGTGATGGATTAAATGCACAAAATGAGATTTACATTTTTTTGGACATGGTCTGGTTGGGGCTGATTAGGTACATTTGTTATAAGAATTTTCTTTTTCTATCAAGGGAAGGGAAAGAAAAGAAATATTTAAAAAGAATATAAAAATATACTTTGAGGGTTTAAATTCAGAATAAAAAAAATAAAATTTCAAAAAGTTTTTTTTAAAAGGAAAAAACCATGAGATTCAAAGACTGTTACTTTTTTTGTAAAGTATGGATAAAATGGACAACTTTGCACCTTAAGTTTCACCCTCTACAAGTCTCTCAAAAAGAGAGGCAACTAATTGACACTGTGAAGAGAGTGTAGGACTTGAAGTTAGGAAGGCTTGAGTTTAAACTCTACCTCAGACAATAACTATCTGGGAGAGACCCTTGGCAAGTTACTTAACTGCTGTCAGCCTCAGTTTGCCCACATGAGGATAATAATAGCACCTATTCCACAGGGTTGATTTTTGGATGAAATGACAAATATGAAATTATTTGCAAATTTAAAGTGCTAGATAAATCCTAGCTATCATTTCGAGGATTTTTTTTTCCTAATATTTTGTCCAAAAACTGAAATAAAAAAAAACTTTGAGAGAATTTGGTTTTAGCATTTCCCTTTATACCAGCTTTTATAAAGTAGGACATTGTATTGGATGATCTAAAGCAACTTTGGTTACTTCCCAGGTTCTGGAATTTTTTAGTGTTGGCTTCCATCAAATGAATGGAAAGTCCTAAAATGTAACATTCTTTGTTTATTGTAATGAACTAATGTAACTTCCTCCTCAGCTCTAGAATTTTTTCAGGACTACAGCTTCAGACATTAGCTGTGAGGGGAAATCAAGGGGGGAAAAATCACATTTTCTTCCCAATGGCACAGACTTAACAAAGTTATAGGGAGACTAGTAGAACCCTCCCCCTGCCACCCTAGGAACATGCTGAGTATATGCTTTTGAATTCTGAAAACAAGGTTTTTAATTACACCAGTACTTTGGAGAAGAATCTGAGTAAAATGTTCTAATTATTACATCACTGAACTTCAATAACTTTGAGAGGACTAAAGGTAGAATAACCTTCATCAGCTCCCCCTCTACATGGCAGTGTGTTCCCAATGCAGATTGAGAAATAATGAAACACAAAAAGGACTCTCTTTGAGTTTTTGCAGGAACGGTTTGTCCTGATTTTGCTGCTTCTGCTGATATTTGCAGGACACGTGCATGCTGAAGAGATTCAATAATTTTTCCAGTGAGTGTGCGCTCTGAACTGATAGACTGAATCTGAGGACAGGAGAAGGGGAAACTGCACATGAGCTCAATTTCCATGAGCTTTTATCTAGGGATCCTTACAGTGAATTAAAGTGGAAAATAGATTACTATAGTATAAATCCTCAATAAAGTACTTTGAACTCAGGTGTTTAGTCCAGTGTTTGTTGGATGGGCAGAGAGAGGGTAGTAGGGATGGATAGAATAGAGTAAGCTTTACCTTAAGTTTATGAACAATATCAATGACAATATTCATAGTCTCACTTGGGCTATCAAGAACCTTAATCCTAACCTTAATCTCTCAGTGACCTAGGCAAATCACTAAGACCAGAGATTGCAGAGCAGGTGTCCATCAGCATTGGGAGAGGGAGTTTCCTCACTGGGATTTCTCTTAAGACAATGAAATCTCAGGTGTGGTTAAAAAAATGGCCACTACTTGGGGGCTCTGCTATAATATAAGATTTTAAAAAATTTAAAATAATAAAAACTTTCACTGTATAATGTTTTAAAATTCATTAGTTATGGGAAGGCTGGGGAGGGTTTATTTGGTTAGTGCAGGTTGGATTAGATGGCCACTGAGTTTTGTCCCAACTCAGTGATTCTGTAATTTGGGGCCATTTTGAGAAAATTTTATCTCAAAAAATACATAAACTAGTGGGTGATTAAAGCCCAAACCAAGGCATTTCTGCAATGATCTGATGATTTTATTGTGGTTGTGGTAGGATTTATACATCAAAGAAGGTGCATAGTTTTGTTGCTTGATTTCTTGGCTTTCTGACCTGCAGTCGATCCAATCCATCCTCTTAAAACTTGATATAACTACAGCCTGCCTGCTGTGATAATACACAACACTGGGACACTGCACATGATTTCCTTGCATACCATTCTGAAGTGTATTCTTTAATCTCTGAAATAATGTTTTCTTTTGAACTTGGAAGGTTTATCTTTTCCACAGGATAGTCAAGTTAGATTCCTAATGACAAGGAGGTTTCTATTAGGCAAGATGTAGAAGAAGCTCAAATTTATCACTGAACATATCAATGAACCAATTAATTAAAAACTGGGGCAAGATTAGGATGACTAGTAATATCAGAATAATTGGCTAAAAATCATAGAACCCAGATCTGAGAATAATTACTAATAACATTACTTTAATTATGAAACTGACCATATTCTTTATTTTTTTTGTTTCACATTTTTTTTATTGAATTAACTGAATTAAACTTCATTAATTGTTTTCATGGTGTGGTAGATATGACCTTAGGGATAGTGGACTTTATATGTTACTTATTTTTTAAATAAGGGATAAACAGAGTAAGGAAGTTAAGTATCTCTCCAAAGAGCTACAAAGAATGGAATAGAGAGTGAGGGGGCTAACTGTTTCACAGGACAAACGGAACTAAGCAGGAGAGGTAGATATGAAAAATGTCACCAGAGAGGCAGTATGTTCCCTGAAAAAAATATGAATTTGGAATTAAGAGAACTGAACTCAGATTTAATTGTGTACTAATAGTGTAGCCTCAGGAAAATCATTTAGCCTCAGTGAGCCTCAGTTCCTCCTTTGAAAACTGAAAATATCTCTAATTAACTTCTATAAAATTAGATGGAGTATATAGAGCCAGCCTGAAGGCGGGAAGACATGAGTTCAAACCCAGACTCAGACACTTACTAGCTGTATGACCCTGAGTAAGTCACTTTTCCCTGTTTGCCTTAGTTTCTTCATCAATAAAATGACCTGGAGAAGGAAATGGTCAACTACTTCATATCTTTGCCAAGAAAACTTCAAATGGGGTTAGACATGACTGAACAACAACAATAAAATTAGATGACCTCTAAGGACACTTCCAGGATGAAATCTATGCTCCTATGAAGTGAGTGACACAAAGTGACACAAAGGAGAAGCGAGAGAGCTTACCAAGGAGGAACTCCATATGTGCCATCAGTACATGTATGATGTCTTTAGTTCACATTACTAAATGGGGCAATTGGGACGAGAGTTGTACAGAATGGGCAGTCATGGGTGGGTTGTCATCTTCATTGTAGGAGAGAACGATCATATCCATGAGATCACAGAACCACCAGAGAACTAATGGTAAAAACAAATATAGTGGAGAGGAAAATGTAATTTTTTTTCTCCTTCAGTCTGCAACATGACTTCAGGAAAGTTTCTTAACCTACTTAAATTCATGGTAACTCAGTTTTGTCATATCTAGAAAATTGGGAGTGGTAATAATAGCTAACCCCTGGACCAATTGTGAGAATGAATATACAAACTTTATGGAACCATGGTGGGGGAAAAGGTGCCATCTTGGTACAGGAACTAGTTAAACAGCAGTTTGCTCAATTCTGAGGCCAAGGTTCATCCTGAATTTCTTAGAACTTTGTGAATTCATTGGCTTTGGTCTCCACATGAAAAGCAGCAGCATTTTCAGAGACAAGAAGAACAAAACTGATCCAAATCTAAGCCAAAGAAAGGGCAAAGAGAGGTAAATCCAGTGCACTGACTTCTTCTCTGGAAGAAATATATGTCGTGAGTTTAGGCAAAGATTGTTGGAATTTTAAACACAGTATTTCAAATGAAGAAAAGTTTGCCTCTGGGATCAGCTCTGCAAATATTATCTGTCCCATACATGTTCACAAAGCTCCCAAGGCTCCCTAAGGACAATCCATGAACAGGACAGATCCATCAAGCAAGTGAAGGAGAATTCTGCCCATAAATGGTCAGAATTGGAGTTAGGCAGAAGGGTAGCTGTGAAATTCATAGTGTTACATGGGAACTACACCTGTGTTTTCATAGGTAGAAGGAACTCTGATGAAGAAAGTGCCTCTACCAGTTTTCTCATCTTGCAGATACCTCGGTACCAAACCCTGTCTTCTAATTGGAAAGTTCATGTTCCCCCATCATTTCATGAAGCCTCCAGGCCATTCTTACTTAGCCTCCAACTCCATTCCTCACTCTCCAGACTTCTCTACATCTTTGACAGCAACAATGCTCCCAATGAGTATCAGCTCTTCTTCACCTCATGCCAACTCCTCTTTATGTGTTTTTCATCTCCATTAAAATGTAAATTCTTTGAGGATAGGACCTGGTTTTATTTTTATTTTTTTATCCAGTACAATGTTTGGCACCAAGCAAGTGCTTAATAACAATTTTATCTATCTAATTTCTCTAACCACAGTGTGAGACCCTTTCTGCAATTTATAGTGATGAGAGTTGCCTACTTATAGTACCATCCAACTCAAATAGAAATAGATCTCTGCCCACTGTCCATATCACCTTAGAAACCTCCATAGTAACATTATCTGTGTCATTTTCTTTTTTTATTTATTTTGTTAAACCTTCCCCAATGACATTTTAATCTGATTTAGACTGTAATAATTAAATCTGGGTTTCTGCATAGCTTTGCAACTGGTTCTAATCTCCACTACACCTAAGATGCTTGTGAGACTACTAAATTTAGATAAAATTTAGATAAAAAAATTTAGATAAAATTTCCTCTTTTGGGGGGATGCAAACTAACTAATGAGGTGGTGGAATGGGTAGAGTGTTGTGCTCAGGGACAGAAAGACAACCTTTTGAGTTCAAATCTGACTTCGGATACTTACTAGCTGGGTGACCCTGAACAAGTCATTTTATCCTATTTGTCTCAGTTTCCTCATCTGTAAAAAGAGTTGGAGAAGGAAATGGCCAACCACTTTGGTATCTTTGTCAAGAAAACCCCAAATGGGGTTACAAAGAGTCAAGCTTGACTGGAATGACTGAACAAAAGTAGGAAACCAACTTATACCTGCTTGCCCTGCTTCACTGGTTTTTGTTCCAGCCACCTAACTCTGTGTGTAGCAAGCCACCAGACAAGACCGATTAAGTCCTCCTTCCCTGTTGAGAGGATGCCAGCGTCATCAGGTGTTACCTGGGCAATGCAACAACAGAAACCTGCTGAGAGCTGAAGAGAGGGAACATAGATAAAAGGACAGACAGTAAGCAGTCTTTTTAAGAAACCAAACTAATGGAATAATCAGGGCTTGGTGTGAGTAAGCTAAAGATGAACAGGAAGGAGCTCCAGGGAGATGTTACAGAGCAATGAACTTGATCCTCATCTCAGACAACTCTACTGAGGCAGGCAGCTGGCCCAGAAAGTGGGGTGCCAGGAAAGGCTCCCAGGAGACTGAGAAAAGGGAGTTCAACAAATTCCAAGAGATTTATTAATTGAAATGTTGATGGTGATTCTGCAAACATCACTTTCAGATTTTTTTTTTTCAAATATCTCCTTCCTCAGTTTTGATCTTTGTCATGGTTCATAAGAAGAGAGGCTTGAGACATCCTCCTGACCCTTAGATAACCTTGTCTGGCTAAAGCTGACTCTTACAGCACATTTTCCATTCCCAAAGAAATGTGTGAGATTTATCTTCATCTTTTTCCAAGAATCATTTCCAGAACTTTACTTTTTATTGCCATTAAATATATATATATATAAACAATACAGTTATCTATTATATAATTACATGGATATATGTGTATATGTATATATATTTATACATATATTTACTGAGTTCTCTGTTCATTATTTTTAATGAACTTTTATGGGGATAACTTGATATGGTTCTCCCCATCTCTGATCCAGTTTTATAGATCTGATCAAATCCCCGTATCACCTTCGTCACATCACAATACCTCTAGGTCTTCATTTTCTTATCTGTAAAAGAACATGGGAGGAGCAGGATGTTGACTAGATGAGCTCTACGATCCCTATCAACTCTAAGTCTGTGACTCTGTGGTCCTAATGTAAGACCTGAGAGCTTTTGTCCACTTACTCATGACAAACATTTCAGTTTAAAATTTTATCCTTTTAACTCAGATCATTCATCTTGAAGGAACTTCAGAAACCATGGAGTATAGCTGTTTCATTTTACAGGTAGGATAACAGAGGAGTAGGGAGGTAATTTGCCTAAGGTAATATTGTGAGTAAACAGAGACAGGGACATAAGCAGCTCCAAAACTGGTGTTTCTTATAAAAAATTGTAATGTAGTTAATAAAAGGAATATTTTCTGAGTATTATAGATGAGAAGGTTGAGATTCATAAAGAGATTCAAAAGATTTTCCCATAATCCCAGCAATAATTAAAGACCACAGTCCAATCCAGACCTTCTAACTTCAAGCCTAGCATTCTTTTTACAACTCTAAGCTAGATGACCTCTCAGATTTCTTCCAGTTCTAGACACTGATCCCATGGAGTTATTCTAATAGGGATAAAGCTTCAAATTGATATTTTGGACAGGAATCAGGAGAATTTAATTTTATACTTAATTGAACATGAAGACTGCTGTAGCAATGAATGATTATAGCTAGGCAGTCTCATCTGCCTTTGTCCTGGCTAGGAAAATGAGAAGTGAGTTTGAAGGGCAGGACAGAAGATCACATGCCTCTCTGTACATACCTGCTATTTCCCTCAAAAACATGCAATAACTTTAAATCTTGTTTTCTAAAGCTGAACCCTCATTTACTTCTCAGCTCCTTACAACCTTGCTATCACCTCCCAACTCAACTGCAACTATTGCTTTCTCCTAAGTTATCAAAGATCTCTATATGGTGAAATCTAATGGTCTTTCTCAGTTCCCATCCATCTCTTCTAGCATTTTAGCTTGTAGTCCAACCCCTCTTCCTTGATTCTCTTCCCTTAGTTTTCATTACACCACTCTTTCTTGGTTTTCCTTCCAAATATCCAACATTCTCCTTTGCTGGATCATTAACCAAATTGTGCACCCTAACTAGAAATATTCCTCAATACTCTATACCTTCTCCTGAATCTTCTCCCCTCTGTTCTTCTTGTCCACCCTCCATTTCATTTCCAGTCCCCTCCCCTCTCCTGTTCTACTCTGTCCTCTCCTCTCCTACTTCTCTCCTGTCCTCCTCTCCCCTCCTCTCCTCCCCTCCCCTCCTCTCCTTTCCTCTCCTTCTCCTCTTTCCCCGTTTCCTTCCTTTCCTTTCCCTTCATCTGTCTCTGTCACTCTAATTTGATTAGTTCTCATATGTTCAGTTGCCATCTCTATGTGGATGACCTCATCTCTCTCCTGAGCTATAGTCTCAAGTTACTAACTGCCCACCTCAAACTCAGTATTTTGGAAATGAATTCATTACCGTTTCCCTGAAAGCCTTTTCTACTAACTTTTGCATTTCCATTGAGCTTATAGTCTTCAGTTACCCAGGTTTGTAATTTCAGTAACTTTTGATTCCTTTTCCAAATAAAATCAGTATTGTCCCTTTTCAATTGATGGAATCTATTGTATCTATACTCATTGTTTTCCTACTGACACTCAACTGAATAAGAAAGTTTGAGAGTATGTACAGCCTAGATGAGTTCATTAAACCTAAATCCTATACAGACAAGCAAACATAAATGCCATCTTATCTTCCTGTTGAATGGATTATGCAGAGAAATTCAGAACTTGAGAATTGAATAAGACTTTGCTTTAATCTTATCCATGTAACTTTCCAAAAGAATGAAACCATTCTGTTTTCCTATGAATGTTTCCAAAAATAGCAAAGATATAGTTTCTTCTGCTCCATTTTAAAAGATTAGTTTCCACATTAGAAGATAATACTTTTTAAGACCTTTTTTTTTATTTTCCAAAAGTACAGTTAGATCAAATGCCTGCATTTGAGAAAGTGTATTCCCTCGTATTCCTGATGGGGATGGAAATGAAATTCTTTAAAATGAATTTCCAACATGGTACAGCCGGATCTCATTCGTTTTGCCCTCTGAACTCTGGTATTTACTTTTTTCCTCTTCAGTATCTCTTTTCTCTTTACCATTCTGTTCTCATTTCTAAGGACTGTTTGGGAAATCCTCCTTAACAATAGCTCAAACAATACAAGAGCTTTAAAGTTTGCAAAACATTTTTCCACAAGAATCTGGCATGTAGATGTTATTATTATTCCTTCTTTACAGATAAAGAAACCAAAATTCAGAGAAGCTTCTGCCCAAGATCACTTAACACCTAAACCTATCTGATTACCAATCTGGAACTCCATATGATAGGCTATATTGCCTCTTAAACCTCTAATTCTGATTAACCAGAATCATCAATAAAGTCACTTTGGATTTAGTTGATGATTTGGAGGAAGGAGACTTCAAATCATTTTATACTTTTTTTTCAGTTCTAGTTTGTATGTAAATACTAAATGCAGTTTTACATATTTATATATTATAGTAGCTCTTTTTGTGGTGGCAAAAAACCCTAGAAATTGAAGAATGGTTGAATAGATTATATCATATCAATGTGATAGAATACTATTGTATGGTTTTTAAAAAGACGAAATAGATGATTTCAAAGAGACATGGAATATTTAAATGAAATGACACAGAAGGATTAAACAAAACCAGATTAATTTATGCTATGAATTTAATGCTATAAAACCAACAATTGTGAAGACTTTTGTAAACTGATAAAAGTTGAAGTAATCAGAGCCAGGAGAACAATTTATAGAATGACAACCCTGAAAGGACAACAAGTTTGAAAGTTCTAAAAAACTAAGATGAACATCTCTCTGAACATGTTATCCACCTCCTAATAGAGGTGATGGATTTAGGGTGTAGAATGAGACATATATATTTCTGAACAACAATTTTTTTCACTTTCCTGATTTTTTCCCTTAATATATCAGAAGTTGGAAAACTAGATTTTTGTTCATGAATAAATGTATATATATATATTTAAAAATAGGGGGAGAGGGTGGGTAGTTTACAGGTATGGAATGTTGCATGCACTTTCAGATGAGCTTACTTGTATCAGGAGTTTTACTTAAATGCTTTACATTTTAAGGGAATTATTACAGGGTTAGGAGTAATGGTAAAATACTTGTAAAGTAAGATATCAATAATTTTTTTTAAAAAATTTCTAAATGGAGCATCTAGGTGGTGTAGTGAATAGAGCTGGAGTCAGGAGTACTTGAGTTCAAATCTGGTCTCAGACACTTAATAATTACCTAGCTGTGTGGCCTTGGGCAAGCCACTTAACCACTTAATTGCCTTGCAAAAATCTAAAAAAAAAAATAATAAAGGAATCTCATTATTACCTATCCAGAGAATGATTATCTAGCTTCTGCTTGAAGAATTCTAAGAGAAATGAATCTTCCACATTTTCAAGCAGACTATTCTTGGATAAACCTAATTGTAAGGAAGGGTTTTTTTTTTTTTGATATTCAAGCCTAAAAATTCAAGCCTTCTCTTTGCATCTTCTATCATTTATTCTTGGTATTTCCCTTTGAGATAAAAACAAATAAAAACCAAAATTGAAGCCAATAAGAAAGAATTGTGTTCAATCTGCCCCACCCCCAGTCATTACTGAGGATTTAAACTCTTCAGAGAAGAGACCATACATCCCTACTATCACCACCACCAGCCTTATAGCTATCAATCAATGCACAAGGCAGCCAGTCTAGCTGAAGCAATAAGGCACCCTGAGATTGAGATAGAGATAGGCAGCAATATGTGCCAGATGTTTCAAAGCACCTCAACTACCCTGTGACCTTGGTGGAGGCAGCCCAGGACCTTTGTGTCTAATAGTTCCAAGGAATAAGAATTCACCCCAGATGATCAGCTTTGCTTCCAACTTGGCCCTTGTAACCATTATTGAAGAAAGCACCCCTTGTGGAAAATGAGCACACTATCTCAGCCACCACCACTACCAACTACCAAGTAACTACTTCCAACTTTAACAGTTAAGTTCCTAGAGCCCTGGAAATCACAGCATGCCCATGTTACCAACCCTGCTTTTAGCCTGTATCCTGCAGAGAAGTAACTGCTCTAGAGACTCGATCTAGCAGTTTTACTATAGGACTGTAGCACCTCCTTTTCAACAACTATATTTTACTGAAGATTTGAAAAAGAAGATTCTTATCACTAAAGTCTTTGACTTTGTCAGATGATTACACCTCAGACAACAATATGGTTTTATTAAATGACATCAAAGAAAATTAATTACTATCTGCTTTTCAACTGTACCCTGAGATCTGCTGATCTCCTTTCAAATCTAAATTGATAGTAGAAACTTCTTATATGTGTTTTTTCTTATTTTAAAATGTGAGGGGACAACTAAGTGGCACAGTAGATAGAGCATCAGCCTTGGAGTCAGGAGGACCTGAGTTCAAACCTGGCCTCAGATACTTAATAATTTCCTAGCTGTGTGGCCTTGGGCAAGTCACTTAACTCCATTTCCTTGCAAAAACCTAAAAAAAATAAAATAAAAAAAAATAGAATGTGAGCTCCTTGAAAACACAGACTATTTTGATTTTCTATTTGTATCTCTAGGACCCAGTGTAATATTTTGTTCTTAATAAGGACTTTGAAAATTCTTTTTCATTCATTCAAGTATAACCCTTCTTCTATATAAATTTAAATATTTAAATACATCTATCACATAACCCCTATATCTCTTTTCTTTAGGCTAAATGTCATCAGTTCCTTCAACTCTTCATCATATTTCATGTACTAGACTTAAATGGGGTGGTAATTTGAGTAGGGGCCTGAGGTGAAGGGCCCTTTGACATTTCTCTTGCTCTTCTCTAGAAGCTCTTCAGTTTTTCAAGATCACTTTTAAAATTTGTGCCCTATTTTAAAGAGAATAATTTAAATAGAATCTGAGTACATTGCTATTATCACTTTCATATTTCTGGGATCTATGACTCTATTAATGCAATTCAAGATAGCAGTGTTAGCATTTTTGGTAATAAATTAAGTTTCAGCACATTGGTTCTTGTCCTTCAGTATCAAAGAAGACCAAAATGACATCACTATGTTTGAGACAAATTACAGATGTCTGACTGTGGCTGATCAAAACAATAAGAGCTTGGAATGCTCTACCACAGGTTGGGCACAAATAGTCCATGTGAACACTAGGGGTGGGTACTCTAAACTTATGTATGTCACATTTGCTGTGAGCTGCTTCCATTCTGCCTTCCTCATAGAGGGCAGCCCCCTCACTGATGAGGGCACACCATGCTGGGTGGTCCTATGCCAGTGGCTCTCATGCTGTACAATCAATTACAAAGTTCTTTAATGAGACCTTCAGGGTGTCTCAGTACTGCTTCTTTGACCCCTTTGTGAGCTCTTGCCCTGTGTGAGTTCTCCATAAAATAGTTTTTTGGCAAGCTTATGTCTGGCATTCTAACAACGTGTCCAGCCCATTGTAGTTGCACTCTCTGTAGTAATGTTGGAATGCTGGACAGTTTAGCTTAAGAAAGGACCTTGGTGTCTGGAATCTTCTCCTGCCAGGTGATCTTCAGAATCTTCCTGAGACACACACACACACACACACACACACACACACACACACACACACACAAAACCAGATCTCTTTCAAAACAACTGTTGCCTATGTCTCTTTTATCTTGTACTTGTAAAATTCATTTTGTTTTTGTTCAAGTACAAAACTTAACATTTATCCTTATTTCATTTCATCCCTTTCACAGAATAACATATTCAATTGTATAAATTTCTGTTGCCAAATAATTTAACAAGACAAATTCATGGATCCTAGTTTAAGAGGTTTCTTGTTCTAGCTAAACTTTCCATGGAGGATACCAAAGCCCTTCTCAATTCTATTCTTACTCTGAACCCTTAGATCTGCCTTAGCTTTCGGAGCTAGATACAAAGTGTTGATCAAGAACCAAAAAGTCAGGATCAAGAAGTAAGAAGTCAGGAGTCAAGCACAGGGTTAGCTGTGGAACAAGGATGGGAGATGGAGCAAGGGTTGTTTATGTTGATGCTTAAAGAACAAAAATTCCATGGAGCGGGAGCCAAACCAAATTTCAAATGCAAACTGTGAAAGGAAAATGGATGCTTTGAGAATATGATAGTTCAAAGGATTCATTTCCTAAGTTTAATTTCCTTCCCCCCCACACTTTTACTTTTAAAATTAAACAGTACTATTTGTTATTCTACATAAGCCATATAATATCCTCATAAAAGTCAAGTCTTGTGGAGAAGCATGTGAGTGAGGATGCAGGGTTTGTGTATATAGGAGACAAATAGCATTAAGTAGTGTCTTTTCTGTTGATTATGTCTCTGAACCCATCCCATCTCTGCCTCATCATCTGGATTTTGGTGATCTTTCTAATAATCCTGGCTCAATCTCCCTGTGCCTGACTTTGGTTTGACAAGCTGATGCTGGAAGCCTCTTCTCTTTTAATTGATTATATCTACTTTAGCCTAGATCAGATTATAGATTTCTATAGTCTTAATATTCTATCATTCTATAGCAATTATAGTTTTTTATTAACTTTTATTAATACTTGAATCAATCCAACCACAAGCATTTTCAAGTACTTGCTATCTATATCTATCTATTTAAAGAGAGGCATAGAAAAAAAATACAAATTGTCCTTACCCACAAGGAGTTTAAATTATATTAATATGTGACCATCTGGTGGTGCTGCTTGATTCAGAAGTTTAAGGTGAAAAAGCCAAAAGGAAAACTTTTGGTCCTCACCTTTGGAAGGTGAACATATTTATTCTTCCCAAACCTTACTGTTCTCCTCCCACTGTATGGACCTATTTCCTAGTCAGTGGGAGAAAACATCTTGGGTCACTCACACCTATCCTTCTTACCAGACTACCATGGCTACCTAGCTGATGGTTTAAGTCTAGAGGAAAATAAAAGGAAGGACCCAGATTCTCATGACTTAATCTTCTTTGTTAGAGATCTTATGAGTTATTTTTAAAAAGCAAATGGAATTAATAAAAGTGTAAGTTTCTTTCATGATTTTAGCTCACAAACCCCCAGTGGAGAAGGGTTTGTGTGAGAAGAAAATGATTCTTTTTGCCCTGTCATTCAGTACAGGTACTCATCACATCATACCTTGATTATTGCAATAGCTTAATGGTAGGTCTGCCTGCTTCAAGCCTGTCTCTGCTCCAAATCATGTTTCCATTCATCCACTGAAGTGATTGTCCTCAAATGTATGTCTGATATGTTACTTCCCCTACACAATAAATTCCCATGGCTTCTTATTGTTTCCAGGAGCAAATACAAAACTCTCTTCTTGTCATTCAAAGTCTTTCATAGTTTAGCTTCCTCCTATATTTCCAGGCTTCTTCTATCTTATTCCCAGTCCATACTTTTCAATCCAGTGATGGTTCCTGGTTGTTCTACAAAAAAGTACTCCACTTCTGGACCCTGGGTATTTTCTCAGACTATCCCCATGTCTGAAACTCTCTCCCAGAAGTTTCAACTTCTGACCTCCCTGAGTTCCTTGGAATCCAAAATAAAATTATACTTTCTACAGAAAGCCTTTCCTAATCCCTCTTAAATACATTGCTTTTTCACTTTTAATTATTTTCTATTTATCCTATATGACTTTCTTTGCATATATTGTTTACATGTTGTCTCTCCCATTATAGTGGAAGCTCCATAGACTGTCTTTAGTCTCTTTTTGATTCTTCAGAATTTAACACAGTATTTGCCACAGAGTAGGCACTTAATAAATGTTTGATTGATAATTATCTGCATGTACCACAAGCAAATCAGACTTTTTCTTCTAACACCCTGTTACTAATAAAACATAACTAGTTATTAGGAATATACAGTTAAAAGAGGTAAAGGGAGAGGTCAATGACCAAAACTAGCACTTCCTAATCAAGAATCATGGTTCAAGTCTTGGAAACTCTCAAACATGTGGTGGCATTAAAGAATGCAATTATATGTAGTAAAGTATAGGGTAAGGTAAGAAGTAAAAAATAGTTTGGTTATTATCTTTGCATTTTAGCTCAAAGGAAGCTTGGTGTTTCTCAAAGTGAAGAAAATTACATGAGATGAGAAAATGAACATTTGATATAAATAAGAAAAGGTGTCCTCTTAAGGTTATTATCTAATCATGTAAACCATCATGGTGATGGTTTATGTTGAATTAAGAGCCTGGGTCGATAAATTCTATCCTTCCCTCTCAAAGTAATCATAATTTTATAATCAGGAATAAGAGAGTTTTCTTAAGGTAGCATGAAAACCAAAACTTATGGCCTACTTAAGGAATAGGAAAAAAATTCATATAAATGACTGTTGGTTGCAAACAGGGGATGAAGAAAAGGGAATAAAACACTTTACTACTTTTTAGTGTATCTAATTTTTAGGTTTTTCTAGCAACACCCATTCTGAGATATTTGAATAGGTGGAATCGGATCAAGTTGACTTGAGATGCCTCCAGTCTTTGTTCCCATCCAAAATGTCTTCTGATGAATCTCTCTCTTTCTCCTTCTGTCTGTTTTTCTGCTTTTTTCTGTCTGTGTTTCTGTCTGAGTCTCTGTGTCTTTATTTGTCTATCTCTTGTCTTCCCATCTGTCTCTGTCTTTCTCTGTCTCTCCTCTGTTTCTGTTTTTCTCTGTCCCTCTGTTTCTGTTTTTCTGTCTGTCCCTGTCTTTATCTATCTCTCTTTCTGTCTCTATGTTTCTGTCCTTCTCTGTCTTTTTTTCTCTTTCTCATACCACTAGTTAACAGTACATTACAATATGTGCACCATTTCCTCTACTCCTTTGCCCTTTTCCTTCTCTCTAAGCAAGAGAAATTTGTGCTGCCCATATGACTATAATTTCCAGAAACTGATGAAGCTCAGTTCTTCTCTTTCTTTCAGAGCTATTACAAAGGTAAATATAATAGCTACACATAGGGTCAGTCTCAAGCCCTCACTCTTTTTTTATCTCCTTCTCCCTACCCAGTCAGTTGACAAGTCCTGTTGATTCTACCTCATCCAACTCCTGCCTGGACTGTTGAAATAACCTGTTACTCTCCTTTTCAAGTCTTTCCTATATTCCATTAAGGTCTGACCACAGGTCTAACCATGTTAATCCCCTATTCAAGGACTAGCTCAACTGACTCCTCATTGCCTCTGGATCAAATATAAAATCTATTTGATTTTTAAAACCTTCATAATATTCCTACCTTTCCAGTTTGTTTATTTGTTTATTTATAACTCTACAAGAATACTGTGTATACTAACTTTTTTATTCTTCCTTGAACAAAATTTTCATTGACTTTTCCCCATACCAAGATTCTCTTCCTCCCCATTTCTGTCTTCTGGTTTCTCTGAGTTCATTTAGATCTTAGCTAAAATTTTATTTTCTTCAAGAAGAGACTCTTAAAGGAAAGACACTAGCATTAAGGGGGAATCAAGATTACCCCCCCCAATTTATTCTCTCTATATATCTCATTTATAGTTTCCCTCATTAGACTGCGAGTTCCTGAGATTGGGGATAACTTTTGCTTTTCTCTGTATGTTCAGGACTTAGCACAGAGCATAGAGTAATAAGTGCTACTGACTGGACTTAACATATAAGTGGATACAATACATCCATATATACATATAAGGGCCGCTAGGTTAGGCAATGAATAGAGCATCACCTCTGGAGTCAGGAGGACCTGAGTTCAAATGTAGCCCCAGACACTTGACATTTACTATGTGACCTTACCCTGATTGCCTCGAATTGAGGTCATCTCCAAAATTTCGATTCATATTTGGCCTCTGGACCCAGATGGTTCTGGAGTTAGAATGTAAGACTAGTGACTTGTTAGGGACTGTTGTGTATGGGAGCACTGTAAATTATCTTCACCTGGTGTCCTTGAGCACCAGAGCCTTATCTTACTAAGTGCCACAAAAGTGGGAGTGGATTAGAGATTGGGGAGGTATTTAAGCCCTGGTATTTGGTTCAATAAATGGAGACCTTGGAGACCTTGGTGCACAAAGGAAGAACTTGTCGCTCCTTGTCTCCTGCCCCTCCATCGTTGGCCTGGGGAAAGATTGAGGGAGGCCAGAAAGGCACTCAACAGTGACTTACCACAGCACCTCACTCAAATCCAATTCATGTGCGTGTAATGACAGGACCTCCCTGATGTCATGGTCTTCTTTTGAGAATCAAGGGCCATCATCATCATCATATGCATGTATATGCATAGTGAGAAGATTAAGATTGAACTAAATCTTTTTTACTGATCTGATTTATAAGTAATTGAGTTTGTCCTATAACTGCTTAAGTCATGGTTCTTTATCTCTGAACTTAGTTCAGAGTTCAGCTGGTCTATAATGGGGCAAAAGCAAAGATCCATCTATTCTTTCATAAAGGAATTTTGTTAACTTGTGTATGAACAAAAAGGGAGTTTGGACACCAAGTTGTCCTTCAAGGATGGATGTCTTGTTTGCCGACCTAAAGTCTGGGTCATACCTTGGCTCAACCAATGAACACTTCTTAGTCTCATGGGAGAAAGGAGGTTGTCACTAGTCCTCACCAATCATGTTGTTCCTTGTACCTCAGTTCTATAAACAATCATATTGTCCTTAATGCCATAATGTCACCTACCCTATTCTTTCTTTGTTTTCTACTTCCCAAATTCTATAATAAATTGGAAAACTATACTTTTACTTGGTGTCTTCAGCAATAATGGAGATAATTCATTGTCCTATTTATTGACAAGAAGAATATTGCCAAACTGAAAATAAATAACCAAAGAGTCACAGAGGTTATTCAATCACTGTTAGTTCTGAAAAATAACAAAGAGCTCACTGAGGTGGTACTCCAACTGTTCACTGAGAAATTAAATTAAATGAAAATTAAGCCAAAGAGCTCAAAGAGGTCAGAGGCAAAAAGTTTTGTTTGTTCCACTGACAGAGGGGAACTAGATAGGTATGCTGGTTTCTTTTCTAAGAGGACACCCAAAGCAGTGAGGCTAAGCCTTTATACTTATAACAGAGACTAGACAAAGAAACACTCAATGAGCTGCAGTCATGGCAATGATGAGGTAAGTCTGATTCATATAAGGTGATCAGAATGTGGTTCCTTTCGATACTTATCTGAGCTCATGGAACCCCTGGGGCTGGTATTAAGCAATTCTGTGATTTTGCTGCAACAGAGTTCATCCAGCAAGTGAATACAAGGGACTGTTGTTATGTCAATCTCAGGTAACAGTTTGTATGCTGGGTCTTAGCTTTGGAAAACAGGGTATCTTCTAATGGTAAAGAGAGGAATGAAAAGAGAGGTGTTGTCTTGGCATAGGGATCCTGACAATGATTTTGTTAATAAATGTTATCTTACTTGGACATATGCTTCAGTTTAGTCTTTTGCTAAAATTCAATTCTATCAGTAGTAAAGATTTCCTTAAGAAAAGTCACCTTTTTTCTATTTCAGACTTTTCCAAAAGACAAGGGTAATTATCTCCTGTGAACTAGGAGACAGGTTTGGAACATAATTTGCCATGGCATGCGTATGCATATCTAGATGCACATGTACATATGTAATTACTGTTATTTAAGATATTTAATATATGATTATTTGGGGTATATATGTGTGTGGATTTCCCTTTAAATCTCCACATGTTTCTCAGAGAGACCTAGGATTTCTGGAATTTTAACTGAAGAGTTCAGACATGGCAAAATAGTTAATATTCAGAGATTCTGTTATAAATTGATGATTTTGTTATTTGCCTTGAGTCTAAAACCTTGACCCTAATCAATTCTGTCATATTAACTCAATAGTCATGAGTTCCTTCCTTGCTAAGGCTAGCTATGCAATACTGAGATTTTTTTGTGATTATAATCTACTGTTCTGGTTCTTTCTGGGTTATAAGGTTTAAAAATTATTTTGATTAATACTAGACCAAATAACTGGTTTGATTACTCAGTTTCCCTGAATTTGTGATTATTGGGATTTTTTTCCCACTGAAACCATCTAATCTAACAATTGTTTTCAACGCAGCTTAAATGTCCTTCAAAACTAAGCATTATTATTAAATGTTTTTAACTGCATTGCATAAAATCTTAATTCTCTCCTCTTTGCACTTTTGGTACAATTACTATAGCGGTATAATTTGGAACATTTAGGCTTTGTTTATTGTTCCCATCTGGGTTGTGACTTCGTTAAGCATGGGAGAGAGTAAATAAGGAAAGGCCCATGCAATCTGACTGTAAACTTGTAACTTCTTATCCTTTTATGGATGCAGTGCCACTGAAATTATTCCTTTTTTATATATTATATGGAGATTGCCTGGTGTTAAAAAAAAAAAAAGAGAAGTGGTGTGCTTTTATTCTTTTTCCTTTTTCCAAAGTTTTTTCCTTATTATTGATTGGAGGGGTCAGGAACTTTTATGAAAGAGGAAGTCCTTGAGTTAAACTTGAAGGATATGTTGAGGCCATGACTGCAACTCAGAAATTATTTGATTTATTCCTCACAATACTCTTAGTGTTGGGGAAGAAGTGGGGACTTTGGTCCAGGTTTCATAATAGATCTTGAGCTGGAGGAGACCTCAGAGTGTCATCTAATAAAACCATTTCATTTTGCAGACAAAGAAACTGAGAACCAGGGAGGGTTTTTCAGGGACTTTTAGATTTCCTTCAAATAAGGTATAAGCAATTCGAATGATTTTCCTGAATGTATTATTCAATCAATTTAATTAGATACCTATATTTCCGACATTTTTATAAAACCCTTTTGGATCTCTTTTCATAAGGTTGCCTTATCTACTGTGCAGATTGCCTGGGCAAAGATTCTTTTTCTGACTATATCCCACTTTTCCTTTCATTCCTTTTCTCTCTCTCCATTGTATTTTTATAATCTCTTTCAAGTTTATTGTTGGCAAATTTCCCTTCATATTAGAAATGTTTCTTTACCATGTGTCAGGTATTGTTCTTAGGGCTAGAAATAAAAATGTAAAGTAAGTAAAGTAAGACAATCCTTGCCTCAAGGAGCTTACATTCTAACTATTATGGGGAATAGTAACCTGGGAAATAATTTGAAATGTCAAATTGACTCTAAACAAAGATTTTTTTTTATCTCCAAAAGCTAGATTCTCAATTTGATGCTTTTTCTCCTCACTTTAAGATATTTACTTCTCGCAATAAAATGCACCTCTAGTGCAGGGGTTCCTAAACTCTAAGTTGTATAGTGAAGTTTATGATCCTGTTATTGGAATAATGTTTTAAAATAATTGAAGAAAACACTAAATTTCAACTGGAGATTAGTGAAAATTAAGGCGTAATTTCTCTCCCATCCAAATTCATGAACCCTCTGAATTCTATCCACAGATCCACATGGATCAATGTAGTAGAATGGAGAATGAACAGAGAAGACAGAGAGCCTGTTAGAATTAGTGGAAGATGTACATGTGAAATCAAGTATGCATGAGGAAAGAATTAATTAGGTTCTTCTCATCACCATAAGGAATTTACAGATCCATGAATCATCTTTTTTGATTTCTGGAATTTTTTTTTTCTGAAATGTGTTAGCATTCCTTGTTGAGAGGACAAAAGATATCTCCTGATTAAGTTTCAGTAAATGGAGTTGTCCCCAAGATGAATTGGTTGATTTGAGTTAATCCCTTTGAAACCTACTGAAGGACAGATTTTAGTGATGGGAATGGACCCCAACATAAATTAGTTGGATCATTGATTTAGAGATAGAAAGAACATCTAGGAGAGAGGAGAGAGAGAGAGAGACAGAGAGAGAGACAGAGAGAGAGAGACAGAGAGACACAGACAGAGAGACACAGACAGAGAGACAGACAGAGAGACAGAGAGAGACAGAGAGAGATAGAGAGAGACAGAGAGAGACAGAGAGAGATAGAGAGAGACAGAGACAGGAGAGAGACTAAAAAAGAGAAGAAACAGTCTGAGGGAGATCAGGTAAACTGGAATTTGAACTCAGATGCTCTGACTCCAAATTCAGTACCTTCTTCACTTGTATTTCATTGCTTTATTCAATTTAGTTTCTCTTCTTTGGGGAGGGCAAGCCACAGAGTGGAGTGATGAATATAGGAGAATACATGCATCATTATGGAAAGTGGTACTCTTTGTTGGCAACATCAAGCTTGAGTCTCTTAAGAAGATTCCAAATCATGGAATGGTTCAATTAGTCTGAAAAACTAAAAGACCTTGGGAAAAGCAGGACTCACCAGAGAGGCTGGATCATTATATTGTTAATGTACCAAAGCTAGTAGGTGTTTTTATGTTCCTTTATGAGCCCCCTGGAATTTTCTTCAAGGAAGAATACAGTCTGTTCCTTACCTGATAAATATGTTGTTACTTTAAATGCTGGGAACTCAATTGCCCACATCTGGGAGATGACTTTTACACAAGGTAAAATAGAAGATTTTTCCAGTTTAAATTTTAAGGAGACATAAAAAACCAATGATAAGTGGTCATTGGTAGGGCAACTCCCAAGATGTATGTGCCAACTCTTTAAACTGATGCTTTATTTAGAGGGGTGTGCCCCAGGTTGGGGGAGGGAAGGATAATAGTCCAGAGCATTTATTTATTGCTGGACCATTTGATATACCTATTTTTGTAGACCTTGGGAAATGTCACTTTTCATTTAACTTGGTACTCACCAAGGTATATTTAGACTCACTAAAGCAGGGTAGTTGGTCTTCCTACTTGTAGTATGGGGTAAGGCTCTGGTTACTCAAGAAGAATCATTCTTTCTGGAAACCTACTAGTAGGTCAGAATTGAACAACAGAAAAATAAATGAGGAACTCAACAATTTTATACATAGTTCCTTTTCTAGGCTAATAGCTAGAGGGGCAATGGCAGCGGATTATGCTTGCCTTCTTTTCCTATATTGGTTTTTGTCCTATGGGAAAATTGTCCTTTTGTGTCCTCCTTTAACCACTTTTTTATAAATTGTTGTGAAGTTCCACATTGGTGACAAAGACCATCCCAGCAATTAATAATAATATTGTGATCTTCAATATTAATGTCCTAAAGGTTCATATGAAGGATGTGTTTGAGCCTTTGAAAACACCAAATTAGAAAGGCTCCATCTCTGACCTCAATGAAAAATAATGAACCTAATTCCTAACAGGGGAAATAAACCCAACTCCTATTGGTGAAATAATGAGCTTAATCATTGTCAGCTAGAGAGAGAAGCTGCCTTTCTCAACAGAATGGACTTGCATCTAATTTATTTGTACTAATCACTTGAAAAATGTGAAATGTCTGACCAAAGCTTATTAACTATATGCTCTTCACAAAAAGATAAGGCTAATTTTTAGATTAATTTTTTAAAGCTTTCTTCTTAAATAGTAAGCATTAATAAAAATATTAAGGTTTGCGAAACACTTTACACATTGTATTTTCTTTGATTTTCCAATCTACTCTTTGAAGTAGATGCTATTTGCTGTTATTCAATTATTTTCAGTCGTGTTTGACTCTTCATGGCCTCATTTGGGTTTTCGAAACAAAAATACTGCAGTGGTTTATCATTTCCTTCTCCAACTCATTTTATTAAATGAGGAAACTGAGACAATTAGGATTAAATGACTTGCTATTAAGTGTTTGAGGAAAGATTTGAACTCAGAAAGATGAGTCTCCCTGACACCAGACCTGGTTTTCTATCTAATGTGCCATCAATTTTACCTATTCTACCTATGAAGAAACTGAAGATTATGACTTCCCCAGCTTCTCATAGCTAGGAAGTATCTGAAGCAGGATTTGAACTTATCTTCCTGATTATAAGTCCAGCACTCTAACTGCTATGCAACCTTATCACCCTTATTGGACCACTCACCCCTAACTCTCTCAAACTGAGCTGCCTTGAATGAAGGGTCAGGTATGTTGTGAGTTTGAACTCCTAAAACAGGAGTCCCCACAGGTATATTTACCTTTAAAAGTCCTTCAGTTGATATAATTGGATCAAAGCAAGGACATTTATTGAAATAGCATAGTTGCAATCCGGGGCACATTCCTCTACAACTACAGCATCATTTCAAAGAGTTGGCACATACATGCAAGAGAAACACATTACTAATTAAGGAACATATATGATCAATTCACTCATACCTCTGTTCCTGTGGGACTTTAATGTCTTTCCTCCTTTTAGAGGGTTCTCATATTGTTTCCCTGGGTTCTCCAGGGTGGCTTACTCTGTGGTCCAACCTCCCTGGGCCTGCTCCTCTCTGCCAGAGGGCTATTATTCTCTTGACTCACAGAGCTCTTTCTGTTTGGATTCTCTCCAGAGCTAGCAAGCTTGATTTTTAAAAGTCACTAGAGATATAGTTGATCTCTATTGATTCCATCATAGTTTGTTTAAGGAATTTCACACCATTCCCCTTCCTTTACAAACTGTCAATGAGGATACTCCCTACTACACTCACTTTACAATCTGTAAATAGGTCAAAAGAGGTAGAAACCATTTTGGTTCTCACTCTCTTTAAAAGGGATAATATGATCCATTCAAGGCACAACCTTAACACTTCATTGTCTCTTTTACCTTAAATCACCATTTCCTTCAGTGAGCTAGGGATAAAGGGGAATTGAAGTTGGAGAGGGGGCAGAATTCAATTGATCAGGATACAAGGGTACCACCAAGAGTACAGACATATAATCAAATCAAATCAGTAAATATTTATGAAGTGCATACTAGGTTTCAAGCATCATGCAAAGCACTCAGGATACAAAAAGAGGCAAAAGAGAATTCCTGCCCTCCAGGAGCTCGCAAACTAATAGGAGAGACACATGCAAATTGCATACACACACACACACACACACACATATATATATATGCATGTTATTTACAGGATAGATAGAAAAAATGAACAGAGGAAAGGCACTGAATTAAAAGCAGTTGGGGAGGGAAGAATTAAGAAGGGTGGGGAAAAAGCTTCTGGTAAATGGTGAAATTTTAAATGGAACTTCAAGGAAGCCAGGGAGTTCAGTAGTCAAAGGAGAGGAGGGAGAACATTCTAGGCATGAGGGATAGCCAGAGAAAATACCTGAAGTGAAGAAATGGAGTTTCTAGTTCCCAGGAGGACCAGGAGACCAGTGTCACTGGATCAGAGACTATGGACTAGAGTTAAGGTATAAGAATTATAAAGAGAGAAAGGGGCTACATTATGAAGGATTTGGAATGCTAAGTGGAGCCTACAGAAAGGATTATAAATATAATATAAATTATCTTCCCTACTCATTGTTTCTCAGAAGTCTGCTGTGCATTAGAAGAGGCAAAGCAGCATCCTGGAAATACCGGGAAAGCCAGATCCAGAGACTGGTTTTATACCCAGTAAGGCAAAAGGAATAGGAGCCTCTTCTAATTATCCCAATCAAGACTAAGAAGAGCCCTGGCATCATTTAAATTCAGGAAGACTAGTCTTGACTCCCACCAGTACTCTACCCTTACAGAAGGTATGTAAATAGCATGCATATATCACCATGTCTGTCAATGCAATTTCAAACTGCATTTGACCTCCATAAGACACTGTTGACTCATATTGAGCCTGCACACCATAAAAATATTAGCTTCTTTGCCAAAGATGGACCAGTTTAAATTATATTAGCTTAGAGGAAAGAGGGAAACACCTGAGCAGGACCTCAGTGATGTCAGAGAACCTTGGCACAGTTTTCTAATGCCTCCTTTTCCCAATCTCACTGCAGCAGGCTTGATGGGCATCATTCTAAGACTTTGCCCTTTAGGAGGCAAGGAGAATTAAAAATCTGGTCCAGTCAGAATTCCTAGCCTCCTGTCTGTCTGACATTGAGTGTGTGTATTTGCTTCCCACAGAGAGTCTGTCTTCTGTTTGGCCTCAGAAGGCAGAATTAGGGAGCAATGAGTGGGAGTTACAAAGAAGTAAATTTAGATTTCACATCGGAAGAAATTCCTCAACAATTAGAGCTGAATGTGCTGCCTGGAGCAGTGGCGGAATCTCTCCTTATTGGAGGTCTTCAAAGAGAGGATGACTACTCATTAGGAGTGTTGAAGTGGGATTTGATTTTCACATCAATTAATCCCTGGCATTCCTTTTGGTTCTTAAATTTTATAGTACTATGATTCCCTGAATAGTGACAGGGACATAGTAAACACTTAATTTTATCTAATTTAATTCACTCAGTTACTTGTCCTTTCCCTTATTGGAAGCAGTCTTTATTGGGACAGGACAAAGACCACGAAGACCTGCTGGAATTACAGAGTTGATATGAGGATACATAGAGTTGATAAGAGGGTAAATCTAACAAACATAAATTAGTTGGATTACCTGGCTGTCCCAAAGGTGGCCCTGAAATATATCAAAATAAATAGTTTTTGCTAATTAGCAGAAAGCTTCCTACCTTCCAGAAGCCTGACTACAATGCCACTGCAATAGGCCTGGAAGAATACTAAGGGGAATAAACAGAATAAAAGAGAGAAGAGAATAATGCAGGAACTGTAGGTGGGGAGGAGACATCTAAGACCTCCCATGCTATGGGTAAATGCATCTCAACAGACAGAATGATACTTGGTTGGGAAGGTTGTTATTGAAGGATGACTATAAATGAATAAAGAAAATGTATAATCAACCAATCAATAAACAATAAGGACCTACTATGTGCAAGGGAGTGTGCTGAATACTAGAATGCAAAGACAAAAATGAATAGTTCTTGCCCCCAAAGAGATTACAAAATAGATCTGATCTTTTGGGTAGATACAGCTATCATGCCTCACCTGAACTCCTCTTCTCCAAGCTGAACATTCCCAAGTTCTGTCAAATCATTTTCATATAATATAGACTCTAGGTCCTTACCATGGTAATTGCTTCTGGTTGCTCTCCCAGTGTATCAGTGTCCTTGCTAAAATGTGGCTCCCAGAACTAAACATAATACTCCTAATGTGGTCTGATTAGAAGAGTTCAGTTCAGTCATTTTAATGCTGTCTGACTCTTTGTGACCCCATTTAGGATTTTCTTGGCAGCAATTCTTTCTCCTTTTACAATTCTCTCATTTTATGGATGAGGAAACTAAGTAAGGTGATTTGTCCAGGGACATACAGCTAATAAGTGTCTAAGGCCAGATTTGAACTCAGGAAGACTAACCTACCAGTATTCTACCCTTACAGAAGCATTTATCACCATGTCTCTCGTAATACAATTTCAAACTGCATTTGTTTTTTCTTGACTACCATAGGACACTGTTGACTCATATTGAGCCTACACACCATAAAAATATTAACAACTTTGCCAAAGATTTAATTTAAATTCTAGTAGCCTAGGGGGAAGAGGGGGAAACACCTGAGCAGGACTTCAGTGATGTCAGAGAACCTTGGCACATTTTCCTGATGACTCTTTGTTCCAAGCAGCCAGACTTGATGGACATCATTCTTAGACTTTGCCCTTCAGGATGCAAGGAGAATTAAAAATTTGGTTCAGTCAGAATTCCTGGCCTGCCGGCTGTCTGACATTGAGTGTATGTATTTGCTTCCTCAGTCTATCTTCTGTTTGGCCTCAGAAAATAGAACCATCGAGCAATGGGTGGGAGTTACAAAGAAGTAGACTTAGATTTCATGTCAGAACATTTAGAGCTGAATGGGCTGCCAGGTGCAGTGGTGAAACCTTTCCTCACTGGAAGTCTTTAAGCAAAGATAGGAAGACGACTAGTTAGGATTGTTGAAGTAGATTCTATTTTCACATCCACTGACTCCTGACATCCCTTTTGACTCCTAAATTTTATAATACTATAATTCCTTGAAGTCAAAAGAATTTAATATTTTTGGAGGGGGAAATGGGAATAAGAATTAGGAAAGGGATATAGATAAAGGATAAAAAGCATAAAGGAAATGGCAGTTGCCTGGATTAAATAAAAATTCAGGAAATTTTTCTCATAAACTTGGTTTAAAACGGATAATGAACTGGACTATAGAGAAGGCCATTGATAACAGGGTTATAGGTGAATTTAGGTAGGAATTAAGTAGATTCCTGCTAATGTTCATAATATTCATTATATGGAAAATTAGTGTGCTCTGCAGCTAATGAATTAGACTTCACTGGAAAATGTCAGCAACATCAAAAGATAAATAAATTACAATCCCTGTACCAAGGACTATCCAATATAGTGGAAGAGATACAATATATACAGAGATGACGATGCTATAAAAATGGAATATAACATTAGCATAAGAAAGAAAGAAACTAAGTCCATGGCATGGTTTAAAGTAGTAATTATTCTAGGAGAAGGGAGATAGCAGGAGATTTTCATGGAGTTTTCCAAGCTTTGAAAGTAAGTACAACATTATTTATGGGATGCTGGTTTGGCCACTGTCACCTATAAAGTAGTAATAATGTCCCCAGGACACTCTCAAGTCTTTGTCTCTTTTTCCCTCTTGACTTGAGCAACCCAAGATAAAGTTGATATATTGAGTGTTGGACTTCCTTATTTATGTATTATCCCCTGAGCCTCATCTCTCCTCTCTTTTGTTTCCAAAATTCAGGATGAAAGATGTCTTAAGTGTTGGGCAGAGCACTGCAGTCATTTACAGAAATAATAAGGATGACTATCATAAAAAGAATGATAATCATACCTATGAAGAATGCATATTTTCATAGAGATGAGACTGTCAAAAATCATTGGAGAGAATGTTGAGTCTTGACTCTACTAGTTAAGATTGTGTCTAAGTGATTTTTACCAAAATTTCTTAATTTCCATGTTGAAATTTGACATGATAGGAACATTTTAATTCCTTTTGCATGGAAACCTGGAGGGTAAATAGAGGCAAGTGTATACTAGTAAAGGAGCTGACTCTAGCATTAATTGTGAATTGTGACCCCTAATTAAATTACTCGCATCACCTTCTCTACCTTTTTCCTCACCTTCAAAATGAGGAGGTTCTAAATTATTTCCAAGGGTCCTTATTTCAAAGATTTACTGATTCAATGATTGATAACCTTTTATATTAATCTAGCAGTTTTTAAAATCAGCCAGTTCACAAATATTTATTGAGCACTGATTGTGTATAGGAATCTACAGTAGGCACTGTGCATGACTCAAGGAAATAGAAGACATAAGCTCTACCATCAAAGAAGTTATAATATATTTAGAGAGTGAGCACATGGATAGATGAAATAACTCCTAGCAATACCAAGCAGGCATGATAAGTACCAACTGAATAGTCCTGACATGTACTATTGGAATTCAGAGGAAGGAGAGCTTACTTTGAGCAGATATAATCAATCAATCTACAGCCATTTATCATGTGCCAAAGTATGGTGCTCGGTTTGGTGCTGAGAATGCAAAACCAGAAATGAAACAGTTTTTGATCTCAAGGACTTTACATAAGGTGAAAAATAGAAAATAAATCTAAAGCAGTTAGGGAAGAAAGGTCTCAGTTGAGGAATGAAGAGACTTTGAGGGGCGGCTAGGTGGTGTAGTGGATACAGCACCGGCCCTAGAGTCAGGAGTACCTGGGTTCAAGTCTGGTCTCAGACACTTAATAATTACCTAGCTGTGTGGCCTTGGGCAAGCCACTTAACCCTGTTTGCCTTGCAAAAACCTAAAAAAAAGAAGAAACTGAGTGTTTGAGTTGATTCTTGAAGAAAGTGAAAGACTCCATGATTAGAAGAGGGAAGGGAGTTCCATTCCAGGCATGGGGGTGGGGGGGTGGTGGTGGTGGGGGCAGGCAGGGAGGGAATGCTAGAAACAGGGGATGTAGTGCTGTATATGAGGTATAGAAAAAAGGTCAGTTTGGCTGGATTATAGAGTGTGAGAGGGAAAATGATGTATAGGATATACCAATTGACTTGTGTACCAAGGCAGACTATATAAGGAGACTAGAAATATAGGCAGGATCCAAGCTATAAGGCCTTTAAGAGTCTAACAGAATATATTTGGGAGTCATTAGAGTTTATTGAGTGGAGGACTGAAATGATCAGATGTACCATCAGGAAAAACTAGCACCTGGGGGTATCAGGAAAAGCCTCATAGAAGAAGGTATGGGTTGGGGTCAAACTTGAAGGAAGTAAGAGATTTTAGATCATTGTAGGACATAGATTTCAAAGACTCTCAGGGTCTCCAAGTTAGTAGGGACTTTAGAGTTCATTTAGTCTGTATTTGAACTTGACCTGGAGAGATAGGTAAAATTTTGAAAGGCAGAATCTAAGAAGAGACAGTATTCTAGGAGGTAAAGGTGAGTAGGGTAATATGTAGTTAGAGTAGTGGAGAAGAGGAATCCCCTATCTTTCAAGAAGAGAATAGAATCAGAAGCGAGAAACATGTGTCTGACCAAAGCATGGGAGACTTCAGTCATGACAGCAATAGAAGCTGGTTAACAGGTGACCTGAAACCATGCTTTCCTGACCCTTTTGAAGACCTAGCCTCTCATCTGCTGGGAAAGTTTTATATATGTTATTGCCCAGAAAATAAAACCACCTAGGAAATGACATTTAAAGAACTTTCCCAATTTTACAAGTCTATAGAGAACTATCATTGCCAAAAAAATGGGGTCATGAAGAGTCAGACACAATCAAAATGACAGAATAACAACAAAAAGGATGCTAAGAAATAACTGACATAAAGGTGATGTTTTACAGAAATCAGTGATGGAGTAGCTGGTTAAAATGGACCCTTCAGGAATGTGACTACACACACTACTGCCTTTCCATTGAAAATCAAGGTAAGCCTCTCTATTTCTCTAACATCTCTCTTTGAGTCAAGAACTGCAGATTCTTGGAGACATAGTTCTTGATTAATCAGTCCTCTGACTGGCAAATGGAAAATGCAATTTACAAATAGAAACTAGAGAAAATTAAATAACAAAGTCAGAGCAGTTGAGCATATAAAAGAAATGAATGGTTAATGAAAAATGGTGCCACTTTGTAGAATCAGATTAAAGTACAGTTTCTACCTACGTTGTGCTACCTTTTTTTCCCCTAACACATCTGGTAGATTTAGAGCTGGAAGGGACCTCAGAAATCATCTATTAAGGAAGACTAGAAAAGGCTTCTTGCAAAAGGTATGATTTTAGCAGAGTCTTGAAGGAATCCAATAGGGTTAGGAGGTGGAAATGAAGAGGGAGGACATTCCAGGCATGAGTGCAGCTGGTGAAAATGCCCAATAATGTGTTCTATGGTGGGGGGGAAGATCAAAGAAGCTATTACTACTACTACTACTACTACTGAATCATAGATTACATGGAAGGAAGGAAGGCATAAGAAGAGACTAGGTTGGGAAGAGCTTTTTAAAAGTCAGAGGTTTTTATAGTTGATCCTAGAAGTAATTGGGAGTCACTAGTTTATTGAATAAGAGAGTCATGGTCAGACCTCTGTTTTAGGAAGATCAATTTGCCATCTTACTGAAGTAAGAAATAGATTAGAGGAGGTAGAGACTTGAGGTAAGAAGATTAAGTAACAAGCTATTGAAATAATTCAGGCCTAGGTTGATAAGGGCCTGCACCAGAGTGGTTTCAGTCTTGGAGGAAAGAAGGAGGCAAATATTTGAGAAATATTACAAAGAGATGAATAACAAGTCATGAAACTGATCTGAAATTTAAGTGAGAATAAGGAGTCAAAGATGGCACAGATTTAGGAACTAAGGAGGATGCTAATACTCTAAACAATAGTAGAGAATTTAGGAGGGCAGTATTTTGGGGAAAAGATAGTGAGCTTTGTCTAGGATAAGCTTAGTTTAAAATGTTTATAAGATTGGGGATGTCTAATAAATAGTTGGAGATTCAGGACAAGTTTTAGAAGAGAGATTAAGACTAGACAAATAGATCAGAAAGTCATCTGCATAGAGATGGTAATTGAAATCATAGGTATTGATGAGGTCATCCAGTGATATAGTATAGAGGGAGAAGAGAAGAGGTTCCAGGACAAGAGCCTTGAGAGATCCCCATAATTATCTGGCATGATGGAGATGAAGATCTAGAAAAGGAGTTAGAGAAAGAGAGGTCTGACAGGTGGGAGGAGAACCAGGACAAAGCAATGTCACAAAAGACTAGAGAGAAGAAAGTATCAGGTATAAAAAAGGTAGAATTTTGACAAAATCATTCTTAAAACAATATTGATGTTACTGCATATAATGTTCTCGTGGTTCTGCTCACTTTGCTCTATTATAAATACACAAATTAAAAATAAAGAACATGTAAAGAAAGATGCTATCTGCAGCCAGAGAAAGAACTGATAGAGAATAATTGTATATGTACACATACAAACAAATATACGTATATATATATATATGCATTTGTAATTAATGGTAGCCATATCTAGGGTGAGAAGAAGGGAAAAAAGGGAATAATTTACATGATAACTTTGTTGTATATTTGAAGAGAATAAAAAGTTGTAGATGGAAGATCTGCAGTTTCATGTGCAATGATCTTTTTTATTGCACCATGTTATGGAAATGCTTATTTTGTGTCATGAATTGAAAATTTAAAAAAAAAATTAAAAGGAATATTTACCTCAGTTGACATAATCACAAATAACACTTTCCCTTTTGTGTGAGAGGCATTATTTCCGGGAAGAGGAAAGAGTTTATTATATAGCTTAGACTCACAAAGCATAGTCCCAATTCCAAGTCCAGGACCCACTTCAGGTTCAAGTCTTTTAATTGACTGCTTGCACTTTGAAAAATGATGAGGACAAATCAGAATTCTCTTTGCCATCATCTTTTCAGTTACATTTTTTCCCCATTCAGTCACAGTCTTCTTCTATCTATTAAGCTTAGTGTGAGTACTATGGACCCTACATGATAGGGGTTGCAACCATGTTAGCTAAATTGAGCATGGGATTAAAGGTTGTACACATCCAGAAAGTCTCTGACCCCAGTACCTTTCTAGGAATACTGAAGATGACTACAAGGTATTTTGTGTTTCACCAGGTCCTGGATTCACCCAAGGCAATCTTGTTTTGGGTTACCATGTTCAGGACTTTTGATGGACTCATCTGAGCTTGTATTTTGGTTTCCCTTCTGTTTTAACTCCACTCAAATTTTATAGAATGTTTACAGTTATCCATATCTATCTCAGTCTACCTTGCTTTCAAGTTGCTTCCTCAGCAACTTTGCTTAATTATTTACATGTGGTTTGTATTTGGGCATCCTTCTATAAATCCTACATAATGTAAACTTTCCAGAATCTAGATAAGAAAGAGTCAGATTTCCTTTTCAGGTTGCTCTCCTTAATCAAACAATCTAATATATTTCTTTCTAAAATTATTTCAGATTTTTGGGTTTTTTTCATGAATAACAATGCTAAGAGCCACATTACACAAGAAGAGGGGGATCAATGCTGTCAAAAGCTACAAAGAGTTCAAGAAGTCTGAGAACTGAGGAAAAATACTTCCAATTTGGCAATTAAGAGATTTTTTGGTAACTTCAGAAAAAGTAGTTTCAGTTGCATGATGTTGGAAGCCAGAATATAAAAGTTAAAAAGAGAGTGAGTTGAAAGAAAGTGGATGGATCTGTGTCAGACAGGCTTCTCAAGAAATTTAGCTGCAAAAGGGAGGAGAGATAGAGGATAATATCTAGTAGTTGAGAATTTTTTGATGATGGGGATATGGTATGTTTGTAAACAGTTAGGAAGTGGAGCATCTAAGTGGCACAGCCAAGACAGCATGAGACTTGGAATCAGGAAGATTCATCTTCATAAATTCAAATCTGGCCTCATGCACTTAGCTATGTGACCTGGGCAAATCACTTAACCCTGCTTGCCTCAGTTTCCTCAACTGTAAATGAGCTGGAGAAGGAAATGGCAAACCTCTTAAATATCTTTACCAAGGAAACCCCAACTGAGTTCACAGCAGTAATGATTTAACAATATCAACCAGAAAGGAAGCAGCAATTAGTCAGAGAGTGACTGAAGAAAAGAGAGAAAGTTGATAGAGGAGGTAATCTGCTGGGGAAGATGAGATTAAATGGGCCATTTCATTATGAGAGACAGGAGTGAAGGCAGGGATAGTGGCATAAGGAATCTCAGAGACTGGGTTGAGGAGGAGCAAAGAAGATGAAGCTCTTGGTGAACGGCTTTAAATTTTTTAGTTGAGGGGATGGGGAGAGGAGGAGTCATAAGATGGTGGAAGAGGGATCTAAAGGTTTTGGGGAGAGTGGGATAGTAAGTTGGTTAAGAAAGTATAAAAGAGAGACTTTGATCTGGAGGGGGCGGATCCAAGATGGCGACAAGAAAGGATCGAGTCTCAGGTGTTCTCTGATAAAACTCATAAGCTAAGGGCTCTAACTAAACTTTCGAGAGACAGAACCCACAGAGGGACCCAGGGAGGCAGTTCTCCTACTCAAGGTAACCTGGAAAAGAGCAGAAAGGCTCTGCTCCCCAGGGTGGAGGGGTGGCCCGCCAGAGGGGTGGCCACCCAGAGCGAAAGAACTTCAGCCTCCTGGAGGCAGCCCCAGGGCACTGGGAGTCGCTGAGCCTCGGGGGAGTTTCCTGAACTACACCCCAGGGAGCATCAGGCATAAAGTGGGGGAACAGTGGGGGACCTCTGCCAGAGCGAGCACGTGAAGCCCAGCCCAAGCACGTGGAGCCCAGCCCTCAGGGCACACAATGAGCAGCTTGGTCTTTAGGCAGCCCAGATCCGGAAACAGAAGCAGGCAGAGCAGGTAAGCAGGAGCCCCCAGGGCATGAGCCCATTGAAACTAGGGAGGGGAGTGAAGAGAGAGACTGCCCAGCTCTGTCCTCTGCCCCTGGAACAGGACTCTGGGGCTCTGATCACATTCCGATCCAAATTGCAGTCTAGGCCCCCCACATAGAACAGCAGGGCCCCCTGCACCTCAGCCCCGTGGCAGAGGGGGGCACTTATGGTCATTCACAGACCAGGAGGGAGGACAGAGTCTCACACACTGAGACCCTTGTGGGAGTGTCCCAAAAGCTCAGGAAGCACCCCAAAACAGGCTTAGGCTGGGAAAATGAGCAAGCAGAGAAACAAGAGGAACACCATTGAGAAATATTTTGCATATGAGCCCAAGAAGGATCAAAGTACTCAGTCTGATGATGAGGAAGCACAAGCTCCTGCATCTAAAGACTCCAAGAAAAACAGAAATTGGGCTCAGGCTATGACAGAGCTCAAAAAAGACTTTGAAAATTAAATGAGGGAGTTGGAAGAAAAACTGGGAAAAGAAAGGAGAGAGATGCAGGAAAAACATGAAAATGAAGTCAGCAGCCTAGTCAAGGAAATCCAAAAAAATGCTGAAGAAAATAGCATGCTAAAAACCAGCTTAGGTCAAATGGATAAAACAATTCAAAAAGTTATTGAGGAGAAGAAAGCTTTAAAAAGCAAAATTGGCCAGATGGAAAAAAGAGATAAGAAAACTCTCTGAGGAGAACAAATCCTTCAGACAAAGAATAGAATTCAGGGAGATTGATGAATTTACCAGAAATCAGGAATCAATACTTCAAACCCCCCCAAAAAAATGAAAAATTAGAAGAAAATGTGAAATATCTCATTGAAAAGGCAACTGATATGGAAAACAGACTTAGGAAAGATAATTTAAAAATTATTGGAATACCTGAAAGTCATGATCAGGAAAAGAGCCTTGACATCATTTTCAAAGAATTGCTACAGGAAAATTGCCCTGACATTCTAGAAGCAGAGGGCAAAATAGAAATGGAGAGAATCCACCAATCCCCTCAAGAAAGAGATCCCAAAAAACCAACCCGTAGGAATATTATAGCCAAATTCCAGAACTCCCAAGTCAAAGAGAAAATATTACAAGGAGCCAGAAGGACACAGTACAAATACCATGGAGCTGCAGTCAGGATCACACAGGACTTAGCAGCAGCTACATTGGAAGCTCGTAGGACTTGGAATATAATATACTGGAAGGCAAAAGAGCTTAGAATGCAACCGAGAATCAACTACCCAGCAAGGCTGAATGTCCTCTTCCAGGGAAAAAGATGGACTTTTAATGAACCAGGGGAATTTCAAATGTTCCTTTTGGAATGGCCAGAGCTGAACAGAAGGTTTGATCTTCAGATACAGGACTCAGGTGAAGCACGGAGATTGGAGGAGAGGGGGAAAATATGAGGGACTTGATGATCATGAACTGCATGTATTCCTGCATAGAAAAATGACACTGACAATACTCATATGAACCCTCTCAGTTAATAGGGCAGGTAGAGGGAGATTTTATAGTTGAAGCACAGGAGAAAGTTGAATTTGAAGATAAAATATGGTGTAAAAATGGAGTCAATAGAAAAAAGGGAAATGTAATGGGAGAAAGAAAAAGGAGAGGGGGGAATAGGCCAAGATATCTCATATAATAAGATTTTTCTTTATTACAATGAGCTATTGCAATGATATGGAATGGGGGAAGGCAAGGGGGAATGAGGGAATCTTCGCTGTCATCAGAGGTGGCTAGGAGAGGAAACAGCATATATACTCAATGGGGTATAGATATCTGGAGTAAGAAGGAGAGAAGGGGGACAGGGGAAAGGGGGGATGTGAGTGATGGAGGAGGGGATGTACCATGGGGGGAGAGTGGTCATATTTAACACATTTTCTTTTATACTTCTTGCAAGGGGCTGGGATTGGATAGCCTGTCTGGGACCATAGGGCCAGGTAGATGCTGGGCCTAAGGGGTGGTAGGGGGGCTCTGGGCCTCTTGGTTCCAGGACCAGGGATCTGTCTGCTGCGCCACTCAGAGACCCTACAGCAGAGTCAGAGTGAAAGGAGAGAGAAAATATAGTACATGGTAGTGGAGAAATAAGAAAGGAGGGAGTTGTGATCAGCAATGGCAACGGTGGAAAAATATGGAAATAACTTTTGCAATGGACTTATCATACAGAATGTGATCCACCCACGACAGAGTTGTTGGTGTTGGAACAAAGACTGAAGCACATTTTTTATTATTATTATTATTTTGGGGGGGTGCAGGGCAAATGGGGTTGGGTAGCCTGCCTGGGGCCACATAGCAGGGTGATTGTTGGGTGTCTGAGGCCGGATTTGGACCTGGGTGCTCCTGGCTCAAGGGCCAATCCTCTGTCCACCACCCAGCCACCCCTACTATTATTATTACTATTTTATTTTATTTTGGGTCTTTTTTTTCCTTTTTTTTTGGTTTTTGCAGGGCAGTGGGGTTTGGGTGGCTTGCATGTCACATGGCTGGGTGATTGTTGGGTGTATGGGGCCAGATATCGGCTCAAGTGCTCATGGCTCCAGGGCTGGTGCTCCATCCATTGTACAACCTGCCCATACCTACAATTATTACTATTATATTTTTTAATTTTAATTTTTTTCTCTCGCCTTTACTTTATCGCTCAAGCAAGTCTATATTCATGGGGGGAGGGGGTATTTTGTTTACTCTTAAACAAGAATATTTTATTAATGTAAAAAACCCCATTATTTGTACAAAATGAGAATAAATATTAAATTAAAAAGACTTTTATCTGAACTGAAAAAAAAAGAAAGTATAAAAGAGGGGCAGCTAGGTGGTGCAGTAGATAGAGCATTGGACTTGGAGTCAGGAGTCCCTGAGTTCAAATCCGGCCTCAGACACTTAATAATTACCTAATTGTGTGGCCTTGGGTAAGCTACTTAACCCCATTGCCTTGCAAAAACCAAAAAAAAAAAAAAAAGAAAAAGAAAGAAAGAAAGAATCTCCTTGCTGCAGTGAAGGTCCAGTTGAGATTATGTAATATAAATATATAATGAAAACCAGTCAGCACAGTTTTTTTTATTATCTCTGGCTTTGTTCAGAAGCAAATGTATATGAATGGAAGTAGAGCATGGGGGGAGTAATCCAGTGCTGGGGTTTGTCAGGGAAAGATCTTTGATGTGATAATGGGACAAGGGACTAAAAGGTCGAACCATCTCTGTGTGTGACTGTGGTGGTGTAGAAGCAGGGCATACAAAATAAGTGGAGGAACTAAGAGTCTAGGGTTAGAGATTGGGGTTGGGATTAGAAGTTATTAGAAGTTGGGAGTAGAAATATATATATATATATAAATATGTATGTATTTATACACAAAAAGTTTACACACACTATGGATAAATATGTGTACATATATACATGTGTGTATATGTGTATATATATGGACAGATGCATGTAGGTATTATATAAATATGTATATAAGAAAAATATATACATATACATGCACGCATAGATATGGAGCTGGAAAAGATAGAAAAGCTGTAAGCCAGGCAGTGAACTCCCGAGTAAAGGAAGGAGAGTGTCCTAGAGACCTGTAACACCCAACTCAATCCAAAACTTCACAATTCAGCTCCATAAGGCTCCATGGAAGTAAAGGTTTTCTAAACATATGTAAGTCATTTGTGTTCAGGTTTATATTTTCACCTCCATTCAAGCCCACCTATCTGAACTTATACTCCCTTTGGAAACCTGCTGTCATCAATCCCATTGATTCATAACTTTTTGACCAATAATATCTTCCAAATGTCTTCTAATTTTATTTTTCTGACCTACTGAAGATATGAATAATTAGATACCTTTATATGTTGTACTAATATTTGCAATCTGATCAATTACCTACTCACCTACACTCCAAAATGTTTTATTTTGTTTGCTTTTTGTCCTCAGCATCTATCACAGTGTCTTACATTTAGTAGGCATCTAATAAATATTTGTTGAATTAAAAAAAAAGAATTGAAGTAACTCAAAAGAAATATGAGATGCACAAATTTAAAGAATTCATTTCAAAAGTTCACGTGGACTATTTGTGCCTGACCTGTGTGGCCTTAGAATATTCTGAGTTCATATTGGTCTTATCAGTCATAGTCAGACTCAATGTTTGTAACTTGACTTTACATAGTAATATCATTTTGGTGCTCTTTCAGAAAAAAAAGGATACCAACGAACCAACAACTGATTGTCTAAACTTAAAAAAGTGATGGAGAAAATTGTTAACAATTCAGATATAGGGGCGGCTAGGTGGCGCAGTGGATAGAGCACCATCCCTGGAGTTAGGAGTACCTGAGTTCAAATCTGATTTCAGACACTTAATAAATGCCTAGCTGTGTGACCTTGGGCAAGCCACTTAACCCCATTGCCTTGCAAAAACCTAAAAAACAAACAAACAACAAAAAAAAAATTCAAATATACATGAAAGTGAGTCTTGATACATTTTCCTCAGAGAAATAGTTGTTAAACATAAACATTTATTATTACATCATTGCCCTTTGCTATCATTTAACCTGCTGGTTATTTCTGAGGACCAGCAAGAAGGTAAGTGGGCAGCTAGGTGGGATCAGGAATTGCTAAGTTCAAATTTGACCTCAGATAGTTACTACAAGTGTGATCCTGGGCAAGTCTCATCACTGTTTGCCTCAGTTTCCTGGCCTGTAAAATGACTGAAGAAGGAAAATCACTCCAGTACCTTTGTCGAGAAAATCCCAAAAGGGGTCAGTCACAAAGAATCAGACATGACTAAAATGACTGAACACCACTACCACCAACAACAGAAAGGCAGATTTTGTTAGATGGAAGAGTACCTAGTGAGAAGTCAGGAAAAATAGGAATTAACCAAGTTGTAAAGGACTTCAAATGCCAAAAGGAAGATTTTCAGTATTTACATTTTTTCCAGGGGTAATAAGGAGCTGACAGTCTTGGGAGAAGGAGAAGTAATGGAGAATTGTCCCTATTTCATTAGTTACCTTATCTCTTGCTCTGGCTGTCCTTGTTCTCAGACGGTTTGGGGACAGTGAGAGAATAAGGCTGGGCATTTGATTTTCTCATTCCTCTCTTCTCCTCCCCAGTACTATCTGGTCAAGATCTGCCCTTTTCTCTTATTGCCTACCACCAAACAATTCATCAATGACTATTTATTAAACCCCTTCTAAGTGCCAGCTCCTAGGAGCTGGGAACAGAAATACAAGAAATTATATTTAACAGGGCAGTGGTTAAAATGTAGGACTTAAGAGGTAGTCAAAATGGACCTCAGACAACTCCTAGCTGTGTGATTCCAGTAAGTTAATTAACCTCTCTCAGCCTCAGGTTCATGTATAAAATGAGGAGGTTGACTAAGGCCCGGAGGTCCTTCTCAGTCTAAAGTTATGATTCTAGGAAACAGCCCTCACTTGCTAGGATCTTATGTTTTATTGGGGGATAGGACTGGCCTTGATAAAAAAAAAATTGGGCAAAATAAAGCCAAGATTTTATTTTAGCATTCCCTATGTCCTCAAAAACAAGCTAAGGTCGCCAGATTTCAATCAAACATAAACTTGACTTTTTTGTTTTTGTAATCCACAGGAAGTACATGATAGTAGAGATATTCAAAATGTTGTTTGTCAACCTGTGCTGATCTTCTAGCTCTCTTGACCTTTGAAATGAAGTGAATTTTCTTTTCCTGAAGTTCTCTGGTGGTCAAATTCAGCTGTTTCATAAAAGATAAAAGCAAATTAGAGACCAAAAGGAGATTTTGTGCTCCAGTGTGAGCCAAACATTCTTTTCAAGAAACAAGTCTTCTTGAGACCTGTATCTGTTGTGTGTGTATGTTTATAGAAACGCATCTTCATAACAATTCTGTAAATTCTCAAATTAAGAAGGGAATTCTGAGAAGTTGTTGATAAGCACATCTTAAAATGTCATATGGGAATAAATGAAAATACTTGCATTTGCACAGGACTGTAAGCTATCTGATGTGCAATATAGAAACAATATAGATGTGCAATATAGTTATTATTTTATTAATAAGAATTTCAGTAATAAAAATATGGGTAAATCATGGAAGGTCAGGTAAGTCCTCAGTACTAAAGGTCACTTAGTTCCCCTGGGCCTCAGCTTGCTCACCCAGTAAATGAAGATGATAGATTGTATCTCTAAGATCCTTTCCATTCTAAAAGTTTTAGGCCAGGCCTTGTTTATTTGTAAATAAAGACCACCCGGGAGAAAAATCTAATATATATGATGTAATGGAAAGATAACTAGACTTGGAAGGAGAAGATCTGGACAGGAATTCAATTGGTGTCATTTAGTGACTGTGTGAACTTGGAAAAATCACTTAACCTCTCTGTCCCTCTTACTAATAAGGAAGATAATAGGAAATCAACTATATAAAATAGGATGTATACAGGATAAAGTTGGGATAGTTTCAGAGGGAAGACACTGACAATAAAAGGAGCCACAAAAGATTTTTGCAGCCTTTGGGCTCCTTCTCCTCTTCAACTCTGTCCTTCCTTATGTCCCTTTCCTTTTCTTACTCTTCTCTCTCCTTCTCTCCCCTCCTGCTCCTTCCCTTCCCAGGAGAAACTTGAAGAAAGAAACAATTCTAGGCATATGAAGTGCTGCTTTCATTACTGCTCTCAGCAGAAGAGGTGAAAATAGGGGAAAGGGGTGGGAGGCAGAGAGACTATGCCCCCGGTTAAAGGATTGGCAGGGAATTGATCAGGGAGGATGCAAAATGGAGCATGATGTGGAGTCAGTGAAAAATACTTTTTTTTTTCCTCTTCCTCATAGAAAAGCCTTTTTTGTGCTTTAAAGTTTTTATTTTTTCTCTCATTTCAGTATTTATTAAACCATTACCTTATGTCAGGTTTAGTCTTAGTTACAATAGGTTAAAAATAGCAGTACTTATATGGCACATTAAGCTCTGCAAAGTGCTTTATACATATTATCTTATTTTATCCTTCCAACAACCTGAGAATTGCTATATTATTATCTCCAGTTTACAGATCCAGAAACAGACTGAGAGGAATTCAATGAAATCTAGAAGTATATTAAGCAGCATCTTGCAACAGACACATAGTGCATGAAATATAAAGAGAGGCAAAAAAACAAAAACCTCAAGGAGTTCACAATCCACTGAAGGAAGTGACTTATCCAGGGTCACACATCAGGTAAGTTGTCTAAGGCTGGATTTGAACTTAGATCAGCCTCTAGGTTCATTATTCTATTCATGTATAAAGGAATTTGATGAATCTTATTGTAATAATGAGGCTTATTGGATCAAAATAGGAGAACAGCAGGTGGTTCCTCATTTGAAATATGCTTCAATCACTACAATAAAAGACACTAATATCAAAGGAAAGAGCTAATTCCAGGAAAGAAAATGGTGGTTTGTCTCAGAAAAAAAGTTTTCTAACCATTGTTGCACTTTAAGTATTCGTCCATGAAAAATATTGTAAAGATTATGAATCAAAATTGCGTAGGTCTTCTTTACCTAAAAAAATACATTTCCAAGTTTGAGAGGTTGAGAAAACCACAGCAGTAGTAATGCTAAGAAATAAGTCCTTGGCAAACTCCAAAACCCTAGTCATACTCTTGGAATAAGACTAGTAGTTGTTCTATGGTAGCGAGTTGTCAGTTCTTTTCTTTTCCTTTTCCTTTTCCTTTTCCACCCTCAATCCCCCACTGGTACAAATTAGCAATGAGAGTTCCCAGTCTAGGTTCCTTGCTCCCTTCACCCAATGTCTGGTCCCATTATGCCCTAATAAGAACCCTCCAAAATCCCATTAGACTTTACCAGTTTGGGGCGAGTGCCCCATTCCCCCTGGAACCCAGCTAAGTCCCCATTTCTACCTGGATCTAAGGACTTGTCTGATTTCTACCATTTCCCCTGACTTCCTTTTATTTTGTAAGTATGTCCCATCAATCAAGTTGCCTTACTTTACTGGTTTGTTTTATACTCCACATTTCCTTTCATGAGGCCTTGCTATTCCAAATCTTACTAAGTTTGCATTATTGTGTTATTGTTCAGTCATCTCTGAACAAAATAGTCATGACCCTATTTTGAAGTTTTCTTGCCAAAGATACTGAAATGGCTTTGCTATTTCCTTCTCCAACTTATCTTAAACAGGGTTAAATGACTTACCCAAGATCACAAAATTAGTAAGGCTAGATTTAAACTCAGGTCTGCCTGACTCCAGACCTGGCTGTTTCTTCTGCCACCTAGTTGCCCTGTTGCATTAATATAAAGGCTTAAATAAAAACAATATATATAATGGATGAAATATTGAAATAAATGAAGTATTAAGTGGCAGGAACTGTCTAAAAATAATTTTGTTTTAAAGGGACTGAAATCTTTTTTGGAAAATAAAAAGTTAAAAATGATCAAGAAATTAACAATGATCTTTTCAGATTCTACAAAATTATGGAATTTAACATATTATTCAAAATCCATTTCTTGAATTTGTAGCTGGACTTTTCCCAGAAAGTTTAGGTGTTATCAATTATAAGAACATGGCAATTAAAAAAGGTCCCATAATAGAAAAGTGATGCTAAGTTGAATGGAATCCCTACATGCCCACGGACTGATATTGGTCACTGAGGAAGGTTGTCCCAATAGAAAATTATCAGAAATTATATTTTAAGTAAGATAAATAAGTATAATTTAAATTTAGCAATAATTGTTTTTAAAATATAAAATTGTTGATTTCCATGAAAATGGAAATGGTGATAGAAAAAAATCTGATATTTGAAATGATAACAGAAGTACTACAATGATGCCCTGAATAGAAAGCATTGGGTCTGGAATCAGGAAGAATGAGTTCAGACTTTTATTGCTTGTGGGTCCCTGGATAAGTCACTTAACTTCTCATCCTCAATCTTCTCACCCTCAAATCAGGGGATCAATGATCTCTAAGGTCCTTCAAACTCTAAGTACATGGTCCTATTATTTATTTATTTTCTGACTGTCACATAATTTTAAAAATGTTTAATTGTCTAACATTAAAGAAATAACTTCCAAATAAATATCAAAAGAAGAGATCTAGTTTTAATCAATCAACAAACATTTTATGAAGCTGGGGATGCAAAGATAAAAATAGACAATCACTACCTTCCAGGACCTATTTGTAGACACTTATGAAGATTGATGTTTTAAGTCAAAAAGACCAATGACATATAATATGATAGAATTTTAGAGCTCAAGGCCAACCTTATTTTATAAATGAGAAAACTGAGAACAGAAAGGTGGGTTTTCTAAGGTCACACACTGGGTAGTAGCAGCTTCAGGACTCTGCTAGTTGAGCACTCATGCCACTCCATCTGTACAGAGCAATAAAGTTTTAGATTTTTGCGTGTAACCTTGGATTTTCTTTTCTCAACCTCCAATTGATTGTACTTTTCTGTCCTCCTTCTTGAGTTCTTCATAGCTTTCAGATAGTGCCTTCCCATGTCTTATCACGAACTTCTTTTCTGAAGGAAAAGTCTTGTATTGGTCTTGGGTCTGTCTCAGCATGGGTTGGGTGGGTCTTATTACAACTGAATTACCAAGTATAGCCAAGATGCTGTTGCACTATGGCTATCAAAGTTCTCTGCTTTTACATGAATTCAGTTTTTCATGAACCCTATCTATATGACTGTTCTCATCTTGAAAAATCACTCTAATTGATGCCAGGTTCAGTCAAGTTGAATAAAACCTCACATCTTCTTTCCCCTAGCTCCCAAAGAATTTCTCACTCAAATCAGAACTTCTCTATGATCTATAATTTTTTTTAAATGTCCTCCACCACTCTGGAGCTCCAATATAACCTTCTACAATCAATTGGGTGGGGTTATACAAAATATTCAGAATTGCTTCTTGAGATATCCAAACTACATAAATAAGTGTATATAATATACAAAAAACTCTTGGCTTGTTGTATGACATAGAAAGAAAATATGTAATCCCTTTTATATAAGGAAGGAAAAGTAAAGCTTTTTTTTTGCAATGGGGTTAAGTGACTTGCCCAAAGTCACACAGCTAGGTAATTATTAAGTGTCTGAGGTCATATTCGAACTCAGGTCCTCTTAACTCCAGGGTCAGCTCTATCCACTGAGGCACCTAACAGCCCCTAAACTATTTTCTAAAGAAAAAGAAACCTGATATGAAAAAGAAAAAGTTGAAAGATAAACAGAATTAAAAGAATACTATACACCCTAACAGCAATGGTGGTGATGATCAACCTTAATGGATTTGCTCATTCCATCAGTGCAATAATCAGGACCAATTTTAGGGTATCTGTGATGGAGAATACTATCTGTATCTAGAGAAAGAATTGTGGAGTTTAAACAAAAACCAAAGATTATTACCTTTAATTTTTTTAATAAAGTCATCTTATATACTACATAATTTTGCTATCTCTAATATTTTATTTCTTCCTCAAGGTTATTTTTTTTCTCTCAACACATACAATTTTGATCAATGCATAGTATGGAAACAATGTAAAGATTACCTTCTGTCAGGGCAGGGGAGGAAAGGGAGGGTGGGAAAGGAAAGAGAGGGTGGGGGGAAATTGTAAAATTCAAAACCTTAAAAAAAAGATAGGTAGAAACTACAATTGTATATAATTGGAAAACAAGTATTTATTTTAAAAAGTTGAAAGAATGTTTCAGAAGTAAAAATGTAATCACTTGTCTCCTCATTCCAGCTCTATCCACTGAGCCACCTAACTGCCCCAAACTATTTTCTAATTTGAGAATGATGAATATGTTTATCACAACAAATTCTCAGGAGACTATAGTCTGACAACAACATGACACATAGATCTCTCCTTTTGCCTTCTTACTCATTGTTTGTTTCTTATATATGCACAGGTTTAACAACCAGTTTTTTTTAAAGCATGAATGATACATTTTTCATTTAATCTTCAGTAATATTTTTCCTTCACTTAAGTTTAGACAAACAACAAAACAATACTCAATTTCTGATTTGTAGTGTTTTTGCTACAAATTTCCAAGATATAAATGATCTTGATAAAAATTTAAATTCGATTCTCTAAAATGAGCTAGCTCCAGCACACCCCTTCCTACAAAGGTAATGATATCTAGTCTTGTACATAGGTCATAGCAGCATAGAGTGTGAGTTGGAAAGGAACTTGAAAATCATTTCATCCTTTGTATAACTGATCAAGAATCTCAGCAAGTGGTCATGTAGCTTCCTCTTGACAGCTACTGAGAAGGAACCCACCCACTGTCTGACACTTATGGACAGTTCTAGTTCAGAAAGTTTTTATTACATTGAGCCAAGTTCTATCAATTTATAATGTCTGCCATTGTTCCTATTTTTGGATTCTGGGATCAAGTGGAATGAGTCTACTTATTCCTCCATTTGATGGCCCTTCAAATATTTGAATGCAGCTAGCATGTCTCCCATTAATCTCATCAAGCTAAAATCTCCAAATTTCTCTAATTGTTCCTCATGTGATACATTTTCTAGTCATTTTATGAACACAACTCTTTATTCTGAAATTATATTTTTACATTCCTCTGACCTGTAACTTGTTTTCATATTCCATGGGGCTCAGTATAATATCTGAATTTAGTTGAATTTAGACTAGAAAGAAGCAATTATAGTAATCTGCTGTTTGATAAACCCAAATAGTCCAGCTATTGGGATTAAAACTCTCTCTTCGATAAAAACTGCTGGGAAAATTGGAAGTTGGTATGGAAGAAACTTAGATTAGACCAACACCTCACACCCTATACCAAGATAAGATCAAAATGGATACAGGATTTAGACATAAAAAAACAATATTATAAGCAAACTAGAAGATCAAGGAGTAGTTTACCTGTCAGATGTATGGAAAGGGAAGCAGTTGGAAGAGATGAAGAACAAACTAGATGATTTTGATTACATTAAATTACATTAAATTAAAAAGCTTTTGCACAGACAAAACCACTGTAACCAAGATCAAAAGAAATGTAGTAAACTGGGAAACAATTTTTACAACTAATGTTTCTGACAAAGAACTCATTTCTAAAATATATAGAGAACTGAGTCAAATTTTAAAAGAAAGCCGTTCCCCAGTTGACAAATGATCAAAGGCAAAGGCAATTTACAGATGAGGAGAGCAAAGCAATCCATAGTCATATGAAAAATTGCTCTAAATCATTACTTATTAGAGAAATACAAATTAAAGCTTCTCTGAGGTACCACCTCACACCTCTCAGACTGGCCAATATGACCAGAAAGGACAATGATTATTATTGGAAGGGTTGTGGGAAATCTGGGATACTATTACATTGCTGGTGGAGCTGTGAACTCATCCAACCTTTTTGGAGAGCAATTTGGAACTACGCCCAAAGGGCAACAAAAATGTGCATACCCTTTGATCCAGCAATACCACTACTGGGTCTATACTCTGAAGAGATGATGAAAAAAGGGTAAAAATATCACTTGAATAAAAATATTCATAGCAACCCTTTTTGTGGTGGCAAAGAATTGGAAATCAAGCAAATGTCCTTCAATTGGGGAATGGCTTAGCAAACTGTGGTATCTCTATGTCATGGAACACTATTGTTCTATTAGAAAACCAGGAGGGATGGGATTTCAGGGAAGTCTGGAGGGATCTGCATGAACTGATGCTGAGTGAGATGAGCAGAACTAGAAAAACACTGTACACCCTATCAGCAACATGGGGGTGATGATCAACCTTGATGGACACGTTCATTCCATCAGTGCAACCATCGGGAACAATTTGGGGCTGTCTGCAATGGAGAATACCATCTGTATCCAGAGAAAGAACTGTGGAGTTTGAACAAAGACCAAGGACTATTACCTTTAATTTAGAAAAAAAACCCCTCATATCTTATTGTCTGATCTTGCTATCTTTTATACTTTATATTTCTTCCTTAAGGATATGATTTCTTTCTCATCACATTCAATTTGAATCAATGCATACCATAGAAACAATGTAAAGACTGGCAAATTGCCTTCTGTGGGGGTTGGTGGGGAGGGAAGTAAGATTAGGAGAAAGATTGTAAAACTCAAAATAAATAAAATCTTTATAATTCTTTAAAAAAATGAATGTTCCACATCACAAATAATAAGAGAAACACTGGAAAACAATTTGAGATTATGCAAATAAAATAGATAAAATACCCATATCCTTTGATCCAGAGATTCCATTGCCTGCCACATAGTCCACAGATATCATTTAATCAAAAAAAAAGGCTCCACATTCATCAAAATTTTTATAGCAGCACTTTTTGTAATAGAATGAAATTGTAAACAAAGTAGATATTCATTGGAGAAAGGATAAACAAATTATGGTACATGAATGTAATGGAATATTGATGAGTTGTAAGAAATAATTCATATAATGAGTCCAGGGAAATATAGAAACTCTTCCATGAATTAATGCCAACTGAAGAAAGAATCAAGAGACAACATAAATATATAAATGACTACAACAATACAAATTGAAAGAACCATAACCACAAAATAATGGAAAATGAATGAAACAAAATTTCAAAATAAAAATACATAAACACCTCAAACTTAGCCCCAAAGAAGTAATATGCAAAGATTCCTTAGTCAATAATAAATATTTATTAAGTGCCTACTATGTACTAAGCAGTGGAATACCAAGCAAGACAAAAAATAGAGGTAGAAGGTCTGTGGATATGGAGCATTTGATTTTTTTCAATGTATTGATCAGTTTTACTAATTTTTTTTCTCGTCCTTCTTAAACAAAATGTATGATAAAGGATGACTGGGGGAGGGGAAGAATACAGAGGGAAATAAATAAAAAGATATCTAAATAAAAAGAAAATTAATTTCCTCTGCTTGTCTAGTTTCTATGCTAAAGGTCCTGAAGAGCAAGAAGAGAGTGATTAATCCCAAATGCTGAGGGGACATTTAATGCGAGAGAGAAAACTCTTTGGAAGCTTCCCAGACCTCAATGTACATACAGATTGTTAAACATCTGAAATCAACATCTTTACCCAGGGAGAAAGCCTTTTTGATGTAATTTGAATGATGGATGAGCTTGTCAATCAATCAACTAGCCAAACTCAAAGGAAATGAGAAAAAGTAAGTTTTAATGGATTAAGGGAGAAATATGGGGAAAAAATTAGACTAGGGTACACTGAGAATAATAAACATTAATAATGACCAAGAGAGGTCATATTGGTGACACTGTCCTTGAGGGAGGGTTTAGATATACTCAAAAGGTAAAGAGTTTCAGGAAGGTAAAAATGAAAGGGCACTGCTGACAATCTTTGCTAGAACCATCCTTGTCTTTATTAATATTACCTTCAATCATCTGGATTTTGCTTTCCTTCTACTTTCACACAGGTACATCATGACTGAGAAGATAACAAGTAGGTCAGGAAATTCCAAGCTCTCCGGATTTCCTCTAGGAACAAGTTAAATAAAACATTCGGGGTGAATGGCAGGGTAGAGCAGCAAAAATAAACAAGAGTTGGGGCAGCACTGTGGTCCTTCTGGGACAATTGGAGCAGTTCTGAAAAAAGAGCCTGAGACTGAAGTTCTGCTAACTGAGTGAACAGCAAACACCTCCAAACTAGCTAGGGGCAGCCAGGTTGGGCAGTAGCCTCCACTTCAGCCACAGAAATCTTCACTTCCCAGACAAAGTGTGTGTATGTATGTGTGTGTGTGGGGTGGGGTGTCTGCATCTGAGTGGGGAAGAGAGGGAACCTCTGCTGATAAAGGACAGCAGACCCAGATAAGACATGGTCCAGGGCAAGAAGGAACCAGCAGAGGCCCTGTGAGTGCAGAAGCAGGGGCTCCAATTAGTTCCAGGTCAGTGTTCTTAGAGAGTAAGATTATTTCTAGTCTAGTCTGCTGAGGGTCCCCAGCTATGATTTGGAAGGGTAACAGAGTGCAGATGTTGGGCCCAGGGCAAAGTTCTTGAGGCCAGAGGCATCATACTCTACCCAGCAGGACTAGAGCTGAATATATAGAAAAGCTGCAAAATTTTTTTTTAATGAACAGGCAAAGGAGAAAGAACCCAACTATAGACAGTTACTATGAGAGGAGAAAAAACTGGAGTTTTTCTTCAGAGGAAGATGCTGAAGCAAAAAAATAAAAGCCTCTCCTAGCCTAAAAGAGTAATGTCAAATGGCTACTTGCTCAAAAAAGAATTCATAGAGGAACTCAAAAAAGACTTTAAAATCAAATAAGAGAGACTGAGAGGAAAACAAAAAAGGAAAATAAGAACAAAACAAGAAAATTGTGAAAAGAAAGTAAACAAACTAGAAAAGAAGATTCAGAATCTTACAGAAGAATATAACTTTGAAAATTAGACCTGAGTAAGGGGAAGCCAATGAAGTTATAAGATGAAGAAATAATAAAAAAAAATAGAGAGTGAAAAAATAAAAGAGGTGAGATACCTCATGAGAAAAGCATAAGAAAAACACAAGAGAAAACATAAGAATTGGACTACCTGAAAGTTATGATCAAAAAAAGAATTTTGATATAATAATACAAGAAATAATTGAAGAAAATTGTCCTGAAGTGTTAGAACAAGAGGGGAAAGACGAAACAGAAAAAATTCAATCACCACTGAAAGGAATCCTAGGAGGAAAGCTAACAGGAATAGCATAGCTAAACTTCAAAACCTCTGATTAAGGTGAAAATATAAAGAGCAACAAGAAAAAAGAACAATTCAAATATGATGGAACCATAATTAAAATAACATAAGACCCAGCAGGGGCTACTTTAAAAGATCAAAGTTCCTAGAACACAATATATTGAAGAATAATTGAACTTGAGTATGGCCAAAAATATCATACCCAGTAAAGTTAAGTATAACCCTGAATAAAAAAATGTATGTTCAATGAATTGTCAGACTTTCAGGATTTTGTTGCAAAAAGACCTGCACTTAATAATTTTACATACAACTAAAATAAAAATAAGGTAAACGTCAAAGATTAATTACAAGGGACTCAATAATGACAAATTGTTTACTATCTGTATGTGGAAATGTAAACCATATGTCCAATACTAGTATTAGTAATAGTAGTAGTTAGAAGGAAAGATGTGAATAGAGTTGAATAGGATGGGATTCCTGGGAAAAGATTAAAAAAAAGTTATCTTATACAAATGAGGTGTGAGAAGAATTGATACAGAGGAATTAGATGGGAAGGGAGAATCAGTAAGTCTGGAAATCTATTCTCATTGGGAATGAGTTAGAGGGAGCAATACATACACAACACACACACACACACACACACACACACACACACACACACACACACACAGCTAAGAAAACATTCCAAATTCAGAAAGAAATAGGAGTAGATAGGGACAGTAATGATTTAGAGGATAAGGGAATAGGGTAAAATTAATGGGTATATAGAGGGTTGTATAAGAGAGATTGTTTGAAGGGTGGTTGATTAAGGAATAGAAGGGTAAGGTGGGGAGTAGAAGTAGAGAAATGAGGAGTGGTTGTTGCTTTCAGGAAATGTTATGAAAATGAGAAATATACACGAACCAAATATTTAGATATCTATGAACATTTATCTATATGTGTATTGTATATATATATATATATATATATATATAAACTGTCTCTCTATATAAATATATGGTTGTATATGTTTATGTAAGTATATGTGTATATGCACATATATAATCTCCATGCTTAATTATAGCCATCCTGGGGAGAGGTGGAAGTAAAAAAAAAAAATAAAGTGCAAGCATACAACAGAAGAAAACCCAAAAGGAAGCAAAGAAAAGATAAACAATTTTGAACACAATATATATATATATATATATATATATATATATATATATAATAGGTTTTCTTGAAATAGAAATTTGTTTCATATTATGAATCCTCTTATGCTTTGCTGTGCACTTGAGCAATTTTAAAATTTTGTAAAATAAAAAAATAGACTAAAAAAGTACATCATGTATGATTTCTCTCTTATCACATTCAACTTAGATCAATGTATACCATGGAAACAATGTAAAGGGAGGGGAGGAAGATAAAAACAGAGACAGACAGGAAGAGGGTGCAATTTTTAAAATATAGAAAGAATCCATTCCAAACAATGAGTATAGGATCTAAACTTAACTTATGATGGGAGATGTGAGTCTGCAACTTCTTCACCTATTCTTCATTACTATTCTCTCAAAGCATGAGCATTTTACTATGTTGAGGGCAATTTTTCTGAAACTCTTCTGGAACTAGTTATTTCTCTATTGTCTTCCCCATGAGAATGTGAGCTTCTTGAGGGGACGGACTATTTTTTGCTTTTCTTTGTATTCCCAAATACAGTTACTGGCACATAGGAATGATTTAATAAATGAAGGTTACTTGACTCTTCATCCTATCCACAATCTATTCATTCTACTTAGGCTGGTAGAACTAATGAAAGACTCACTCTTCACTGATTGTTTTTTAGCATTCCTAGTCAGTTAAAAGGTTTCTACTCTGTTCCCTTTGACACTTTTGAATCCTCCTGTGTCCTGGTCAAATGGGAAGAAGAAGAAGAAGAAGAAGAAGAAGAAGAAGAAGAAGAAGAAGAAGAAGAAGAAGAAGAAGAAGAAGAAGCAAGTACATGGTTGTATAATTATCCTCTACTAAGTATGTAGCCATTTCAAAAGTATTTGTCACCTACTCACCACTTTTCCTGTCATCTAAGATTCTACCTAGTTTTGGTTTCTTCTATTTTGAGTATGAGGGCAACTAAGGTGGCACAGTGAATAGAGAGCTAGACTTGAAGTTAGACAGACATTTTTCTGAGTGAAAATTTGACCTCAGACACTTCCCGTGAAACTCTGGGCAAGTAACTTAACCCTGTTGCCTCAATTTCCTCATCTGTAAAATGAACTGGAGAAGGAGATAGCAGACCACTTCAGTATCTTTGCCAAGAAAACTCCAAATAGGGTCACAAAGAGTCAGACACAAACAAAACAATTGAACAACAGCAACAAATTTTGAGTATCAGTCCCAGATCTTGCCTCTCTTCTGATCAGTTTCTTAGTTGAGCATAGTTATAGTGAAAAATAAAATTTGTACTCAGTTATCTCCATAACAACCAATTCAGCTTCATCAAGTTCTCTTTTATAGAATGTTTACTTTTAAAGAGGCCTTACTTCCTTTCTGGTACAACTGGTAAAAATAATGTTCTGTATTTTATGGAAAATTTTAAAGAGATTTTTTCTAAAGTAATTTTGAACATATTCAACCTGTTTTCCTTTTTTGCTCTGAGTTGACTTTAGACTCTAGTCTACTCCCCCTCCATCTCCCAGTAAGATGGGACTCCACATATTGCCTATAAAATATAACACTACACTACCATTTAGAATCCTGGATTTAGAGTCAAAAGACATGCATTCCATCTATGCTATTTAACTAACTGTTAAATTAACAAGTTAAGGCAAATTATTCAACTTTAATGGCCTCTTTTTTCCTCATCTGGAAAAAAGAATAGGTTGGACTAGATAAATAACTAAGTGGCACAATGTAGAGTGGGCTGGGCCTTGGATCAAAAAGATCTCAATTCAAATCTGATTTCAGAAACTTAGTAGCTGTGTGACCCTGGGCAAGTTACTTAACCTCACTGCCTCAGTTTCTTCAACTATAAAATGAAGATAACAAATACATCTATATCACAGGGTTGTTAAGAGAATCAAATGAGACTTTTTTAAGTGCTTAGCAATTGCACTCTTTATATAAATGAAGTCAAAAGTCTCTTTCGCTCTAAATCAATGAAGCAGCCACACTTTCCCAAGCCTGTGATGGATAAAAGTTGACCATAATGTGACTTTCACATTCTCATCATTATTGAAAAAGGAGTATTTGAGTTTTGCTTCCTGAATTTCTGAACTGATGGCATCTCAGTGGCCTTTGTTCTGTCCCTGAACTAAGGCAAAGACAAACACCCTCCAGACACCATCTGCAACTGAATAAAATACCCAGAGGCAACTTAGCTTGAAGTCTAAAAACAGTCTTCCCTCTCTTTTTCCCAACATCTTTTCATATCCAGAACAAAGATTTTCCAGTAATATGGCGAAGAAACAGCTCCCAAGCCCTCAAATAACCCCAGTTCAAAGGATGTATTGCTGCCAACCGAGAAAAAGTCATGACATCTGACTCCTGGACTTCATTTAACCCATAGGCTGTCTGTATAGTGACATATGGGACATAAAACAGTACAAAAAAGGTGGAAGTCCTTAGCACAAAAGAAAAACCCCATCCTAAAGGGAAATGACAAATATATCTAGTTTGTGGGTTTAGATCCATGCAGCAGAAGTTAGTCAAGAGGGTCAGACCTTTGTCTCCCCCTGATTCAGCATTACAAGAAGTGACCTTGCACTGATTTCATTACCCAGAAACAAACTAGATCTCTGGACCCCCCTTCCCCCAAGATCCAGACTTCAGGACAGAAGACTCCTTCTTCTCCTCAATTATCACTCTTATACTGAAGTACCTCAACATCCATAAAGATACTTTCCCAAACTCTCTAACCTCCCAATTCTTCAGGCTCCATAAATCCTATGATTTACTACTTCTCTCCAACTCAGTCACACATAAGGATGGTCGCACTCTGCATCTCATCAATACTCAGAAATTGTCCATTTTGCTAATTAAACAATATTTCCTTTATCTGACTATGATCTCGTTTTGTTTCTCTCTCTCTCTGCATCTTACCCCCTTTTAAATTCATTTGTTGTTCAGTTATTCAGTCTTGTCTGACTCTTTGTGACTCAATGAGGTTTTTCTAGCAAAGAGACTAGAGTGGTTTGCCATTTTCTTCTCTAGTAAATTAAGACAAACAGAGGCTAAGTAACTTACTCAAGGTTACAGCTAGTGAATATGTGAGTCCAGTTTGAACTCAGATAAAAAAAAATTTACACAACTATTTTTCAAACTTTTTTGCATCATTGATACCTTATGTTTGACAACAAAAAAAATTATACTGTGGGAATAAGAAGCCGGTCTGTTATTATTAAAAAAAAAAAACTCGGGTCCTTTAAAAGCTACAAAACCTTGGGCTTGCTTAAAACAACTGAGCAAGAAATAAATTCTTAGAAATGTAGAGTTTCAAGTATTACAAACCTGTAACACTGTGGAAAAATTCCAGAGGTATCTGAACTGTAGCACTTTTTTATTTTTTTCTGCATAATATGAACAAGGCCTGCTGAGGTTTTAAACTATGAGTCTCTTGATCAGTCAAAGGATGGGATTAAGGATGAACTCAGGTCTTACTTCCTGACTCCAGGCCTGGTACTCTATTCACTAAGCAATCTAGTTGCCTGCAATTAAACTCATACTTTATCCTTATTTGGAGCTCCAATCCCTCCACCTCTCAGTATTTTTTTCAGACTATTACTTCTACACTGACTTCTCTTCCCTTCCTTTCCAGTCTTGAAACAATTCATCTATCCTGTCCTCTATTCTTAAATCTCTTATTCCTTATCCTACCATCACTCATCCTCTGCCAAGCTTCAGTCCTAGATTATTTCCACCATCTGGTCTCTAAGTGCTGCCGATGGATCTAGGAGAAGTTGTATACAATCATGTTTAATGAATCCATTATGAGTTCATGTCATTTAACTTCAGTTGAACCTTCACTATAACAAGGAAATTCTTTCATTCTTTCCCAGAATTTTGCTCCCCACTGCTTTTACCCAAACATTTTCTCTCCTCAAGTCTCCCACACCTCCACCTCCCCCCAAATTAGAAACTGAAGACCTCACTCTTACTTTATTGACAAAATTATACAATTTGAACTTTCTCTTCTTCCCTTTTCTCCTTCATATTCACTCACCTTGACATATTCACCCACTGTCATCTTATTTCCCCTAATCTCTGACAATGAACCTCTCCTTGTCAAGGCTATTCTCTCCATATGTGCACTTGGTCCCATCCCTCCCGTCTTCTTCAGCAGATTGCCTCTACAATCATCTTTCTCCTTAATCTTCAACCTCTCCTTGTCTACTGATTCTTTCCTATTTCTTTCAAACATTCCCAGATATCTCTCATCCTTAAAAATAAATCTTCCACTAAACCCATCTCCTCAAACTATCATATTTCTTTCCCCCCTTTTTCAAATTAACTCTTTTTTAAAAAGTGACTTCTACTCACTGCCTTCCCTTCCTCTCCTTGATGCCTCAACACTCTGAAATCTAGCTTTCATCCTCATTACTCAATTGAAACTGCTCTCTTCAAAGTTCCCAGTGATCTGTTGGTCTTTTTTCCAGTCTTATCCTTCTCAAACTATATGTAGCATGGGGATACTCTCTTCTTTCTGGGTAAACATGCCACCATTCTCTCCTAGTTCTCTTCCTATCTGTCTGCTCCTTCTTAGTCTCTTTTGCTGGTATATCATCTAGATCTGTCCTCTAACTAGGTTTTCCCTAAGGATCTGTCCTAGATTCTTTTCTTTCTATGTACCCTGTTTCTTACTCTCTGTTTCTCTTCCCCACTCCCTCCTTTCTCTCTTTCACACAATTCATTTTAATTTTGAGTTTTTTGCAAGGCAATGGGGTTAAGTAACTTGCCCAGGGTCACACAGCTAGGCAATTATTAAGTGTCTGAGGTCAAATTTGAGCTCAGGTACTCTTGATTCCAAGGCTGGTGCTCTATGCACTGTACCACCCAGCTGCACCTTCCACATATATTCTTTGATTCATTGAAACTGGTCTCTGCTGTTCCTCCATCTCTTGATTCCATCCCTTTGTATTAGCTATCTCTTGTACCTAGAATAATCTCCCTCTTCACTTTCACTTCCTAGCTTCTCTCAAGGCTCAGCTAAAATCTCACCTTCTGTAGGAAGCCTTTCATTTAAACTTAGGATCTTCCCCCTGAGATTGTCCCCAGTTTTTTCTGTGTGTGTGTGTGTGTGTGTGTGTTTTGCTTATACTTTGTTTTTACATATTGGTATCTGGAACATACCATATGTCCAGAACATATTGCATACCATGGTGTCTGGAACATAATAGACAATTAGAAATAAATGCTTGTTGATGACCTGAGTCTCCTTTGCCATCATTCTCTTTCTTGCCTTGTTATTGTTCAGTCATTTCACTTGCGTCCAACTCTGTGATACAGTTTGGGGTTTTCTTGGCAAAGATACTGGAGTGGTTTGCCATTTCCATCTCCTTTTACATATATGGAACTGAGGAAAACAAGGTTAAATGTTTTGTCCAGGGTCACACAGCTAGTGTCGGATACCAGACTGGAACTCAGGCAATTGAGCTTTCCTGACTCCAGCCCCAGCTCTCTCTCTCCGAGCTATCCCTTCCTTGTCTTAAGTCATTGCTATTTGTTTACTTATCTTATTCCCCTACTTGACTATAAACGCTTTGAAAGTAATTATTGTTTCATTCATTGCACTTATATCTCCAGAGTCAAACACAAAGTCACTGATTAATAGAGCTTTTTTTGACTGATTGACTGTAGTCCCAGAATCTAGCACTGTCCCTTGCCCTATAGTAGCCTTCTAATAAATTGAACCAAATTGTACTTTGATCCCACCCTACCATGTTACACCCTCTGTATCCTATACTGGGGATTTTGTAAACTTCTCTTTTAATGATGATTCATTTCCATACCCTATAGAGGCTATAAAAACTGCATTCCTTGCAGCCTTCATTTTAGTAAGTACATGAAAGAAATATGACAGGGCTACTTAGCATTCCCTTCTCTGGACCTCACCCTCATTCCCTCTGGAGGGGTGGAGGGTTTAGAGGTGGGTTCAATCCTATAAGACTCTCTGAGGATCTACTTTGAGAAGTCCTCATAGGCTCTGGACAGACACCTCCTATAAGCTGATCATGCTTTCCTGGTTATATTCCTCCTCCCAAAATTCTCCAGTTGGGTAAATTCATGGGTCCAAACCTGGATCAATCTTTATAGAAATTCAACTAGTCTTTGGGAGTTGGAGCTAATGAGGTTTATGTAAACTCTGGATCCCTAGGTTCCCTAGCAAAAAAAGGCTGGCAGAAGCCAACACTGGGAGAAGGGGTAATGCTATTGAGTCATCCTTCCTAGTGGAAACAGGAAACAGAAAGTTTATCTCTATGTCATACAATATATATGGATGAGCCAAAACCACTTTAAGGAGGTCTGCATGTCCAAGGCTGTTCTGCTCTCTTGCTTCCTGTACCTGCTTTGAAGACTGTTTCTTTCCTTTGCAAACAACACACTTTTTTGGAAAGCTGCCAGTCAAGCTTCAGTAAAGACTAGAAGTCTAGTTTGGGGGGGGGGGGGGAATTTCAGTTTATCCATTTAATTCAACAAATATTTGCTTCATTCAATTTTAGAAGCATTTATTCCATATTCACTCTATAATAATAGGCAATGTACAAAAACAAAGTTATTTCCCATTCTCAACTTAATGGGAAACAATATGGCCCAGGAGGAGTGTTTAGATCTGAGAGGTACTTGGGATGTTCAGTGGAGCCTTAAGATAACTGATTAACAAATGAGGCTTCCTAAGGAATGGAGATGTTGCTTTGATTACTGTTCCCAGAGCTAGAAATGGTTGGTGGTATAACACAAAGTTGACTAAAGGGCAACGGTAGACAGTGTCTTGGGTGTAGAGAAAACATATCTGTTTAGAAATCATTTTATGCCCAAGTGGCCCAAGAAGGCATGAGCTACCCTTTCCCTTATCCTATAGAATCAAAATTCACTTTTCTACTTTAGAAAGTTCTAAAAACTTTCAAGGTATCCACCCTGATTCAACCCTGTTAGGCAGGATTCTTCATATGTATCTTTTCACATTGTATGTTTTATAAGATCATGCCTATAAATTGTTTTAGCCACTCCTGTGATTTCTCAGACCAAAACAATATTTCTAGCTACCATTCCCTTATGTGTGTTATCTTTCGTTATTAGAATGTAAACTCCTTGAGGGAAGGAACTGTCTTTTTTTATTTACATCCCCAGTATTTAGCATAAAAACTAAGCACATTGAAAACATTTAATAAAGGCTTTTATATTTATTCATTCAGAGTTTGAGAAACAGAATTTATCCTTCAGTTTTGCTGCTGTTCAGTTGTTTTTCAATTGTGTCCCATTCTTTATAACCCCATTTGGGGTTTTCTTGGCAGCGATACTCTAGTAGTGGTTTGCCATTTCCTTTTCCAGCTCATTTTACAGATGAAGAAACTGAGACAACTAAGGTCAAGTGACTTGCCCAGGGTCACACATCTAGTGTCAAATTTGAGGCCAGATTTGAGTTCAGGTCTTCCTGATCCTAACCCTGGCACTCTATTCATTGCACCACCTTGTTGCCTATATCCTCTAGTTTGTTTTTTAGTTTTTTGCAAGGCAAATGGGGTCAAGTGGCTTGCCCAAGGCCACACAGCTAGGTAATTATTAAGTGTCTGAGGTTAGATTTGAACTCAGGTACTCCTGACTCCAGGGCTGGTGCTCTATCTACTGTGCCACCTAGCTGCCCCATCTAGTTTTACATATAAGGAAATTTAGGCCCAGAAAATTTAGCTGATTTTCCCAAGTTCACCCAGGCAGAATGTGTGCAGTAAGTGGCAGAACAGGCTTTTGAACCCACTTCTTCTGAATACCAATCCATTGTTTCTTCCACTATTTCAAGTTGCTGCTCTGATCTTTGTAGAGAAAACCATTCTGGCTACAGCAGGGATGTTGAGAGTGATTACTCAGTGCTTGCTGAAACAGGAACAATACTAAAGTGGCAGCTTTTGATAAAGAGAACCATTTATCTTGGCCCTTTCTGATCAGACAGTATTGATTTTTATCAGGCAAGAGCATTTTATTTATTTTTTATTGCTTCCTCTTCCCATTCTCTTTCTACATCCCAGCTCAGCCTGACATATTTATCATTAAAGAGAAGATCCATATATTGATGTCAGGACACATTCACAAACTACATTCATCTAGCAGCTTTGCCCTTTAGTTTTTCTCTAACAACTAGGGAAAGAAAGAAATTTATAAGCAGCAAGACTAGACCTGATGTCAGAGGTCAGAGCTTGTCACTCTAGCTCAGCTATTTACTCTATAAGGGATTTTCGAGTAAGTCTAAGTGAAGACTTTAAGAAATCCTTCATATAGCTTTATATTTACTCTACTCATCCTCCATACTCCCTTTCACATTTCATTTGCTCAAGGTTCTATCCTGAGCCTACTTCTCTTCTCCTTCTGTATTATTTCATTCAATGAGCTCATCTGCTCAAATGAGTTCAATTATTGTCTCTATGTAGATGATTCCTAGCTATATATACATATATATGTTTTATATGTATAGCTGTGTATTTGTATGTATTAATACACACACACACACAACCCTATTCTCTCTGCTAAGCTCCAATTTTTGATCACCAAAGTTACCTTTTAGACCTCTCAAACTGGATGTCCCATTGTTTTCTCAAACTCAACATATCCAAAATAGAACTCATTATCTGTCTCCTCTCTCCCCCCCAGCTTTCTTATCATTGTTGAGAGCACCATCATTCACCCAGTCCCCCAGACTCACAACTCACTTTTATTCTGGACTCACTATATGTGCATGTCTTTATCACCTCTTACCTAGATCATTTCAATTGTTTTCTAATTGGTTTCCCAATTAGCTTCAAATATCTCCCCATTCCAATTAATATTGCATTTAGATTATGATACCTGGAGGAGCAGAGTCAAGATAAATTCCTTTCAAACCACTTTAAAATAAGACCTCAAATTAATTCTGGAGTGGTTGAATCAATAAAAGGACAGGGGTAAAACAATTTTTCTAGATCAAGACAATTTAGAAAATTGGCAAGAAAACTCTGTCTCAATGGGTAAGACTGGAAAGCAATCTAACCCAGGCAACATCCCAGCAAGCCAGTAACCTTGAGGGCAACTGATTCAGTAGCAGTGGCTTCCAAAACTCTCAGTCCACAGATGGTAAAGGAATCAGACAGCTGATTAGAAGAGATTACAGGATCCCTTTACTAGCCCATACAGAGATATACTCTCGGGTTACAGTTCCAGGGTGAGGAGAAGCACTAGCACATCAACCTTGCCACTGGCCACAAGGGAGCAGGGACCTTGGTCACAGTTCCAGTATGGAAAAAGAGTGCTTATGGTAGTTCACAGATCAGAGCACAAGCCAGGAGAGAAGCAAGCACACCTCTTCTTATATCATACCACTTTGGAAGAACTGAAAACTTGTAAACCTCCAAAAGTAGTTATACAAAAGAGCTACAGAAAACGAAGTCTGGGACAAGCCACCCTCCCAAGAAGAGCCTAACCTTATCATAAAATTAAAAGTCAATAGGGGCAACTAGATGGCACATGGATAAAGTACTGGCCCTGGAGACAAATCTGGCCTTAGATATTTAATTTATACCTAGCTGTGTGATCTTGGGCAAGTCACTTAACCCCATTGCCTTGCAAAAACAAAAAAAAAGTCAATAAATAGACTGGGAAAGTGAGAAAACAACAAAAAAAGAACCTGACCATAGAAAGTTACTGTGTTGACAAGGAAGATCAAAACACAAGCTCAGAAGAAACCAACAAAGTCAAAACTGCTATATACAAAGGAAAGTGTGAGTTATTCTCAGGCACAAAAAGAATTCCTGGAGAAAGCTTGAAGAAAGAAGTGAGAATGATACAAGAAAATCATGGAAAAAGAGACAGCTTGGCAAAAGATGAAAAAAAAATATTGAAGAAAAAAAACTTTAAAAACAGAATATCCCAGATGATAAAAGAGGGACCAAAAATTCACTGAAGAATAGAATTTTCCAAATGGAAAAAGAGATACAAAAATTCTGCACTCCTTAAAAAGTAGAATTAGTCAAATAGAAAGGGCAAGTCAAAAGCTCAGTAAAGAAAATAGCGCCTTATAAAATTAGAATTGGTCACCTGGAAGCTAATGACTTTATGAGACATCAAGAAATAATAAAACAATTTAAAAATGAAAAAATAGAGGAAAATATAAAACATCTCATTGGAAAGACAATTGATCTGGAAAATAGAAAGATAATTTAATAATTATTAAACTACCTGAAAACCATGATTTAAAAAAAAAGCCTACTCATCATCTTTCAAGAAATTATCAAGGAAAACTACCTTGATATTCTAGAACCAGAGGGTAAAATAAAAATTGAAAGTATCAACCAATCACTTTCTGAAATAAATTCCCTAATAAAAGCTTATTATTATTATCTTAAAGTCACGCACTTCCATCTACTTTTCCCACTTTCCCCTCCATTGTAAAAGCTTTTCATGCCTCTTTTATGTGAGACAATATAACCTATTTTATTTCTCTTTTCTCCCTTCTTCCAGTGCATTCCTTTTTCTCATCCCTTAATTTTATTTTTTAGATATTATATCATCATCTTCTAACTGCCCTAATATTGACAAGTCCTTGAAAGTTATGTGTTATTTCTCTATATAGGAATATAAATGATTTAACCTTAATGATTCCCTTATGATTTATCTTTACTATTTACTTTTTTTATGCTTCTCTTTTGTAGTCATGTCAAATTTTTCATTCAGTTCTGGTCTTTTCATAAGGAATGTTTGAAAGTCCTTTATGCATTGTTGGTGAAGTTGTGAACTGATTCAACCATTCTGGAGAGTAATTTGGAACTATGCCCAAAGGACAACAAAACTGAGAATACCATTTGATCTAGCAATACCACTATTAGGCCTGTATCCCAAAGATATCGTACAAAAGGGAAAAGACCCACATGTACAAAAAATTCACAGCAGCTCTGTTTTTGTAGTGATTAAGAATTAGAAATTGAGGGGATGCCCATTAGTTGGGGAATAGTTGAACAATTTGTGATACATGAATTTATTGGAATGTTATTGCTCCATATGAAATGATGAGTAGACACATTTCAGAAAAACCTGAAAAGATTTACATGAACTGATGCTGAGTGAAGTGAGCAAAACCAGAAGAACAGTGTACATATCAACAATAGCACTGCATAATGATCAACTATGATAGACTTAACTCCTTCCAGTAATATAGCAGTACTCAAAGACCTACAAAAGAAAATGACATCCACATCCAGAGAAATGATTATGGAATCTAAATGCATATTTTCACCTTTGTAAATTTGGTTTATGCTTTTTCCTTCTTGTAGTTTTTCCCTTTTTAGTCCTCATTCTTCTTTCATAGCGATTAATATGGAAATGTATATACCACAATTGTATATGTATAATCTATATGGGGGGAAGGGTGGGAAGGATAAAACTTACAAAAATGAATGGCAAAATTATCTTTACATATTAAATAAAAAATTTTAAAATAACATATTGACACTTTAACAACTTCATCCATTTGGAACTGTCAATCAGCAGTTAACTTGCTTTCTTAGAGAGGTTTTCAATTGTAATAATGTCACTCTCTTTAGACTGACTTACCAGTGTTTTCTTGTGATAAATAGACCATCTTTGTCATGAGACAGGACTAGGAGAGAAAGAGGTGCTGCCAATTTAAGCAAAAGAATGTTCCCTAACTCTTAGTGCTGCTTTAGTAGTTAGAAAGGGAGCAACTGATGCTATTTACAAGGACTTACAGCTTAGATGAAGCCACTGGACTATAGGTTGCAGGTAGGGTGTGGGGCTAAGCTAAGATCATTATGTTGGAGAGAAAGTGAAGAATATTAGAACATTGTAGGAAATTTATTTTAAAAAAGTTCAATTTAGTCTTTTTAAAAATAATTCCAAACTATTTTCCAGAGTCATTGAATCAATTCATAGCTCAATCAACAATAAGTTAATGAGTCTAACTATAAAAAAGCATATTTGCTAGCTTGATAAGTATAAGGTGTTCATGTCATTTTATTCCTTACATAAATAATTCAGCCTTTACTCTAACTTTATTCAAAGAAGATCAATGTAAAATAAACTTCTAAGAAGAAATGCTAAGAATATTTTTAAATACAATTTAAATATCTGTATATCTGTATGTGTTTATATAGGCAAATATAATCTAAAATTATTCTACAGATTAATTTTTCATTTTTATTGCATATCACCTTCATTTCTGAATAAATCTTTCCCCTCCATTTTACCCAGTATCAAATTAAGACAAGTCAAGTGAACAATCATGTTGAGTACCTTCTAGGTACCAGGTTTGTAGAACTGAGTAGCATAGACCATCGACAAGATCCTTCTGTGAGGTCTGGTCTCCAAATATTAATGGACTGACTATTTAGTCCATCATGGAACAGGTTAATTCATCTCCATAAAATTATCATACTTGCCATTAGGCTATCAAGAGACAGGTTTAGCTTAATCCTATTATAGAAAGATTATCACTATAGTAATCCCCATACTGAAGATTTAGACCACCAATAGATGGGTTAGCTTTACCATAATATTACATAATATTGCCCAAAATGCCAACTGTTGCTCCACCTAGTATTACAGCAATGCTGAAGTGCCTTTATTACATTGGAGGGATCATATCTAAATGACCAATGTCTCCCATTGTATCCAGACCAATACCAGAAGTCTGGCTTCCTATACTAATAGGCCATTGGGTATAGACAGCTCTGGAAGAGACACAACAGTCCCCTCACTTTTATCAACATATTGTACAAGTCATGACATCATTCACTTGATGTCATGGTCTTCTTCAATTATGAAGGACAACAATCAATCATCAATCAGTCAATCATTGTGCTTAGCAGAGAATAAAAATAAAAGCAAAAATAGTCTCTTTTCTCAGGGCTGATGGGGCAAAGGAGGGAATGAGCATTTATCTAACTTGTGCCTTAGCACAGCAACCACCACTAAAATCCAATTCACTTGTATGTCATGGCATCCCCTCCATGATGTCAAGGTCCTCTTCATGAACAAAGGACAACCTACAACTATATACTAAGTACTATACTAAATACCTCACACATATTGTTTCATTTGATCCTCATAACAACCTGAGAGATAGGTGTTATTTTCCCCACTTTACAATTGAAAAAGCTGAGACAGATTAAATGATTTGCCCAGTGTCACAGAAATAGTAAGTGTCTAAGGTCATACTTGAAATCAAGTCTTCCTGACTTTAGACCCACCACCTAGCTTCCCCTAGGAGCTCACAATAAAGTAGGAGACAATAGGCAAGCAGCTATAATCAAACAACGCACACACACACACACACACACACACACACACACACACACACACACAAACACACAAACAGAATAGGGGGAGGGCTCATCTCAGAAGGAAAAGCATTAACATTAGACAGAATTCTTGCAGAAGATGAAACTTGAAGGGAGCCAGGAAACTGGGGAGAGGAGGGGATGTGAGGAGGAAGAGAATTCCAAATATGGGAGCCTGGGCAAAGTCATAGAGTTAGAAGATAAGAGTGGCTTATTTTTGGAAGAGGAAGGATGGTGGTATCACTGGATTAAAGAGTTGATAGAGAAAAGTAAATTTTAAGAAGAATGGAAAAGTTGGAAGAGGAAAGATTATAAAGGACTTTAAAATCAAATAGAGACTAAAAAAATCAAATAGAGGATTTTATATCTGTTCTAGTAGGTAAAAGGGAACCAATGGAATGGATTTAATAGGTGGTTGACAAGGTCAGATGTGAGTTTTAGGAAGATCAATTTGACACAGAATAGAGACTGTACTGGGGTGGTATAAAATAGTTTATTCCCCCACCCCTGGCCAAATATTAACAGAGAGGGGGGAAGAAAGCAATTCAGAAAAACCAACAAATAAGCTATAATAAGTAATATTCCATACTATTATTAGTCTTCTATCTCTGCAAAAACAAAAGAGGGAGGTTCATTCTCTCAACTCCTTTCTGAGACCAAAGCTGAACTCTTTTCTGGGACCAAAACTGATCATTATAATTACACATTTTTATTTCATTTTTCTGTACTTTCCATTTATATTATTATAGTTATCATGGCCTTTTAATTTTCATGATTCTGTGGGAATTTTAGGATATTAAGACTGGAATTGCATTACTAATGCTGAAACTTTGTGATGGGAAAGTATCTTTATTCCATTCCTCATTTTGGAATGTGTGGGAATTCTAAATAAACAATGCAAGTTCTGAATTGGGTCCATTTTCTGTTAAGTATTTGGAGACCTATCCTCCCTAGCATTGATATGAGTTATCTCCACTACCCAAATAATGGAATCAAACCAAATGGAGAAATGATTGACTCAATATGCAGAATGAAACACAAATTTGGGGGGGGGATGCTAGACAATGTGAGAATTTAATTTGCTTAACTATTTATATTTATTACCATTTGTTTTCCTACTTTTTCTCTTTTTATCTGGAGGGAGTCACAGTGAAGGACAGAAAATAAAAGCTTATAAATTGAAATTTTTTTAAAATTTTACCAGTCATCTTGTCTCAGGACTATCTGCTTCTAATACAAAAGCAGGAGGTGTCTTTAAAGTTCATTCATGAGTTATAAAATCCATGTACTTGAGTGTATTTCAATAGTCAGTTTTATTATTGTTGTTGTTTTACCTGAAAATATCCTCAAGATCCATTTCAAGGCAGGACTTTCAGATTCAGGCTTTGGAAGAAAGCTGGACAAGTTGACCCCAGAGGTCCCTTCTAGCCAGCAATTCTGTGACTCTGATCCTAGAGAGGTTTGGCTCTCACGAGACCATTCATAGATGGCTTTGCTTTCTCTATTGACCTGTAAAACTGATGCATGCATCATGACAGGCTTTATTTCATTCAATACCAGAAGCAATTACTCTGAAGATACTCTTGCCCAAGGTCACACAACTAGGTAATTATTAGGTGTCTGAGATGAGATTTGAACTCAGATCCTCTTGACTCCAGGGCTGGAGCCATGGAGCCACCTAGCTGCCCCTGAAGGTACTCTTTATGAAAACTGCATGAGGTTAGGAAGGCTAAAGTTGATCATCTTCTTGCCTGAGGCTACCGTTTAGGTGAATGTGTTTTGAATAATTAAAATAGAGAAGCCCTGGAGGTGAGATGCACTACCATTCCTGGAAGCAGGTGGTTCCTCTCTCAGCTCTGCTTCTAACTTTCTGAACCTCAAAACTATTCCTTAGCAGCTGTCTCATCTCATTCTGGAACTTTCCTCCTCCCTCTAAGATTATTCAAGAATCCCTGAGGCATTCTCACCCAGGAATATCCTCTACCAATTTCCAGATGAGGCCTCCATTTTGTGGAAGGATCCAGACTGACCAACTTTTATTTCCTTCTTTTTCTCTGCTCCTGAAGTTTGAACTTCTAAACCAACTCCTCTTGCTGGGTACCTCCCCCCCTCCTTTTGCAGTTCCTTCTTGCATATTGTCTCTACCATCTCTCACCCCCACCCCATTAGAGTGTAAGCTTCTGTCTTTCTTTTAGTTTGTATCTATAACTCCAACACTGTGTTGTTGTTCAGGCATTTCAGTCCTATCTGACACTTCATGAACCCACTTGGAATTTTCTTGGAAAAATACTTGTTTGCCATTTCCTTCTTCAGTTCATTTTATAGATGAGGAAACTGAGGCAAACAACATTAAGTAATTTGTTTAGATTTGAATTCAGGTCTTCCCTGATAATGGGGAGTCAAAAGATATAAATTTTAGAATTAAAAGGAACCTCAGAAAATTACTTTCTAGAACCTACATAGCATTTTAAGGTTTGCAAAATACTTACATTATCTCATTTGTTCCATAGAACAACCCTGTGAAATAATTGTTTTATCATCTCTCTCTTATAGCTGAGTAAATTGTGTCTGAGAGAGGTGAAGTGACTTGCTCTGAGTCAGGATTTGAACTGGGGTCTTCCCTCCAACCCACATTTTACAGATGAGGAAAGAGATTTAGAGATATTCAGTGGCTTGTTCAAGGTGGCAAGGATAGGAAATAGTAGAGGTTTAAATAAAGGTACCTTGATCTTAGGTCTAATATTCTTTTCACTATGCCATAGTTATAAGGGAGCAGTATGACTCTCAAAAATAAAGTTCAGGGTTTTATACATTAGACTGCTTTTCTCATTACATAAGATTTAATACTGTTAGTTAGTTACCAGAGAACTCTGATTTGGGCTCTAAGCAAATGAGTTTGACACTAAAAACCTAAAAATGCCAGATGGACTTGAATGTTTAAACATGCATGTCAGTTGAAGAAGTCCAGGACTGGAAAATGAGACAAGCATTTTAAACCCCCTCAAAAATCACAAACCTCAGTGTATATGGGGATCCCCCACAGTCTCACTTTTTTCCTTCCTTTATCCCTTAATTTTTTTACATTTAACTTATAGAGCCTCAAAGACAGCATCTCTAAGAAATCCTAAAGATCTAATCCCTGCCCTTCAATCAAAAATTTCCTATTGTCTTAATGTCTCTACTAAAATGTTTAAGTAAATAATCACAGTATGGATTGCCCCAGGGAACAATCAGGCATTTTCCCAATAATCTGAACTTTTGTCTCTAATGTTGATCAGGGAATTAGCACCAGTGTGCTGATTTCTTCCCTTGGAAACTGTGCCTAGTAGACTTGGATCTGACCATAATTTCCAGATGAATTTACTCCATTGGTTTTATAGCTACAAGGTGTGGGGTAAGACATTGTCAGTCATAATTAGTTTGTTCTGCACCTTAGAGAAGTGGATAATAGGACAGGTGAGTTTTGATGGGGCAGGGAAGGAGGAGAAAGGAAGAAACTTGGGAATTAGCTGGTTCAGCAGGATATAGAAATCTGGGCTACTATGCGTGTCAAGATTCAAGGAGCAAGAGAGAAGATTTCCCCATAATCCAGATACAGAACAATTATTTACCCTGGGTTGAACAAGTATACACAATGGTGAGAAGATGATTTCATGATTTCAGAACCCAATTAAATTCAAGTTAAGTGTAAAGGAATTGACTCCAAGGTTACTTTGGGCAAAAAAGAAGAGAAGGTGGTTTAATATCAAAAAGGTCTGGTCTGGAAAGTCAAAGGTCTCAGTCTGAGTCCAAACCCAGACATTATGTCCAGCATATACTAATGATATGACCTTGAGCAAGTCACATTCTCTGAGCCTCAATTTCTTAAAGTAAGGAATTTGGACTATATGGTCTCTAAGTTCTGACCTTCTATGAATCCATTGGTTGAAGACTGTGGCAATGGAAAAGTTCAAGAGATATAATTTCTAGGTAATTGTTTATTTTATTAAAAATGCTGACATTTTAAATAAAAGATCAGTGACTCTTGAATGCCAAAGACTATCATGGGGGGAGGAATTATTATTAAGTTCCAAGTTTAGTTATTATTTATATTAATATTAGACAAATAACTAATTATTATTAAGTTTCAAGTTTAGTTACAATTTATGTGGGGCTATAAGGGGTAGAAGTGTCTTGAGTTGTCACCTGCTCTAATTCCTATATCCTCAGCTCCTCACATTCCTGGTAATGCTATATGTGACAATTGATACTTCAAATTGTTTAAAGGAGAGACAGAAGTAGAATCACCTATATTTCCTTAATTCCTTAATCATATTTTTTGTGGACATGACTTTGATGTGAATATTGTGCAGAACTTATTATAAAAATGTGGAATAGATAACTTCTGAGGTTCCTTCTAGTTCTAAAACTCTTAACCTAAGACCTAGATAAATTATAGCTACAATATTCTACAAGTGATTACGCTTTCCTTTTCCAAATATTCACACCCCATCCCTTTAATAATATACTTAAAGAATTTTGTGAGGAATCAAAGTCAAGTTCACTCACCTAAGGTTTGCAGATTCCATTCTATTTTCTTTTGTTAAAACTAGGACTGCATTTTCCTTTCCTTTTGACCATCACTCTTCTAGTTTTTCATGATCTTTCCAAGATCACTGGAAATAGTGAATCAATTATATCTGCCAGTTCTTTAAATAACCTGAAAATGTCAGTTACTACACTTGGATGTACGTCATCTGGTCCACAAATTCATTAAAGACAGCCTAGTATTTTTCTTAATAGCACAAAATTTAAGAATTAGAAGTAATTCCAGTAACAATTTAGTCCAACACA